>NW_019174416.1:8344506-8575649 GCF_002260705.1 Seriola dumerili | reverse complement strand
GTTCAATCTGCACTTTGTTTGAAAGCTTTATTATTCATGATTTATTTACATTATGTGACATGTAAACATGACAGACAATATACAACTGAAACACTAACAAAACAACATGGATGGCGCACGGCAGTCAGTGTCAGGGTTCAAAGGTCAATACAATAGAGATTCAACACAAACATGTGACAGAACTCAGTTGACAATCAGCTGTTGTGAATTACATCTTCCATTCCTATGAATGAAAGCAGTGCCCTTATCAGATGATGTTGGTGCCCATGGTGTGTGCTGGTAGGGGTCATATATATATATATATATATATAATCATATAAAAACATAATCCACACAGTTGAGCCTCAGTCTGACAAGATAAAGACAGCTGCGTCAGCTAATCACTTGTGCATCATACACACAGCTCAGGACCATCAATGAGCCATGGAGTTCTCATGGTTTACACACTGTACACACACTTACATACACATACTGTGTGTAGATAAAGGGTTAACCGACCGCTGGTCACATGATCTCGGTCCAGTTTTACGAAAACAACAACTCTCCGTTTTGGGACGAGCGGGGATCGAACCGCCGACCTCCCGCTCCGCAGCTAAAAACGCAGACGCAAAACCCCCCACCCCTCCTTTCTTCCCTGCACCCCCACAGAGAAGAATGAGCAGTAAGCTCAACAGGCAGCCGTCCTCATTCCTCTTTTTCCCAGTTCCTCATTTGGCCATGCCCGCTCTATGTACTGCTCACAGTTGCAAAGCTGCAAAGATAATTGTTTATATAGAGAAAGATTATAATTTTAACTAGAAATCCAGGGAAATTTTGAGTGCCACGGGGGCTACTGCCGGGATGAGTACATGATTTATTTCCAGTGTTCAAAAGTCACCCTGATCATATTCTGGTTTTGAGAAATGTCTTGATATAAAAGATTCTGATATAAAACAATGTCACATCCCTCCATCATGTATTATGTGGGAAATATCTCATATTCTGTGTTGTTTTTTTTTAATAAAACAAGAGGCAACATGTCTTCAAACTGGGGTTAAAATCCTGAAAACTAATAAACATTTGGTAGGTTTGAGCAGAACTGAAGTGGTTTAAGAGATGTATGCAAAAAAAAAGCAGAAAAAAATATTGATATATGATGATTTTATAGCATTTTCTTTGTGTCCTTTTTTGGACGCGAGGAACCCCAGAGGGTACAAAATGTGTTACCAGTGTATAATAGACCTGTAACAGTAACTGACATTAGATTTTAAAAATATGTCAAAAAAGACACTTTCTTGCAGAAATCCATACCTTCAGCTGTAACACAGCCAAAATGATCAGCAAATCAAAAAAGAAAAGTGAAGAAAATGTCCAAAAAAGGACAGAGGGACCCCTGAGGGTTAATAAATCCCATGAACCGCTATTTAAATTACCACTATTATGTTTTTTTCAGTGCTAAATTTAACATTACTGGGGAGGAGAGCAACGCGACTAGAAGTGACAGCGAGAGAGGGCTAGTAGCTTCTCCTCTCCTCTGTCTCAGCGGAGACCGTCACAACTTCATTCACTCATTTAACAAAACAAAAAGAAAAGCAACAAAGGAAGCAGTAAATGGACTTACATATTTAAGACCTAACTAAATGTAATTTAAGACCTAACATGCGGCTAATGTAAAGCTAGCGGAGCTTGGAGAGTTGGTTATCTGGTTGCTAGGCACGCACACACGCACACAGGTCAGGAGCTGCCGTTGCCATGGCAATGTGAAAATCTGCCCAGAATTTGGCTTCTACATGGCTTAAAACAATTGCAAATTATGAGAAAACCGTTACTTCTTTTCAAAAACCGAAAACACCGTGACAGACACTGAAGCCAGAAGTTTCTTACAGTCTCTATTTTATTCAGATATTCCTTAAAATGAGTGAGTAAGCTCAGTGCGAAGACAGAGTGAGATTCTTTTGAAAAAAAAAGACGATTACATTAGGTGTCAATGAGAGTGAGACAGGTATTGCTGCCGGACTCGGCACCCCCGTTTAAATTTTGTGCAGACCCTGCCTGTCAAAGTTACATTTTATGAATCCCAACAACTATGTCTACATTTTCAGAAAGAATTATTTGTCTCCTTTTTACGGTTTGGCTGTGAGCTTGAGTTAAATATAAAAATAAAGGTTATTTTTTACTGCTTCACGCACTCTAGCCAACTGACGCTGTCACTCTAACTTTGAAGAAAAAGTGATTTCCACTCCTCCTTTGAGTGCTCATAGTTTGAAAAGTTTACATGTTATGTAAAAACAGTTGCTGTGTTTTGGAGAGAGCAGAAGTTTTCCTCTGTTTTATAGTTTGAATCACATTTCTACGTGCAGGTATGAGAGAGCTGGGTGACTCAGAAAAAAGGTGAAATTTTGTAGAAAAAAGGTGAAATTTTGTGGGTTTTTAAAGAAAATTCCAATGCATTGCTAATGCATTATTTATTCCCAGTATTTTGGGAATAACTTTGGGAAAAATTGGAATATTAACACCAAAAGTCATAGCACCTCTTTCAGGATCAAGACGCACATTTTGATGTATAGATTACCGGTGTTTTCTCAAAGCTGCGGGACGAGTTACGCGCCAAAATTTGGCGGAAGAATAATAATAAGCCCGAAGGAATATTAATAGATGCTCCGACCCGAGGCACTCCTCTACAGCTAGAATAGCTGAGAGGAGTGCCTCGGAGCTGAGCACCCGTGGCACTAATTAACATTGTAAATATCTGGTGAATAGTTTTATTGCATTTTTGAAATAGTGTAATTTTGATATTGTGATTATTGTGATGACTGTATTGATTTTGTTGGCAGTTAATGTTTTTTTAAGTAGAGCAACTGAAAACCAGCTCACCCACAGTGCCTTTGTTATTTGTCCTCACTGGTACTCCTTTTTACAGTATGTCACCCCTGGAGTACGCTGAAAAAAAAAAACGGGTCCCGCAACCGCCACGCAACGCATGTTTTCAATTTCAGTTGGTCGGTTGATGAAGTCCCACCAGCCAGGTCAGGAGGGACAGGCCCTTGTTGGCTTCGGGGACTTTAAATTCGAGACTGTGCAGATCTGTACGAGTCTGAGGACCCCAAACAATTCAGCACGATGTAAAAGCATTTGCAATACAACTCTGATAACTATAAATAATAACAGTTATATGACAAGTTGTCTGATTCTCATAGATTTGTCAACTACTTGCGAAGTATGGCGCAAGCTCCAGGTGTGCAGATGGAGAATGCTGTCCACTGTACTAAAAATAAATAAATAGAAAAATACAGAGAGACTGGAGATATATCTATAACTATAATAAACTATTTGCCTATAGTATAACACTGCTGAGTGACTTTATTGTGCTGAAATACACTTTACAATAGCCCAAGTCAGGTGGATATTGCTAAAGTAATAAGGTGCATGATTGTCCATGGATGTCAGAAATAACTGTACATTGATACTATTGATAGTCACAAAAGAATAATAACTAGTAGAACCAGGAAAGGGGAAAATAGATACTAGTTGCCACACCTCCTAATCAGCCTCAGTGTCCTCACCTGTTGCCCCCAGCTGCACTCTATCTCCAATCAGGCCAGTATATATACATCCCTGGTTCACTCGCTCTTTGCCAAACCCCGTTACACTAGTGAGACAAGTATAGAAGTGAGGTCAGTGAGGAAAAAACTTGACATTTGCTCATAAAGTATGATTCTGATGATGTTACATTCTGTACCCTGGCTCCTAAAGTAAATTTGATATTAACTTTATAATTTTATTTATTTTGCTCGATGTCCCCCAGAAACACAAAAAACATCGCCAGTGTATACACATATTTATGTCATGATAATAAAAGACTAAATAAAAGCAATAATTGTAAGAATAACAACGCAACAAAAGTGATAATGCCACTGATGATGAGTTTGAGTTGAGTGATGAGGGAAGCATCAGTGATGAGGATGAAAGGTTCAGTGATGTTGAGGGTGAGGAAACAAATTTTCTCAAAAGACAGAAAAAGTATTGTGTCAACAGAGGAATTGCTGAATCTGTTTAGTGTGTGCCATTGGGAAAGTTGTGGCAAATGTTTGATGAGGCCTCAAAAATGGATTTTGTTTTAAGATGAAGACCGAATGCATAGACGGTCACGATTATATGTGGCATTCTCAGCCTTTAGTTAGGGGAATAATGGAATGCAATGTTTCTGTGCCCACCGCTGTATTTGTCGCTGGAAACGAGTGCAGTCCGTTCTTGGACGTGTGTGACACCATTGGTCTGGAAACCATCTCAAAAAGACAGTGGTTCAACATACAGAAGGCCTATGTCATCCCAAAGGTCAACAATGCCTGGACACTACACAATTAGGCTGTACTGAGTACCATCTATGATGAGCCACTGATTGAATCAGGAGACTCCTGATATGACAGCCCAGGCCACAATGCTTCATATGGAATCTATTCGCTCCTGGACATCAAGTCAAAGTGGTGGCACAGGAAACTGTAAAAGCTACAGAAGTGAAAAATAGTAATTGGCTTGAAGACATTTGGAAAGGTGCCTTTCCAATTTAGGAGACTATGATGTCACCCTACAACTGACTGCCACCCATCAGTACAGAAAATCATGTGGCAGGAATACAAATGCATACAACATGAATATGACCTCTGGCATATTGTGAAGTCTCTCAAAAATCGACTGCTGCAGTGCCACAATGAGGAGGTATTTGACTGGATCAGAATGATCACAAACCACCTCTGGTTTTGTGTCACAACGTGTGAGGGAAGTGTGATGAGGTTGAAAAAGAAGTGAATCTCAATCCTGCATCACATTACCAATGTGCACCACTGGGTGTCTGGTGAGACAATCACCAAGTGTGAGCACCGTACCTACACCCCTGGGGAAGAGAGTCAGCGGCCGTAGCTCCTCCCTAACTCTGCTGCTTTTCAGCACCTGCAGAAGATAGTGCTTGACAAGCAGCTCTTGAAGAAATTAGACCAAACCACACAGGGCATTCACACAGGACAGCTAGAAAGTCTTCACTCACTGTATACTAAATGCGCCACGGAGAGGAAGAAATTTCTTAGGGAGAGTTTGGAGGCACGTCTGTGCATTGCTGCACTGGATCACAACAATAATGTGAACAGGGAGACAGCTAAAACAAAGCAAGGTGAGGAACAGCATAAACACCAGTACTCCAAGGCTGCTCAACAGTATGTGGTTACCCCACTGAAGGTTGACAAGGATTATACCTTCAGGAAGAACACTGCGGCAGGAGTGATCAATAGGTGTAGGGCAACATCTGAGGGAGCTGAAAACTGTGAGATTTGCATCCTCACTGTCCTGTAACACGTCTCACTGAGGAAAAAGCAGAAAGAACAACAATGAATGATAAGTTAAAGTAAAAATAACTGATGAAATCATTCACACAGGGTCCCTAGTCATTTTTATACATGAAATTACATTGTTATTGTTCCAGATTATATACCAGAAATGTTTTGAAATTTAAATCCAGCTTCCATTTTATGTTTAAAGTTCAAATTAACTTTGTATGTTTTATACTTTTTTATATAGATTAGTCTCTGTCCCACCTGCAATAAGTCTTTCTTGAAGGTAGTGTTAATGTGTGTGAATTTCCCACAATTATAATATTAGCATAAATCTAAGTTCGATGTCAGAGTAGCTCTTGACACTGAATCGATATAATATAATACAATTATTTGAATGATGCTAAACTTTCAAATATGCTTTAGAGCAACACAGCTTATAAAAAGCATTTAAATGGACATTTACATGCACACTTGAGATATTAAAGTAAATCATTTAATGGAAAACGCTGCAACACTTAACCATTATCATGTATATAGGTACACTCAAAGCCGTGATATTCCAGTGACGGAAAAACAGCCCCGATGGAGGTGACAGCACAGGCTGGAATCGGGATCCGGTTCATCTTCCCCAAATAACCCCGGGCCCAAAGGGTAAAACTGCCTGTATGCAGTCGGCCTAAAAAGACTGAAGAAGAAATGCATTGGTTAAATTATTAAGCAAAATAGGTGTTATACATTGTACTGTAGACAGTTGAAAGGTAATCGCAGAGAGTGTTTTAGTCTAGATCTGATCTGCTCAACATTCTGTTTACCGGGACAGGAGGTGTCCTTCCCCTTTGCTGCCTTGAACCGCCCCTTTGCCTGCCCCTCCTAGTCTCTGGGAGGGTAGACAACCCTGTTTTTTTTTTGGACTGCAGTAGGCAGTGCCAGAGCTTGATGAGTCTGTATATCCTCCTGTCAGAAAGCCCCCGCAGGCTCCTTGCTTCCACCGGGGCCGCGGCCAGCTGTCGTTGGTGACACCGGATGCGAAGCACCGCATCAGGTGCCAGATGTCTAGCCTAACCACGAGCTGTCCCCACTTCTGTGACAAAGAAACAAACGAAATCTGATGAAATTTTCTAGAATTTGTGTACAGTGCATGTGTGTAACATAGGTTTTGGTTCCATACGTGAAACAAGGCTGCTGTCTTAGGCACGCCGTCTCACTTGCAGCAGTCTTGGTCAGTCTGGCCGTACTCATTACGGATGTTGGTAACCCAGGTGGCCGTGTCAGAGGCGGCACCAGCGAGCTTCTTCGTCACCTGGACGGAGAGAGAAAGAGGTTTCAAACGTTAATGTGTGACATAACAGCAGCTGTAAGAAAATAATACACTCTACTCGCTTTCTTGGTCGAATCCATCTTCAAGATGGATCCGAAGGTGGACGTGATCCTGGCCTTGTACTCGACCAGCAGCGTCAAGACGTTGTAGGCATACACCGTCAGCAGCCAGACGCCATGGGGGCAGTGGCGAAAAGTGCCCCCTCAAGGCCAGGAACTGTTCGCACACGCCGAGGTACTGGATCACTCTCCGCATCCAGGAGTCAGAGTGTGTAACTACCGCAAGGTGTTGTACAGCCTAGTAGCACTGTTGCCCAGAGTGCGAGACCTCAGCTGCTCAACCACCCTAAGGTCACAGGACAGCCTGTGGAAACACAGCACCAACATTGTATACAGCTGGTCACCACGTTAACACTTCAAACACTATGTTCGAAGCAAACGACAGAGATATACAAACACATTGAGCTGAATGTTCTCTTGTGCGTATATGAGTACATCTGGAATCTGGCCGCTGGGGGGGGGGGGGGGGGGCAGCTGCCGTATGATTCCCTGTGACCACCCTCCAACCTTCTTTTTGCATCGGCAGCACTCGAGGTACTCAGTGGCCGTGAGATACCAGCCGTCGATGTCCAGGACCCTCCAGCCTTTGTCATGGACCCGGTGCACAAAGGCTGGGGGCATGTCAGCTGCAGACACCAGATGCAGTGCGGCATCCATAAAAACAGCCGACATGCGAAGAAGGTGATAAGAAATGACACGCAACATCTATGATGTGACATGACGTACATTAACATTTTCTTAGAAAGGAGAGCTTTAAATTAAAACTTTGACGCACTCCTGGCTCGCGGCCAAGATGGAGGCGACCGTGGCGGTGTATGCAGCAGCAGCAGCACTCGCTCTCTGTCTGTCTCTCCTCTTCACGTAGCGGGCAGCGTTCTCTATCTGCGTGCCAGGAGCTGGCGTCCTCCTCCGCAGGTAGTTGACAAATCTACGAGAATCAACTTGTCACATGACTCTTATCATTGATATCACATCAGTTGTATTGCAAATGCTTTTACAACATCCCGGATTTTTTGGGGGGGTCCTCAGACTTTTACAGGCTCTGCAGAGTCTCGAATTTGAAGTCCCCAAAGCCAACAAGCGCCTGTCCCTCCTGACCAGGCTGGAGGGACTTCACCCGCACCTCCTCAAATGCACAGTGGAACCTGACTGCCTCCACATAGTCAGGGTACGTTGAGGGGTAGTGGGTGAGTGTGTCCTACGAGGACACAAAGACAGGTTAAAAACTGTGTCCGCAGACTCTGTACAGCATCAGTCAGACTGAAGGACTATACCTTGTTGGCCATCAGCGGGGACAGAGACCCTGTCCTCTCTCGCTCTTTCTGGTGGGACGCAACCAGGCTGACGGCGTATCCCACGTCGTTCTCCAGGAGCCAGTGGAAGGTCTTGGCCTGGTACCTAATGCAACTGGTGCGTGAAAACATGCATCTTTTTTTGAGGAATAAAGCGGTTTGAATCTATAACAGAGCTTAGGAGGACATGAGATCAAGGTGCTACTGCTTAGTTCTCTCTGCATGATATATAAATATAAATTCATACACAGTATGTACTGTATATTTACATACAGATTTTCTGACATGTTTTATCTATAATCGACATCAGCTGCTTGAACAGCATGATGACCCACATCGGACGGCCCTTTCTGCATGTCATTCCCCCTCTCTCTGCCTCCCCATTTCCTGTCTCTCTACTGTCCTGTCCATTAAAGGCATAGAAAGCAAAAAAAAAAAAAAAAAAGCCTATACAGCATTAGCACTGTAACACTGTACAGACCGACTGACAGCGGTGTGTTAGCATCAACTGCGGTTGAACAACATGAATGTTAGCTGGCTAGCTCACCACAAATACAAATACTGTATATCATGATTTCCACGCAGTTAAAATGATAATTTGACATTTTCAGAACGACAAAATCTGCAAATATACGGTGTATACAGTGATAACGATCACTCGGCGTTTCACGAGCCGTAAAAATCCTTCGGCAAACAAAGTCTGACTAATATATCAGTCACAAACAAGTTTTTTCCCAAATATCTGATTAAAATTAGTGAATATTATACTTTCGTCTACACAGCTGTCTTCTAGGCAGAAAATGCTTCATCCATTGGACAGCAAAAGATTGGATTCTCGAAATTGGAACAAATCCGGCCGTCTGATTGGCTGGCCGTTTCCCAGTGTTTGGAAGAATTGGAACAAATGCAGTACAGTCATTGGGAGAGGCGGGACACAGCCAAGGACAGCCATTGGTTCAGAAGTTGGAACTTCAGGTGGCGCAGCCTTAAGCCCATGTGCTTCCTCTAAAATCCATACTTTTAAAAATGATTCACAGACACACTTTCACTTGAAAGCCGTGTGATTTTTAGACTAGCTGGGCACTGAAGGGTTTATCCAACATTACCGTAACAGGAAGAAATTGTATATATATTTACAGCTGTGGATTCATACATGTTTGTGCTTTTCTGTGTATGTACAGCAGCAAAATGTTGTCAAACTTAATGCCACAGTGGATTAAGTATATATAGACCAATTTAGAGTGGACAACACAGTTGCATCACTACAGCTGAGATGCATTGTGGTGGCAGAAAAACAGCAGAAACAAGTAGAGTGACACGGTCAAGATCCCTTTGGATGTCAGTATATAAAGCAAAAAAAAAAAAAACAACCTTCATCTTCGCACACTACTGCTGCTTAGGACACTTTTTGAAGCTAAACAGAGATGTGTATGGTTCCAAGCCAATAAACTGACCGTGTGTGATAAACAGAGATTTCAGCAGTCCAGTCTAAGGCAAAATCAACTAGAAGGGCACTCAGAGAGCACAGCAGTCCGCCAAGGCCGATGTCAAACAACATACACCAGACTTCAGAGAAAAAAAAAAAAAATTCATAGTAAATGATCTGGATCTGCCCCAAAATTAAATGGGTTTCTCCCTGACCCACACCCCCATCCCTTAACCAAGTTCACTGCAAATGGATTCAGTATTTCTTGCATAATCCTGCTGACAAATTAACAGACATAGGTGAACACATAACCTCCCTAGTGGAGGTAATGATGCAGTTAATGATGAATTAATAACAGCAGCAAGAACCAAGCTGGCATTTTCTCAGTAGGTTATTTTATAATGGTATACACCATTGACCAATGCTAGCACTCCAGATTTCTATAAGCATTTAATGATTTAATGGTACCTATGATGATGATGTATCTGTGATATGACATTTACTTTACACTATAACTGAACACAAACGTAGCTAAGCCTTAGGACCACTTAATGTCATTGGCGTTACAATGTAAAGTCCAGACTTTGTTTCCACTTACTTATTTAACCTGTCTTCTGCTGGTAAATCAGTAAAATAACAGGAGAAGGCCTCCAATCCAGTTTTCGATGAAATTTGAGCACTGTGATAGTTGTATTGAATGGTATTATATTTTACATTTCAGCTGTTCATGATCAGTTCACAACCTGCATGCAGAGTGTTCTGGGTTGCATTAATTACCTGAACAAATTGCTTAATTAATTGGTTAATATGTATCCACTTCAGTTTAAATACTCAAACACACCAGCCAATTATCAAAAATAAACTGACTTATTAGAATAGAGCTCTCTACAGAATAGTGTAATCATTTCATTTCATTATCAGACAGTTGTTAACAGTCACATCAGCTGTCTCAAAATTCAGTTGACACAGATTTAAATGAACTAGTTCACGTTCATTTCTTTCAGTTGAAAACCCATCCATCCCCAGCCCCCAATCATTACCCCATTCCAGGCTAAACAAATTGATGTATACCGTTATTACACACAGACAAGAGTGGGACACAACAGGCGCCGTAGCTGGTGGGTTCCACAAGGGCTGCCTGGCGAACATTCGGAGTAGCCATCGCCGTTCGCCTCTGATGTTTTTTGGCAGTTGGCAAACAGCTTTCTGGTGCATTTTGTTCAGTTTACCATTCACCAAAACATGAGCATGTCCAGTGAACACACTGTTTTAGTGCATTAATGCACAACACTGGTCTCATGATTGTGTTCATGCAGATTAAGCCAGGGGTTCAGCTGCATTGATGTAACTTGTCTCCTTCTACACCCCCCTCCTCCCCCCTTACAATTTGTTTAAGTCAAATTTAAAGGTCCAAATATGGGAAATGTTTTAGCTGATAATCTTAACATGCGTTCAAATCACAGGTGCTTTGTGTTTTGACCGACCAGGAAAACTCATTCCAATTGGTTTTTTGCATCTGATCCAGTTTTCGCTGCCTTAAACTCAAACTTCCATGTCCTACATAGACACATTTTCTGTCTCTTTATCCTCCAGTGCCTCAGTGTCCCTCAAGGTCATGATCAGGCCAAGTGGTTACCCAGCATCACACAGTAACAGAGCTAGTCAGAAGCTGCCAACAAGCCCTGGTCCTCAGTGCCAATCACACTGACAGAGTGACCGTGAGAAGGAGTGGGAGAGAAATTAGTGATGCAGAGGGCTGGGAGGTCTGAAACAATTCAAAAAGGATGGGGTGCAGCTTGGGTATAGAATTACATGGTGAGTCTACTTGAGGCCTTTTCTGGACTGAGGTTTTCAGGTTAAGGCAAACTAGATTGAGAGAACTCAAACATTGAAGAGAGCCAAGTGAAGGGGTAATCTTCAAAAATTCTTTAAACAGGTAAGTATACTTTATTATATATACTATATTATCAATGAAAGTGTTGAAAGGTAGGAAATGTCTTGGCATACCAAAAAGTAGAATAAAATACAGAGGGCTCCACAATCAGTACACCACACCACCCTCTATGTGTAGCTTAAATTAGGACACTCCTTAACTGTCATGGCTGCCACGGGTGGACAATGGGCACACCACCCTCCCCCGCTCCCCCACCAGTCTCCTATTCAAATCTGCCCATGGTTACCCATAGAACCAAGAAGGAGGTCAGTGTCCTGTCTGTCTAAGCATTTATTTGCTGCTGCCACCACCACACTTGGCATCGGGCTCAGTCCACCTTTCTCCACGCCACCACCCACTAACAGAAGGCTGCCAATGGATGCTGCACTCCCAGCCCCACAGTAAAGGTCTGGCTGTCCGCCTGCAGTCTTCCTCGGATGATGGCGTTCTCGGATCATTGGCCCCTTCCTGGTGAACCCAGCTGCACAGTGGATTTGGCTCCCCAGGCCCATGCAGATTCATTCAACCTTTACACATCTCCTGTGCAGGGCTGGATTATCAACATGGAAAAACAACCACTGCACCAGTTTGAGTGCAAATCATTGTTCGGAAAATTCGATTTTTAATTAGCTTTTTAGGACATTTTGACCAAAAATATATATAATGACAGGATTACAGTGAAGAGTATGTAACTTCTGCCACCATGGGTCTTTCAATCAAAACAATAACAAAAGACGGCATTGGGTGATGTCGAGATGTAGTGACGGATCATGGGAGTTGTTTTCCTTCATTGTCAGTTGTTAAAGAGATTTTTACAGGGAGGTCTCCCTCGCTCCAAAATAAACAGACCCGGTGATTATAACCTGTAAAAACACTGAAAAAGGCAGTTTTACCTTTTTAAAGTCAGTGTTTCACCGATGCTGTATGGCAGACACGGGACGTCAGGGAGGACAGACTGCTGGTAACCTTGGATCTTGATAGTTTTTTCTGATAAGTCTGGAACCAGACGTTCAAGAGCTTTTTACCAACTGCTGAATCATCCACAGAGATGTCCTATCTATAACTAATGGACCAAGGGATTTAAACTGGTAGAAATACAGAACAAAACTGTTTCACGTGAAAAATAAGTTATTCACCGACATTCTTTGGTGGACACAGGACACCTCGGAGTGGCTGGGAGCTGAGCTGTCTAATATTTGCTTGTTTTTTTGTTTTTTCTTTCTCTGATAAGTTCAGATCCAGACGTCTGATGACTAAAATCCTTCATCTGGTTAAAATAAATAGTTGAAAAGGTGTAAAAGTGTAGCTTAGAAATGTGGCTTAAAACTGGATAGTCCATTTTGAGCTTCTGGCAGGCAACCACAACACTGGCGGGTGCGCAAAGGGGATATGACATCATTGACCCGGCGAACAAAAGAAACGGACTGTTTCCATGATTAAAATCACTGGTTTCTCTGGATGGGAGAATTGCTGGAAACATTTGGGATAATGCAAGTAAACAAGTCAAAATATATATACCATAGGTCTAGTCATTTTTAGACATATTATAATGGTCCCTATACAAAGAACTAAAAAAACAACACAAGTGTTTTCAGTGTAATTGTAACCAGTGATCATTCCATGGATTCAATAATAAAGAGCTGGAAAAAAAAACATTTTTATGATATCAAGAGCAGAGAGCATCACTAACTGTACGAACAACCCTCTAAAATCATTTTGGATGCATAGTGAAAAAAGAGAATCCGGTGCAGCACTGTCAGTAGTTCTTACACTGATATCCTCCCATATTGGCTCTTTGATGGATTACTGCTGTTAAATTAATCAGAATCAGAAACATAAAATCTTTAATGACTCCCGAAGGAAAAATTTGAAAATTAGAAGGTTGGCCATTGTTTCGTTCGATAGTGCATCACATTACTCGACGAGCGAGTTCTGCATCAACTCAAAACCACAGATGTACACTAAATCACAAGCCGCCTGAGATGCTGTTGCTGTAATTCTCATCGCTCAACAGCAACCTGATCAAAGAGCTCATTTGCGGAAGAGTCATCTTCTGAAATTACTTGGTGCTTCTGGGGCATTTGTTCAAGCAGGCAGAGGGGAGTCATGTGTTTTGATCCCTGTTGCGATGAGACCTATTAATGGACTTAATAATCAGCTCTCATCAAGTGTTAGTGCCAAACGAGTCAGCGGAGGTTCAGGCGCGAAAAGGGAGCATTGTTGTGCGTGTTTGCAGAGTCCTTCACGAGCCCTCAACTTAACCTTATTCTCTCCCTGCATTATCTCGGTGATAGACAGTGAAGAGGATATTTTATACAGTGAGAGCTTAAGTGCAGTTAATGCACCTTTGGTAAATAAAGGCATAAAGGTTCAAGTCCCAGATGGGACTTGGCCAAATATTAGGTAACCTCACAGTGTATTATCTATTTCTGGGTGGAGGTGCCTTTACAAGGACAAACCAGTAAGACTAAACTGTGACATCTGTTTTCAGGCTGGATGGCATGGGACCTTATTATGACTTTCAGTGTAGACTCATTATCAAATTAGCCGGAGGTGTCTGGAAGCAGGGAAGTCCTCCTCCACGGGCACCGCAGACAAAACACCTTGAACTGTGTTTTTATTGTATCAACCTCAAGTCTCCAGTAAATAGTGAAGTGCTGGATATAGTCCAAAAGCAAACATGGACAGTTCTGTTTATGCTATATTGGGTGTCTGCATACACGTTCCCATGTTCAGTCCCACCAATAGATGCAGATGGAGATATTTACGTCACACAGACCTGTGCGGACTAGAAGCATGCAGCACCTGTCTAAATGGAAAAGTCCATTGTCAGCCCAACAGTCTTAGTCTCTAAACTACATCAATATACTCCACTAAAGCATAGTTTATACTTTTTGATTTTGATTAATTGAAAAAACATATGTGTGGCAAAGGTGTGGACTATAACCTAATATTGGACAAAAACAAAAGGGCAAAAAGGTTTGCAGCTGAATTGACACACGATACCATTGAGCCATGACTTCAAGTTTGACTTTGAATGACTTGTTATATTCTCCAAGCTTAGAGATTCATTATGTCATAAAAAAAAAGTATGCAGTGAGTCTCATATTCCGGCTTTTCTACACACTAAAGCAGTCAGGCACTTGGCCTGGAGACAATGTATCATTGCAGACCAGTAGACACACAACAGATACCTCAGATTATCACATCTGAAGTCAAGACTCTGATGTCATCAACTAAAAACAGACAATAACAGGCAAAATATTCAGCTAAGAAATGACAAATTATTCTAATTGGGTCAGGGGGATTAACCAAGGCCAATCAGGTTAGTTTACTTTTAAATATCATGGAGTTGATCTGATAGGAAAAAACCTTGTTTCAGTACATTTACAACACAAAAATCAAAAATGGCATTAGATTTGGTGAGGGGTATACAATGACTTATATATAATTATTTAATGACTAGGTATATAATAATAATATAATAATAATATATAATAATATGATAATAACCCTATTCAGGGTTAGCTTTAACACCTCTGTGTCAGCCTGTACAATATCCTCACAAACTTTATAGCATATTAGACTATATTTCTTGTGATAACACTGTTCTTTCCAGCTTATGGAATGATATATGTACAATAATAAGTCATGATGTCTTGACTTTATTCTAAAATTGCTACTATAAAGATATTCATCAGAGGAAAAGGATTTTCAAAAACACTTGTAAATAGCAGCTTCCTAAAAAGACATACATGTTGAAATGTTACTTGGTCTACTAAAAGAAAGGTTAATTAACAATAAAACATTTCAGAATGGTTGTTTCAACGTGCCAAATATGGTGTTAAACATTAGCACCTAGAAGTCAGTAATTAAGTAAATCTGTCCTCATTAATATACTGATATATTCTGTAAATTATCCAAGATCAGCTCACTAATCAGATCATCTGGGAATCCTGTGAAATTAAGTTTGCATCAGGAATGATTCTTAAGTTTGTGTGTGTGTGTGTGTACAGTAAGTGAATCATGTGCATACACACTGAAAGATGCCACAGTGATAACATGGTATTCTGCATACCAAATACCATTACCTTAAACTTGTTCTTTTCTGTTCATACTGTCGACCTGTAGAATCTGAAAAAGTCCTCCCTCTTTCAACATTGCAGCTTTGGAAAAATCAAAATGACTCATTAGTGAGCTATTAATGGCCGTCCATCATCCTGAAGAGTCCCGGGAAAAGCTTTTTCCTTTAGTTTTTAATGGTGTCAGGACCTACAGAAAGAATCAATGTTGCTTGCTGGGACATAAATCCCTCTTGGCATTTCCAGAAATGTTAGCATAGTTTTTTCGTTTTAAGACAGGACCTTGTAATGGGCCATTTACTGACTCACACACTGAGTCATCTGGCTTCAGTGGAGAAAAATGGCACACATCATTTTTTTTTATTTCCTCCAAATTGTGTCCTTTTCCCCTTTTTAAGATTATATTGAAGAGGAGGAAAGGAAAACGTGAGATGCTTGTTCCATTTTCAGTACATTAAAGACCTCCTCCAATGAAAATCAAGTGTTTAACCTTGTTAGCATGCATGTGATATTTTTATATAATACAAGACGTATCATGAGTGAAATAATCAGTCAACAACATGACTGAGTGTTTCCACCTTGAACTGCAGTCAATCAATGACAGTCTCATAAAAACAGATTCAGACAGCCAGGGTTTCATATGTTCCATAACCTAAGGAACCAATCCGGGGCTAAATAAACCTGAAACCTTGTCAGTACAGAGAGAGAGAGAGTTAGCATCAGCACAACCACTAACACTGTGTCAGCCACTGCCAGTGACAAGCTAACAAACAAAATATTAACTACGCTTATCTTTCTGATCCTTCTGCTAGTCTCAGATGAGGAGTCTGTTGAGACCAGAACCAGAGTCTGGGTCTGACTGAGGCTCAAACATGTGGCTGAGTCTCTCTGATGTTTCCTCCTCTAACCATCTTGATACTCTCTGCTCTCTCACCTGTCCACCTGGAGCAAGCAGGTGGTGGTGGGCGGGGCACAAGGCCTGATCCAGAATTTCTCAATGAGGAAGTAAGAGTAGATGTGCTTCAAGACCCAGTTTTCCTTTCTTATCTGTGAAAACCACATTAAACAAAATATCAATCATAGCAGAGTATTTTTATATAGTTTAAAGGATGTGTGGGGAGGAACTTTAAAGTTAGGTACAGGAGTTATGGCACAATGTGGTCTCCTTCAAAATGCTTGTATTGGCATACATGTAACTATGCTCTTATTAGTTGACTAAAAGAGATAATAAAAAGAATAGTCCAACATGTGAATATACTTATTTGCTTTCTTGACAGGAGGTGGATGAGAAGATCAAAACCACTCTCATTAATGCGCAGTAAATATGAAGCTAGGCAATTAGCTTAGCTTAGCATAAACACTGGAAACAGCTACCCCGGCTGTATCGAAAGGTAACAAAATCCACCTACCTGCACCTCTAAACTCACAACTTAATACATTACATCATGTTTAATACGTACAAAAAGCAAAGTATAAAAACAATAAGTTATGGTTTTTAACTTTCTCTTAACCAAGCTAAGCTAATTATTTGCTTTCTTGACTGAAGTTATATGAGAAGGTAGAGCCAGCTGACACACATAATTCCCAAAATACTGAATGATTTTGTTACAGCTTTGACAAAGGGCAAGTATTTTCTTTTATTCTTGTTGTGGGTGAGTTGAACATTCCTCCTCACATTAGTCTAAATTTTGTTGCACAACAAAGTAGTTTACTTTCCAATACTTTTTGACTAGTGTAAAGAATAGCTCCTAATGGCCCCTGGTGGCTCACAGGGTAGAGTGCGTACCATTTAGGCTCAGTCCTTACCACAGTGGCCTGGTTTTTGGTTCCAACCCAGGCTCTTTGCAGCATGTCATCCCCTCTCTCCCCTAACTTTAGTGTCTCTCTCTCATACTGTCCCAATCGTAAATAAGGTAAATGTATTTTTTGTGATGATATCTTTGTGTCTCCTGGTCTTGGTGTTTAGACACATTTGGCTCCTAAATTCGTCTGTATCTTCGGTGCACGGTGCCCGATCTGGGATTTCCTAAGTTATTTTAGGATTTTAAGGTTAAATCAATCTTGCTACACACACATAAGTATGCAAGTGATGTGATACACATTTCTGGCAGTGTAGGCAAAAACAGCTAGCAAGTAAACATTCATGTAAATGATGCAGGTGTCAACATTATCAAAAAAAAATTTGACTTGTAAATGTTGTGTGAAGAGGACAATGCCTTTAACACATTTGTTACGACTGTGTTTTGAGGTGTTTGGTGGGCTCTGCTTACATTTCTCGGCAAAGCTCCACTTAAGCTTCTTCCCTTTTGGATTTGGGTTTTATGGCTCCATAACTGAGAAAGATGGCAGAGTGGAGTAAACCCCAAAATCCCTTCAGGAACATTCAGGAACATCAGACACCTACATCTACAAGCATCATCTATCCATGAGTGGGTAGGACCACACTTTGTAAACTAATAGCAAATGAGTGATTGTCAGCCACTCTAAACCGGCTGAGGCAAGTTTGCAAACAGCAACCTGACATTTAGTGTTTATGGTTTAGATGAATGGGGGCATTTTTCTGTTTATATCCATTGTGTCTGAGCTGCTTCCTGCCGGGTACAGACACAACAGCAGAGGCACACGGCACCTCACCTGTGGCTAATTCTCATCCGGTGTTAAATTGTTTTAGGACGGATTTAATGTTACCCTCAATTACTTGAGTAAAAATGTTTATTTCCACCTCATCTCTCAGAGGCTCTGAGCTGTGGTCTTTATGAAGTCGGGACCTGATGATTTGAAATGATTTGAATTGATTCACTGTGACACTTTTGACATTTCCAGGCTACTGATCCTCTCCGAGCCACGCTGATGTGTTGTCAATGAGGAGGCAGACGGGAGGGCCGTGAGTCTGGTACCTCTCGGCCAGAAAGTATCAGCCTCTCTCTTAAAGCCAGGCCTTGGCACCATCGATCTGTTTCTTCAGCATGGATGGCACTGAAGCGCCATGTTCCATAATATGTGCCTCATCCTTTAATTGAACTTTTGAAATTCCAATACCCGTGCTATTTAGTTGTGTTCTGGCTTTTTCACACACTGGTAGAAAGGTCATTATTCAGTACTAAACCAGTAGAACCACTCATGGGAAAAACAAAACTATTCAGTACTCTAAAACGTAATAATATCGCTTTCTAAAGGTTAAACATATTGTAAGTGAAAACAAAGTGTTGTGTCTCACCGCTAAGCAGATAATGTATGACATTACAGGTTCTACTAAAGGTTATAATTTATGGGACGATACATTTTATCATTGCCCTAAAGATTTGAAGATACCAGTCTAATTTCCTGTGCCTCTGCTGGATAATTACGTTATATAATTATAGCCTACTTTTGTATCTCCATCTAGGGAAATTAAAGCAGTTATGTACATAAAGTTGCACTTGTCCATCCGAAGTTTAATTAGCTACAGCAAAGTTAAACATTACACTGTCTAAGTATTGCAGAATGCCTGTGATCGCTTTTCCCCTTTGTCACATGTGATGAGGGTTGTACGGGAGGGTAAACACATTTAACCACATCTCAAACCCTGCACTAGCACTCATGCATATTCGCACCTGTTAATGTCCTAAAACTGGATCATGTCTCGCTGTTTGTTTTGCATATCCTGAGGTATTGTATCATCAGGTGAGCACTGAGACCGTTGTATAAATACTGAACAACCATCCACCAATCTGCCCATTCTTGCTTCATGGGAGCTAAGACAAACAAAGCCCAACACTGTATATACAGTGGCTGAAGGTATATCTCATGTGGGAGAAGAAATTAAGAGGATTGACAAGTGACAAGTAACTAACTATGAGGCTAAAGATGAGTTTTAATTGTGTTTATTATCCTGCTGTCCTTGCTGTAATGTAGCTTGATAGTTCAAGTTAGGTTGATTGCAAGAAATATATTATTTCATTAAACAAACTAAACATTTTAAACAATTAAACATTTTAAATGAACCATATTTGCTATAATTAAACTGCTTCACGCTCAGTTAGATTTTTAAAATGGAGACTTTTTCTTATCTCTCCAGACAGTAACTATTAATTGGAGACGTGACAGAAATGAAGGAGAAATGCAGGGTGCAACAGTGGAAACAGAGAAACATGAAGAAAAGCAAAAGTAGAGAAGGTGCAACTGGTTCAAAACTGAGTGAAAGAAACAGAAACAGACTCAGGAGCCAGCAGGAAGTGAAGTGATGGAGAAACAGTAATACATCGAGAGACTGGATGTGTTGTTGTAAATGTTTTTAAAGCCACAATCTGTAATCTAAATGTTAACAGTAGCTTAGCACCACCGCAGTTCTTTTAATACAGGAAGTAACGTAACCATTTTTTAAATTATTTATGTTTTCTGATGCTGTTTGCACGATGCAACGTTTTAAACTCAGCAGTAAAACTAGTGCAGATTTTCTGCAGATCGATTGAGAAACACTCTAAAGGCTGATTTTTAGCTCTGTTTTAAGAGATGGCAATTGTTGGTTGATCCACCACTTGTTGGATGAATTCAAACTTTGTACAGACATTCATTCATGGTCAATTATTGACAACAACAACTATTGAATGAATGGCCACGCATTTCGTGTAAATATGTGACTATGGTGCTCTCCTGACTTTTCATTTACCACCAGCATCAGGCCAAAATGTATAATCAACCAATACAATACAATACGTTTATGCAACTAATGACATTCCCATGAGCCTCAGCTGCACTTTTGTGCTAATTAGTACATGTCAGCATGCTAACACGTTAAACTTAGAGATGAACAGTATACGTGGTAAACATGTTCATGTTCACATTGCTATTGTGGACATGTGAGCATGTTGACATAACATTTCACTCAAAGCACTGTTAAAGGGACTAATTTTAAGTTTTCTCTGATGCGGAATGTAGTTTCTTGCTACAGAGCTTCCGCCATCATTGCGTTCACAAGACAAGACAAGACAAAACTTACAGATAGCTCCTTCAAGCGCCTTGCTTGGCTATAGACTCTTCAGTGTTAGTCATCACCAAGCGAAGCTGCTCACTGTAAGTCTGCACAGTATCAGTTTTGTCATTCTGCTATATTCGAAACATTGATCTAGAATAAAGACCATATGTATACGGTGGCTTTTTGGCAGACCATCAAAGGCCTGCAATAGAGGTGAGACATATGGTTGGGTTTACTCACCCTTTCGTTATTACTACTGTCTGACAAATAGTTACAAAACTGTTCTCACATACAAAGTGTAAATCTGTAAAGCTTTTGAAAAGTTTCAGCAGCCACCGAGCTCTACAGTGTATTACCAGCAAATGAAATACAAGTGCCTCCTTAAAAACGAGATAAATTAAGCCATAGCTTATAAATATGTAATTTTGGAGAAACTACACCATGCATACCTTCATAGACAATTTTGTGTTTTATCCAATTTCAAATGGAATTGTTGTCACCTGGCCAGAAATGCTCGGTGTCAGTACCACCGTAGCTGAAGAGGCAGGTGAAAGATCAGCCCCCGTCCAGCTGTGAGACATGACAGCATTGAGAGAAATTAGTGATACTCTCTCTCCCTCTCTCTCTCTCTGCTGGAGAGTCCTTGATCACGGCACTCAGTTCCCCCTGTGAAGCTGCTTGGCGGCCAGCCGGGCAGCTCCCAGCTGCAAACTGAGCTGCTGCAGCTGTACGCATGTCAAGCACAGCGTGGCTCACACACATGTAAATGCTCAGTTAAATCCTCCCTCTATCAGTTAAGTTTAAATGAAGCTTTTCCAAGAGGGCATCTTTTATAGCATTTTTCCCATTTATGTACCACTTAGGATAGATCTCCTGCAGTGGACATATACACAAGATACATAAGGAAAGATAAATTGCTTTGCGTTGAGTCATCTCAGCTCAGATAATTCAGTTTGAAAATAAAAGCAATGCACTGCATTTGTGTTTTGAGGCTGAAGGCATTTTGCTTTTTATCTGAGTGAAAGTCTAATGGCAGGCAGGAATCATTTAGTGTGTGTCCTGTGGAGATTCCACACCACCTGGTGGATGAGGATGTAATTAAGGAAGCACCAAACTGATGTGAGTGTGAGGCTCCTGACACCTGTCTGCCATGGACTGCAGTCATAGTATTTTAAAATCATTACCAGGGCAGTGATGTGAAGGACACATTATAAGGAGCAGGCAATCTGTGTGTTGGATGTTTCTTTTTATTACCACATAATATAGACAAATATGAGTGAACCAACACTTCCTCCAGCACTGTAAGAGAAAGTGTCATCTTCCCTGTCTCAAATCAAGTAATTAAATAGTCTTTGAATGATGGCTTTGTAGTGAAGGATGGAATGAATAATTAAAATAAAAGATTTTGGCTAAGGTCTACAAAATCCTATTTCTGTCTGAGGCTTTGTCTCAGTACCAGTACAATGGATTGGCAATGCTCAGCTGCAAAGCGTTTTAAGAGGAGACAGGTTACTGTGCACACTCAAGACTGAAGCTGAGAAATGATGGGATGCACTCACTGAATTAAAACAGGAAAAAAAAAAAGAGTCTATATTTGTGTCCCAGTTGCATTCTGCATAATGATAGCTAGTAGTGTGTTCACAGTGGAAATGGTGAAATCATTAAGTGCACTCAAAGATATCAGGGTGCATGCTACATTTGCATGATATTCGAGTGCGCTGTTGATGGACACTGCTGTCCTACATTTAGATGGAGGAGCTGCTCACGGCTGGAAAAAAGATTTCAACTCATTTTGGACAGAGGTGGGATTAAATTAAATATCAAATCTTTGGGAAAGCATTTTGCTTAATATTTGTTCACGTAAATTATTTATTATTTGCTTCAACTATGTGTAAAATTCCAGAGTTGCACTTAGACCATAACACAGCTGCTGATGAAGCTGTTCAAAGCTCCAAAACAGCTAATGAGAGGAAATACTTTTTTAAAAGATCCTTCATTTCCCACAGTAACAACTTTAGCGTACATACCTGGCCTGGCATCAGTCACAAGCCATTAAGGAAGTTTATTATAAGGACATGCAGAGTTATGGACCCACAATTGACACTTTGCGATTCTTCCCACCATCAAACTATCAGATTGACAGGAAACAGAGACAAAGGACCCCTCTTCCACAAACAGACCATGCTTTTAGCATGTCAGAGAGACACAGAACCAGACCAAAGGTCAAAGGGTCAGCTCCAGAGGATCAACCAATGGACACCAGGCAACTGGAGAATATAGGCAAAATCTCCAGTTTGTAACAATAAGACTCTGTCTAATGATTGTTTCTTATATAGGACAAGTAACAACAAAAGGACTGATTAACACTAAGGTGTGAATCCTGGCCTCTCTGTGCCATGCATGAACACACACACACACACACACAACACACACCAACCTCCTTCCTCTGCCCTCTCCTAAGATAAAGAGTCATAAACTACAACCCAACATTCCAGTCCTGGGTAGTGACCAGCAGAACTCTCTTCACAGACACACAGATCTAAGGAAGAAGAATGTAACATTAAATATCTATGCTGTTCTGTAACTCATGAGATGTTCCTATGCAATAGTATAAATCCAATTTCACTTTATCCCATAGAATGTTTGAAATGTAACATGTAGATTTTAAGAACAATGTCCTTCATGTGAGCCATACTGTCAGCATCCTTCACACGAGGTAACACACACTAACTCACTGACATCCAGCATGTCCATATTATCTATTATTAACCGTCACAGAAACTGTAAATATAAATGTGTAATCCACATGTACTAGACTATTAGCTTTGGAAAATGTTTATATTTGTTGTTTGATCAATTAACCACTTGTATCATGATTAATTCCAAGGTTTGAAGGATGTAATATGAAATCAACACTCCTATTACTCCTCTTGCCATTATTAGTGCATAGTAGTTTTATATGTTATTCCACTTAATGTTTTGTGGTCATGGTGGAAGACCGGATGTGCGAGTTTATAAGTAAACTCTAGAATTAAATTATTCCAAAGTTCAGTGGAAAATTACTCTCCTCTCCAGTGGAAACACAGGAGAAGAGAGTGACGCCCCTGAAACATGCGCAGCCCCCAGGGATAAAACAGTCGTGATCAATTCACACAAAGTCAGATGAAGAGAAGATGAAGACAAAGCTCAGAGAAGTCAGAGAAGAAGAAAAGCAGAAGAGAAAGAGGTCAGTAAATGTTAGAAACGAGAAAAAGTTAGAAACTCAGCGAAGATGCTAAGGAGGAAGATGATGCAGAAAACTAGAAAGCTGAGATCTTTGCTCAAAAGCCTGACTCTGTAGCCATGTAAACTCTTATCTCTAAGCTGCTCGCCACAAACTCATGGCTCTTAGTCATTTTTGCACTTTTCGCGTCTTTTATTTTCCTTTGCCACAAGCTCCAAGTAACGTATTTTTGTCTACATGTGCGATCTTTTATTTTTATAAGCCAAGTCAAGACCAACTGAACCAAAACAACAGAAGGCCTCAAAGAGTACATTTTGTAACTTTTGAATCATCATCAAGTTTTTCTTTTTGAAGATCTTGATAACTTTAGAGTCATCTGGGCAACACCAGTCTCCTCTAATGTTATCCAGCCAAAGTGAAGAGCATTAGAGTTTATTTTGCATCAACCCACAAGAGACGCCAGCAGATAACACCTCTGCACGACCGCCTGCAGAGAAGCCGAGCACAAATCAAGAGTGCCCGAGACAGAAAGTCTCCTGGCAAACTCCACCAGAGCTGAACCGCTGAGACACCGGCAGAATCCGTCATCGTGATAACGGGACACGGCCTCCAGGAGAATCCACCTAGATCCCGCGTCTCTGGGGTTACCACGGCAACCACAGCCACCTGGGTTCCAGCCGAGGGTCTCCAGCTACAGCGCAACTCACAGTAGGCCGGTCTTCACAGTCTGCTCATGACTGGGTTGATGTTGAAATATAGCAATATTTAATCATCAAACCTAATTCATAGATGTAGTGTCATTAGCTGTATAGCCATAGTGTATAGCCAGAACATATTCTCTCCCACCATTGCCAACTCATCACACTGCTCATTTCCTTATTATTTTCGTCTTTATGATTATTACAGCTTGCATTTACTCTGTAGATAGTAGTTTAGTTAATAAACTCCTTTATTTACACCCAGTTGTTGTCCTGTTGTATTCTTTTGACGTAGAGACTGGAGATCCATTGAATCGAGAAGTCATGGCTTCTGATATGAGATTGATAAATTTGGCAATGAAGTAATTCTTTGTTGTCCTCCCAGAGGACTGGTGCCCCATTTTAGAGTAAATTCTAAAATATGGCGTTAACGTTACACAACTAACATGCTGTCTCTCTGCAGCCTTGTAGCACTTGTGTCAGGTGGAATTTGTCAGAGATCATTGTAGCACTTATACCTGACGGGTTCACCTTGATCGACTGCGGCTTGGATTGTACCTTACCTGTATGTCTCTTTGGACAAAAGCATTGTGTGCCTGACTTGAGATTATCTTGTCAGACATTTTCTGGAAATATTTTGTGGATGTACTGTATCACATCCACATCACTCCCTCCTCTCGTCTTCCTGACTCCCTCTGTGCCCCCCCCCCCCTGCAGTCTCTTTCATTTCAGTTTTTCAAATCCAATGCTCTCTGAAGGGTTTTTTTTCCCCCATCCCACTTTTATTTGTTTCTTCTACTGTCTATCTCCTGATCTTCCTCTTTCTCCCACTCTCTCCTCCCCTCCCTCTGTGATAATGAGCTGTTGCTACACTCACAGATAACACCTGTGTGTGTGTGTGTGTGTGTGTGTGTGTGTGTGTGTTGTGTACAGTATGTTACCTCAACATGTCTGGGCAGTAGCTGAGCCTCAGGGCTTTTTTTGAGTGGCATATGAAAAGGGATCGACATTGCCTCCTCTGTTACCTGCTTCTGCTTTGAAAGAAGCAATCCTGTGAGACGAAAACACTGGCTGTACACATGCACATACTGTATAGCATACACATATACACATGTGACATATGTGTATGCATTGTCACCGACTATTAAACATTTCAAGATGCACGAAAGTACAATTGGATACACACACTAGGCTATGAATCCAATTAAAAATGTGTACTGAGGCACACTCGCAAACACACATTTTGTTGTGTACCTGAGCAAAGCATCTGTTTAGTCACCAAGGTGAGGACATTCATAAATAAATTAAGGGCCAGGCGTTTGTATTTTCATCTCCATCCTGATTGCAGCGAGATGAGGCATATGTTCGTTTAGACTGTGTGAAGGGAGGATGACGCTGACGCCTCACGTAAAGCCGCTGGAGCACATCACCGAGCTCCTTTGATGCTGAGGTTTCTAAAGGGAACAGATTGACAAGTAAAATTATGCTGTTTTATTTCCCCCTGCATGAGGTAGCACACTGACTGCAGCATGGCGACTGTATCCAAGTAAACCCCTCCTCAGCAGCAGCACCGTGGCACAGTGTTCGAGAGATGGTTTCTGTCTGTCCAACGTGACGTAGTTACTGTGCGTGTTTTGTTTTTGCTTCAAAGCTGAATGCAGGAGTTTCAATGTAGCCATAATCAACCACTCAGCCAATTAATCAATCACTGCATTTGTCCTTAGTGGGGCAACTGGGTATGCAGCAGTGGGATATATGCATTTAGCACACATAAAAACATAAAAACACAGCACACATAAAATACCAAGAGCAAAAGATAAAGGACAATAAGTATATAAAAAGAAAAAACAAACAGTACTTGAATAGACAATGTGAACGGGAACACACTGGATGCATGGCGTGAGCGTGGTGACCGCGGGATGTGTTGATTTTCGTTTCGCCATGCTTAACAGTTTACAGCGGACTCACTGGCCACGTGAGACTCATGCCTCTCGCGTCGTGGTTGCGTGGTGTGATCTAGAGATCACACATGCCGCACGTCTCCCAGCAGAAATAGACAGAGGAGAGACCTGTTGATAGTCATAATGACATCATACCAGCAACTCGACAGAAAACTGACACCTTCCACTATAGTTGTCTGTGTCGAGGCTAAAACAGAATATGACGGATTTTATTTTTTTTTTTTTTTTTTTTTAACCATTTTAGCAGCTGTATGTGGAGCCAGTGACATTTTACTGATGTTTTCTGTTAAAAATAAGAAATTTATATTGACAAGAAACCCGGTACTCTATTAACCAGCAAACTCTATGTAGAGAGCCGTCACATTCACGCCAAGCATCCAGTGGTTTCCCAGCGTAGTTGAAAACATCTACCTTTTTCCTTCTAGAAGTTAAAGAGGGAGATGGCAGGGGACATAAAAGAGTGTGTTCATAATGTAAAACATTTGCACATAAATGAATTGAGCTCTTTCTGCTCCTATATATGGTTTCCCGTAAGGGTCTGGAATAAATAGCCAAGTGTTAAGTGAGTGGTAATCCTGGAAATTCACTGTACATTAGATGTAATGTCAAACAAAATAAAGCATCACTTTACCTTGATTACTACTGATCTATCAGGAAATGTTTTAATCACTGGTTGACAGTTGTGTAGGAAAAGACAATCACCAGGAGTTCAGATGTCTCAGGCAGAAGGATTTATTCAAAGCTTTACACCAAGGAGAAAAAGCTGAGCAGCACAAAGCTAACATCAACTCACAACAGTGCTTAAGTAGCACACATTTTATAGCATGTCTTGTCTGAGATTTCTACTTGTTGCATTTGTCATAACATTTGTCCTGTAATTTTCTGCAACATTACAACTTGTCCCTTGAAACTGCATCCTATCATTTGCACTCATAACACTGTGCAGTGTCAGTGTTCACACCTGTGGCTGTGTTCTCCCTGCTCCCTCCTCCGAGCCCTGTCTCATCAGCAGCACTGGGCTGACTCAGCTCTGAGGCTGCAGAAGAAGAAGAACAGGAAGTGTTAAAAACGTTTTATATTTACATTATTTACATTAACTAGCTGTTAATAACACTCAAAGCTGAATAGCCAGCTAATACAAGCATAGGGCTGCTGCCCAACAACTAGTAGCTAGCTATACTAGACAAATTTAACACCCCTGCTTAACATTTCACCTGCTCTTTACTGGATATGCCTGTTATATTCCTCCTCCAGTAATTTTTTTACTTTTTAATTCTGGCCTTCTTTTCTCCTTTTGCTGCTGCTCCCAAACCAATGTAAACAGTGAACACACACACATTAATTGGATGACACCAACACATCACAGAGCTGTCATTGGGTCATCAGCTGAACAATTACAATTCAAGACACTGTGGGGATTGTACCACTTGAGGAGGGGCTGTTCATTTACCCCCCTACTGCAATAGACTTGGCTCTCGTGCTGGGAGAGACAAAGGACTGCCAGTGCACAGTTGAGGCTGGCTGGATGGCGCAGGAAGGCAATATTGTTAGCCTACAAAATAATCAGTACGGCCCAGCAGGAGTTCTCCTGATGCTCCTGTTCGCCACCCAGCTGACAGAGTATAACCTGGACAGGTTGCCAGTCTATCACAGGGCTGACATGTAGAGACAAAACAGACGGCTGTGCTGTGGTTAGCACCATCGTCTCACAACAATGAGGTTCTGGGTTTGAAACTGCTGGCTGGCTGAAGCCTTTCTGTGTGGAGGTCGCATGTTCTCCTCGTTCCTGCCTCACGGGTTTCGGTTAATCTGCGACTCTAAATTGCCTGTAGATGTGAATGTGACCATGCGAATCCAAGTCCCAAATATTGCCAGCAAACTTTTTCCAGTCTATCAATAGTTAATGTGCCAGTTACAATTGCACAATCACTGTCATCAAATATGAAGTTTTTAATGAGACAGTGCATTGAACGTTCCAGTTGCAAGTAGTATATCAAAGCATCTATGAAAGTGCTCATTTATTGTAAAGCCTAATTAATTTCATAATGAAAGTCTAATTTCTCTAATCTGAATCTGGAGTTTTTTCTCAATTTATGCTGCTGCCAGCAGCTGCAACTGCAGCGTGGGTATCAGCTTATGGAGATGTTGTGCGGATCCCATTCTGTTATTAATCATTCATGAATTTAGTTTGTCAGAACTTCAGAAGGCAAAATTACAGCACAGCATAGCAATTTTAAAAAAAATTAGATATGGTCACTAGGACAGAACTCCTCAGCTTTTTGCCTTCAAGTATCATGGAAATCAAAGATCACGGTAGACAAGGCCAAGTCACATCGCAACTCATCATTTCTGCAACTCCAAGTATCTACAGAACTACAAAATATATGTTACCAAAAAAAAGATCCACTTAGAAACATCTTCTCAATTACCAGCCAGTAATTAATACATAAAACATTAAATATCTTGGCAAGTAAATTCTTGCTTTTTTCTTACTGTGAAAAGTTTTGGTCTAATTACTGTATAATTTATAATTTTTCCACTGGGACTCGAGCATGAACTGATTAGATTTTGGTGGACAAAGGTCAAAGGTCACTGTGACCACCCTTTTTACAATACTTCAACACTTTCAATGCTTTTTAGCCATTAATCAAGACTTCACACAGAAATTATGGGGATGTAACCTGAAACTAGTCTGAGTGGTGGAGGCAGACAACAGCAAGGTGGTAATTCTAGTTTTTACAAAAACTGGCGCTGGTTTTTTAACAGTTGTACCATTAGTTTTTCAACTGAGCGGAAACCCAAAAAGTGCAATCCTCGGGCTCTCTGTTGGCATTGTTTGTTGCCTTATTATTTTAATTAGTGGCACACAATGAATCTTGGGATAGGTTGGGCGATGAAGGTTCCACCCGTTGGAGCCTTCGTTGCCCGGGAAAAGAAGGCCTTCGAAATGGGGCGGCCTAATCTCGCAATCAGTCTTTAAGCAGCCTCCAAAGGATGCGGCCCCCCGAATTGAGACACAGTCCCTCAAGAAATGCAAACTCTTATAATAAGGAAATAGAAGCAATACATATCATTCATCATAACACCTATTGCTATTTTGCTGTGGGTTTTTGAGACCTATGAAATATAGTAAACTCCATATAGAGACCCCTGAATATAAATTTGGGATTTACTAAACATTGAAGCATATGTTCATCTGGCACGGAAACGCGTCTTTACCACCTGTTGAACTACTGTAGCACATCATGGGATTTATTCATTCAGTGGGTTCTTATTCAACCATTTCTTCTCATTATGAGACATGTAAGGGAGGCAACTTGAGGAATAAAGTGAGTTTATCACTGAAGTTTATTTACTTGAGGTTTTCTATATTCCTCCCTTTCTCCAACTTCTAAAATTAATGTATTAATGCATATTTTCAGTGTATTAGCCTTTATTAATTTATCAAAAAACATGTATGTATTTCATTTCTCATTTGGGATTGCAGGGAGTTCATAAGATGTGTTAGAAAACATAACTATGTTCCTTGATTTAGCAGATTAAAGTGTAAATTACCTCCAGAGCAGTTTTCTCACAGTCTTAGCCTTGAGTAATACTGCCAACAGCCATCCTACACTCTTCATATAAACGACCAATACGGTCAAGGATAGAAAAGACAGCATCTGTGATGCTATAAATTACCATCAATACATGCTATAAATGTTCTAGGAGCATATCAGGTGTAACCCTGGCCTCTTTGCCAGGACAGGTAGATTGGTAGTCTCACATACATCATGTCTGTCTCACACTGTAAGCGGTGTCTCAATGTGTAAAATGAACAACCTTTCATTCTTGTCATGCAAGGTCTTCAGCACGTCAGAAGTCTCTTATATAATATAAATGCCCATGTTGATAGGCTACAGTTTGCACATTTGTTCAGTCAACTTTAGAAATATTTAGTTGGTCACAGAGGAACCATTGCTGAGGATTCATTTTCAATATCCATGTTGCCTGAGGCAGCCACAGACACATTGTTGTATAACCAATCAAATCCACCCCTCTTCCTCTGATTAATAAATATTTTCTATAGCAATATTTTATGAAGGTACTCAACAGTCTGATTCATAGGTGTTGATTTCATTGGTGCTTAGGAGCTCAGGCACCTATGGGCAACTGTGAGCAGCTACCAGGACTCACCATGAGGTGAAAATAGTTACTTCCAATTAAGATAAATAAAAGATTTGACACAGTGTCAGAGCAGAGTTTTAACTGAGAGCTTAACTTGTGTCCATAACTATATCTAAGTTTCTTAGTGCCGTCCCTTTGGGTTATGATGACTCAGTGGTTTCACATATACAAAACGTGTCTTTCTGGATCACTTTGTGAAATGCAGTTAGGAACACATGTTAACAAACAGGATATGCTACTGTTGAACAGCAACAGTTTAACATGTTAACAGTTTAGACCTTTTGAATATGTAGCAGTCAGACGACACTGGGTGTGTGTATGTAGTGGGAGCTCTATAGTGGAGTGGGGTGCGTAACGTGTGGTGTATGGTTGATGTACTTTGTCGCTTGCTTACAGTAAATACCTTTAAATATACTGATCTGAGCATATGTGTTGAAGTATGTTTGTCTATATAAATGGATTATGAGACAATGGGCCCCAGGCCAATTTGGACCTACCACTCTTTCTAGGCACCCTGACTTTGTGGTCATTTTTTGCCTCTCTGTGGGTTTTTTTTTTGCATCTCTTTTTAGTCTTTTTGAATGTCTTTGTAGGTTTTACGTCTCTTTGTGGTTGTTCTGGGTCTTTTTGTAGTCATTTTGCATCTCTTTTTGGTTGTTTTTAGAGCTGAGCTGATCATTTCTTCTAATACTTTTGTCAGTTCAATGCAAAACAAGTTTGCACTGGTCTGTTATGCCTCCAGGAAATAGCTACATGCTTGCATTTTAAAGCCCAATATAACAAAAGCTCTGTCCCTCTCCTGTCTACTCAGCTTTTATATATTACCATAATAACTGCTTGCCATATAAATGGAAGCTTACATGAATTTAAATACTGATAAATTCAGTACATTAGGACAAATTTTAGCTTGGTTAAACAAGCTGTTTGTAAGTTTTGCTATTGCTACATAGCTAACGTTAGCATTAACAGCTGTTTACTAACCAGCCGAGAAGAAGTGTTGCAAGTTCAGCATCAAACTTCATTCCTATACTCACCAAGAGCTGTCTGCAGTGGTGGAAAGTAACGTCAGTGTTAACTCTTGTCTGTCTCATGTCTTTTCTTCTACTAAAGTCACCACGGCAACCAGCTAGCCCCGGCCTGTCTTGGCGCTTTCCGATAGCGACTCACTTTCTCCTCTAGTCTGCCCTGAAGAAGAAGCAGCTGCTCAGAGGGTGTATTATAACCTAATGCTAACATTGGCTATGTAGCAATAGCAAAACTTACAAATAGCTCCTTAAAACAGTGCGATAGGTGACTTTATAACACGTTTTCCCCTTACTGTAGTTGTATGTGCTCACTGCTGAGACTGTTCAGTACTACAAATCCATACACTCGATTTCACTTGGCTGCTGCTTGTAAACTTGTCAGCTAACAGGCTAACTAGACTGTGCTGCAAATAAGTTACACAACCTTTAGTGGCTGTTGGTGTTAATAATTGTTTTGCATCTTGACGTCAATACTTTTTATTTTCTCTAGTTTTTTATTTGTTTTATTTCTGCTACTATCATGATACAACTTACACTCCAGTACATGTTTGTTTATTTACTGTAAAAAATACACAGTATCACAGTTAGTTAGGTAAAAACAGTTCTTGTTTTCATAATTTATCAGCCTCGTGTTGCCTGTGATTTATTATTTGGGAGGATAATGGAGAATATTGTTTTACTTCTACTTGATACCTGTTCATTTTCAGTGTGTTCATGGGGCTTGAAAAGTGCACGACACTAAATATTAGAAATACTCAATACACCTTGCGCCTCCTGGCATCTCTTTGTGGTTATTTTGAGTGTCTCTGTGGTTGTCTTGCGTCTCTTTGTAGTAATTTTACATCTCCATAGTTTTGCTGCATCATTTTGCAGTCATTTTGTGTAACGTCGTAGTTATTTTGCAACTCTGTGGTTTACTCTTGTTGTTAACTGCACCTTCTGCTCCCTCCATCATGTGTTATATGCATATGCACAGCTTTGCAGAGTTAATCCACCTCTACACTGGGATTTATGAAACTACAATACTGCAACATGTTGAGTTTTTGAGGCTAGAAAACTGATTCGTATTCAACCACTGGCTTTGATGATAACATTCCAATCAGATGGATTTGAGTGTGTGTGCATGTGTGTTTGTGTATACATAAGGGAGCGTGAAATCAATATCTTGTATGTGTGTGTACCAGGTCTGGAGCAAATCTCTCTCTGATTTGTTGGAATACATTTGAGGTTTGCCTGCAGTTACAATTCTGGAGCAAACCACTGGCTCTGTACTCCAAAATCTGATAATTGGATATCTAAGGAAACCAGGCGGGAAAATAATACATGTATGCCAACTGTAAAAGCAGCCCACTTCCCTCCAGGAGATGATGTGGGTTTCACATTAAAATGGTGAAGGTGGAGTGTGTCTGTAACACAAATTACCTCTGACATGACAGCACACCATCAAACTCCTGACATGTTTTGTAAGATTTTTGATTTGCACTTCCATTTGTTTTAGTGTAATTACTTTTATGTTTAATTATGTTTGACTATAAATGGGATTATTACTGACTCCAGAGCAGATGCAGGGGGAAAAGAGAGGCAGAATAATAATAATGACTACACAGGTGAGGTGGTGGAGCCTGGTATTCATTCATTTGGTGTCAAAGCTTCCCTAGGCTGCCATTTTGTGACGTCACCTGAAGCCCGGCTCTCGATCAGTCACTACAATGGGGTCACTTTGCCACCTTTCCCCCATGGGACTGAGCACCCTGGCATGCTGTCCTTAATGTCACCCCCAAAAACAATCCAAAATATGGTCTCACCCTCCTCAAACACCTTTATATAACTGTGCTTGTGAGTGTGTCCATGGATTGCATTCACTTCCTGTCATTCTAACCTTAAAACAAGAAGTAATGCTGAACAGAAGCGCTTAAAGGAATAGGTCAACATTTGGGGTAGTACACAGATTGATGTTGATGTCTTGTTTGTGTGTTAAGTACAGAGCTGGAGGCAGGACATGATTAGCTTAGCTAAGTGTAAACAGGTCTGTTAACAGTGTGTGTGGGGATTAGGGTGAAAATCATTTGACCTTGGACTGAATACTAATTGTACACTTTCACATTGCCAACAAAAGCCGGATGCTAGGTTTTTTGTCCAGTGTAAAAGGGGCTAAAACTATTCAGGTCAAGCAATCTTCAGGTGGAACCTCTCACAACGATAGACATATGGGGGGTTATAAGTGGACATACAGTAGCTTTGCTTTTACGGGGAACTTCACCAACTGAACCCCTCAAAGTCCTCTTACAAGTGTTAGGGAGCACTACTGCGTACGAGAAACATGTATTATAAAAACCCTTTGTGCCTTCAGAGGGAGGTCCACTAAACATAATAAATGTCCATAAGTGATGTCACTTGAGTCGACGATGGTTGGGGCTGAAGATGACAAGGCTGAAAATGAAGTAAAGCTAGGGGTGTACAGGTAGAAAGAATTGAGCTTACCAGGCCTCTGTAGCCCGCTCCTCATCTTTGCTTGAGGCTAAAGGCTCGAGGCAACATTAGCCGCTATGAACACAAAGCTGTCAGCAGTCGAGTTGCTTTGTGTCTAATCTCGGTACCAGGTTTGAACTAGGAATGAAAAAAGAGGGTATCTCTGGTTTTGCTGCTTGTTTTTGTTTTTTTTAAACCGTTAAACCATCATGACAGTGCTACATGAGTGCAACGCTGAATTGGTGGGGCACTATTTTCATTGTCTCAAGCTAAATAGGTTTAATCCATTATCAAACAGAAATGTTAAAAGAGCAAACAGGTGTGATTTAATCAGGCCTCATGCCATGAGTGTTGTGCTTGTTTTATCAAAGACGTCGGTAAATCTTTTTAATGACAGGACAGTGCTCTGCATACGTTATCAAGAATGACAGCGGGTCACATTCAAGGATTAGTAATGTGAGTGATGTTCTGTATTGTTGATAACTTCCACTGAGAGGAGGGAGTCACCATTGTAAATCTCAAGATGAGAAACTCCCTATCTTGAGAAACAATGCTATCTATGTACAACAGCTTGGCATAATGATAAGGGAGTCACCCAGATAGAGCACACAGCAGGGGGAGTGAAAATGTATGAAGCCACAAAAGAGATAATGCAGGTCACACAGGACTAAACTCGGTTTTCTTGCTGTGTTTAGATTTTTCGGCTAAAGTGATTGAGTGTGGGGGTCCTTCCACTGTACGGCCTTCTAAATGAAAATACCTTTTGTTCTTACACTCTTTTGATCCATTGTAATCCTGTCTGACCACACGTCTGTAACTATAGATCAACTGTATTTACATACGGTTGGCGGGTCAGTCTATTGCCTCAGACCCGCTCTGTGTCAGTAGGCTCACCATATTCTGGAATACCAATAAACTCACACCGCTACAGCAAAGTTTGCTGTTTTCCTTTGCTCACACTTTGCATGCTAAGAAGTTGCCTTCTCGTTGACACGCAGGCATGGGATTGATGCAGTCTTCTAATCTAAAAAGAGTCACATGACTGTCCTCATCTTTCATCTTTGGTTTTCATAAATGAAGACATTTCAGTGGGCACACACACACACACTCGTACAGATCCACACTCTCAGCAGGAGTCTTCCACATTTTGTGTGTGCTTACTGTTAAACTACTGAAGCAATCCTGTGTGGCGCCTGGCCACTGTCCCACACAGTGAAATGGGGACCGACTCCAAAAGCTCTAAAGCTCAATGTCATATCGATGGCCATTGTCTCATCTGTTGCCACGGTGATTAACGACCGGGGCCCTCGTTTAGGCCAGGAGCCAAAAAGTGCCCCCCCCCCCCCCCCCCCCCCCCCCCCCGGAAGATGAGTCATTAATCTAAAGCAGCTCTTAAGCAGAACTTTGTCTATTTCTGTTTCCCTCTGCCTAATTTTTCCTTGTGTTTCATTGTTCATCGCGCTCTGTCTCTTTCTCCAATTCCACTTTCTCTTCTTCACTCCATTCATGTCATTCTTTATGCTCTGTCTCTCCGTCTCATCCTAATGTATTGAGGGGATAGTGCTATATAAATTTATAGTCCTGGGCTGTAAGCATCTTTAATCAGCAGCAGGGCTTGGATCCAGAAACATATAAAGTAAATGGCATTTTTGGTAAAAAAAGACAATTCGTCTAAGCAAAATGAGGCTTTAGTCTTAGGCTGTTGGACAACTGCAGAGCAATATGTTGAAGTTAGCCAGTGAGCCATGAGAAACTTTGCAATAATTGCTGTTATTTACAACACAGTAGGGGTGTTTTAATCTAAAAACATTAAGTACACAGTAGTTGCATTTATTCATGTTAGTGTTAAAAAGTTGTGTATTTAAAGGTCCCATATAGTATAAAGGTAGATGTCCATGTCAGGACATTGTGATGTCACAACAAAGCGGTCACCACTCTCAGCCATGCCCCAAGCCCCGCCCACCTGGACCCCTGGAGCTCCAGCCTGAGAGAGGAGATGTAAAACTACACTGAGATGGTTTTTGGTTCTTAAAACCACAAATATATCTTCTAATGACTCAACACTTCAAATAAAACAGGAATAAAATAAGGGACTTTTTAAAAATTAGCATTCATTTTACCTCTTTTATAACCTAACATCTGTTATACACCTAAAAACTAGATTATGAGCTATATTTTTACTGTGTTTTATGGAGACTACTGTACACTTCCACTGACTGTGGATTCTGGGGTCCATGAGACCCAGTCTTCTCTCAGTGATCAGTGCAGATTAAAACTGAGGAGTGTCATTTCATGCTTGTTTCTTTCTGTTTCTAACAGAGTCCAAGAGAGGCCGGTGGATAGATGCACAAATAATTGGAGTACATGTTTACAGAAACTTGGAAGCTAAATATATCCAGTTGAATGCCCATCAGATGTCTGTCTGTGGATGTTAAAACTATTTTTTTTTTTTTTTTTTTTTAAATGAATGTTCTTTCAACTCGTCAAATCCGAAAGTAACAAACAGCTGAGTCTTTCATTGAGAATGGCTCAGAAAACAACCATTGATTTCAGGACATTTTATGTGCACTATCCAGAGGCATAATTTCCACTGAGGGGAAAAGAGGGTTGGGGTTAGGGGGCATGCCATTGCCATTTTTACATTCTCAACCTAATTTACCCAATCTCTCCAAAGTCTCATGTGTCCGTCTGAACAATGATTTTATCAGCTCCTCTCTTCTCACATCTGGATTTTGGTGGACAGTCACTGCCTTGTGCTCATAGTACTGAGCTTTATGAGAAGCAGGGACTGCTCGTATGGTCCTCTGTGCCCTGAGTTTGTCATGCCTCTCTGGCCACCAGCTGCCCTATTTTCTTGGTTGAGGTCATTGACCTGCAGACACTTTTGGAGCTGAGAAAATACGTCCACCTTGTCTTTTGAATCTATCATACAGTACCAGATCTCTAACAGGGGAACTGTGTGAATGTGACTCTAGGGTTCGAACATTAATAATATATGCTGACCGTTTTCCGGGATTCCTGTGGGTCACGGGAATCTTGTGGGATTCCCGAGGGATGATAGTCAGTTTCATTATTCATCACATGACTGGGACAGGACAGGAAAAAAGGTCAATGGGAGCAGGCAGTACAGTTAGTTTTTGTACATAGACATGAACTTCTAATATAACCAAATGCAATTTTCTATATTTGCAACATAACTCCAGTCGCTCTGTTGTCTTTAAATTTTTTTATTCTCAGCTGTCTGCTCTGGTGGCTGATCGGTTCCCTGCAGAGCCAGTTTATCTTACATTACAACATCTTTTTTCACTCTTTTCAAACTTAGTAATTTTTTGCCACCCACCTGTCTGATTTGCGTGTGCTACAATAACTCAGTGGAGACCAGCGGCTTCTCTGGGCGTAGCTGCCTAGCTAGCATCTACTGACAGCGTTGGGTGTGAGGCATTTAGGGAACATCAGTAAATTGGGGATTAGAGCCTCCAACTCTAAACTGCATGAGTTCCTGCAGGCATGTCAGTTACACGCAGCACCAACCACCACCACAAGTAAATTCTCCACCTGTGGGATAAACTGTAAAAAGATGCCATTGCCAACAATGGAGTTGCTTAAAAAAAAACAGAGTGAAAATCCACTCCCATGTCACCCGCTAATTAATAATACAGCAATTTAGTGCACATGGCATTTATTGTTTTTGTTTTACTATAATTGTTATAGGAAGTATCATCATCGATTTCATCATACTTTGGTATTTTTTGGAATGACACATTAATATAAATCAATATAGGGGCAGGACTTTTTGATCTTTACATCTTATCAATTTTAAATCTTAAATATCATTTTCATGTTTAAATGAAGTACCATCTAGTCCAGTCTGTGTTTAACAGCAGTCTTGTAAACTGGAGCTCTATGTATATTGACTATTTGAAATCTATTAGCTTACTAATGAGCTAATTAGCATAATTACTACGACCACTAGATGTCGCCTAGCAACAAAATGTAACTATGGGTCACAATAACCTGCTGCACAGACGACCTGTGGGCTTGTTTTTTACAGGACAGTCTTATAATCAAAGAGCCAGCCAATAGCATGGAGGCATCAGCCAACATTGTTGTGATAATACTGCAAAATGTAATGTGTTTATAACTTCCAGTGCAGGAGAAACCAAATACACCTGCAGTCATTCAGCCACAGGTTTGTTTCTTCAGTAGTTTGGGATTATGAGATTGTCTGTGTTCCATAAACATGGATAATAGTGAACACTTTTCCGCTCATTATTTTAATGCTTTTAATGTGTTTCCAAAATAACACAAAAATTTTATTTAAAAGAAACAACAGTTATTCCCATCTTGAGAGGCCAAAAGTAGCCATTGTTGTTTTACCTTAATAATTTAATTATCATATACACTGTTGCTCATGAAGTTGGAATAAAATATTTTTTACCTCTTTCCATGAAATGATTGTGACAATGTGATTTATTTCATTTCACCTGGGTAATTGGGACACATAATGTAATCATTGCACCTGGTCAAAAGTGATTACTGATGCATTTAAATAGGAATAAACAAAGGATTGTGTCTGAAAACAAAATTATTCCAACTTTATAGGCAACTGTGTATAATTGAAGAACCATGACCATTAAAGAAAACTGTAATCTTGGTGGGATTACAGCACTGGTTTTCCAAAGTGTTAATATACAAGGCAACACAACATATAGAACAATTCCAGCAGAGTTCCTGTGTCCATGAATGGCAGTAGATGATTTTGTTTTTTATGGATTATGAATGCAGCATGCTTCCACTGGACTACTGTGAAATCCCATATTTAGTGCGCTTACTTGGTCCGGACAGAAACTATACGACTTTAATCCGTTCCAGTACATGGCAGAGAGTCTGAGATCCAGTCCTCATGAAAGGCTTTGAGAGCTTTCATTCAATAATCAGTGATTTTAATTTCAAGAGACACATGTGGCCTTGTTGTAGTTCAAGGGGGTTAGACAAAGGGCCGCTTAAAAGGCCTTCAATGGGCTCAAGAAGTTTCTTATACTCACTTTGCTCAGTTTATGACACAGCTGTCATTCACAGTTCACTCGTATCCAAGGCTTAAATGCAATAATGAGCATCCAGTTATGAAAACAAAGCCAAGATAACTCTGCAGAAAGAAGTCTTCAATCCACCACGTCTCTCATTGGCTGTAAACGTTTTTGAAGAAATACCTCTGGTCTAATAATCTACACAGAACTTGCAAAAAAGATGAGTCAAGGTCACCAGATCTAAATATCAATAATGTTGTCTAACCTTCAGAGAGATGTTTGCTTCCCTTCTTGAGGTCGGAGAGATTTCAGCAGCCAAGTTTCTGAATGAAAAGTCCTTTTTGAGCAGAAAACTGCCAACTGAAGCCTTTTCAACACTAAAAATAATAATAATAAAAAATAATGTGTGATAAACTTGACTTTTGGTTGAATCATCAGAGCAAAGAATGGGCTTATATTTTATCTTTTCAATGGGGAAAAATACAAAAAACAACTGGTGTTCTTTTTTGCTTCCACACAAGGCCAGAGGGTTTAGATATCAATGCCACGAAGCTCTGCAGTAAGAAACCTTCGCTACCAAGATGAAACCTCTGCACACCACTAATGTTAGGCCACAGGTCGAGGCTGAACCTGTTGAATACATTCAGCATCTTGAATCAATACGTTTTTGGATTTGGATCAGTTTTCAAAACTGCGGTCTGGGGTCTGATGTTATGATTCTAGCTGTTGTGTGCTCCATGGCAAATGACTGCTGGGGCTCATACTGTAATATTTAGTGCTATACTAATACTCAATATGATTATTAGATTATCCAAGAGATGCATTTATTTCATTGTTCCATTCATAACACCACCACCTCCAAAAATTGACCACTTAAACTTGACTTGCAGACAGCTGGTTGCCATAGTGTTGGATTTCACCTCACAATGATAGGAACACTGCAATCATGCTACATTGTGCGTTAATTATGTTACCCACAGTAACTGTGTTTAGATTGTTTCATTCACTGTGTGACAGAGAGCAATGATGGGAAGGTTCTGCATGTCTGAGTGTACACTATTTCCATTTGCTATTGCTACGTAGCTAACGTTAGCATTAGCAGCCGTTTACTTAGCAGTCTAGAAGAAATGTTGCATGTTCAGCATCAAACTTCATTCTTTTACTCTCCAAGAGCTGTCTCCAGAGGTGGAACACAATTTCAACTCCTTTCTCTATCAGGTCTTTTCTTCTATTAAAGTTAGCATGCTAACAGCTAGCCCCAGCCCGTCTTGTCATTTTTCAATAGCAACTCACTGTAGCCTCCAATCTGCCCTGAAGACATAGAATTGTGTATTATAAAGAAATGATGGCCAAAGCTCTTGATAAGCAACAATCACCACCACTTGCTCCTGGCAGGAAACCACATTTGATGGCAGAGAAAACTTACAAATAGCATCAAGTAGCCTCTTTAAGGGTCATAAATAACTAAACACTATGTTTAACAGCAGAGAAAATGATTTTGATAACCTGTTCACCACCTAGGTGCAAAGATTGTCTGCAGTTATAAAATCATTTACACACCACAAAGACACACAAACACACACACACACACACACACATTTTTTGTCTTACTATTGTCCCGTCAATCAAATAATGGCCCTTGCTCTAACCCTAAAACCAAGTTTAACAGCATTTTGGTCCCCACATAGCTGTCGGACCCCACAAGTACAGTGGGCCCTTGGTTTTTAAACTGAACAAATATAGTGAAACAATGCCACACACACACACACACATACACACACACAATGAGAAACTGAGATGATGTTTGCTGCGGACTGAACTCAAACACAAAACTCAAACTTTCTTGTGCATCCACAAGAAAAGCAAGACAAAACACAAAATAAGATTTCAGACTAAATAAACTTTAGTTTGACTGTTTTCCTCATTAGTAAACAATGAGGAGTAGTAAACTGTTGTTTACTAATGAGGAAAACAGAGGCTATAAAGCTGCTGCAGATGACTGTCCACCCAGTTCTCTCTTTGCTGGATGTCGTAGATCAGATTTTTTCAGGCGTCCAGGAGGAGGAAGAGAGCAATGATTCAGAAGAGGAGTTATCTGAGGAAGAGGCAGGTTGTGTCTTGTGCTGTAGCAGCTACATTTGTACTTCAAGGCGACACCGTAACTTGTTAATGCAGAGCTAGTCCAGCTTAATCATCAAATCCTTTTCAACTGCCCATCACATCCTGAATACTGAAGTAGGCTTCAGTTAGAAGACACAGAAAGTTGTCGTGCCGACTGACGATGGATCTGATTCATTTTAACAGTGACAATGATGCTTCAGCAGCCAGAGCCTCCCACAAAGACACAAATAAAACATACATACAGAGAGAGGAGGGGGAGGACGACTAAAGACAGAGGGAGAAGAAGAAGAAGAAAAAAGAATTGAAAGGGAGTGGGAGAGTTAAAAGTAAAAGACGATTTTGGATGCGTTCTCACCGCTCCTCTCCTCTCTGAAGTTCAGTCCTGCTCTGTGAATCCACAATTGGCCTCAGGAGGTAGGGAGGAGAGGGAGAGATCAGATGAAAGTGACAGCGGCTGTAAATGAGAGGGGAGAGAAACGACAATGTAGTTGAACAGCAAGTGGTGGGGGACAGAGGCAGAGAAATACAGGGTGAAACCGGGAAGAAAAAGTTAAGAAAAAGTGATATCGGGATCAAAAGTGCACAATTATGAGTGTGTAATATTTTCTGAATAACCTTATTTGTTGTCCCTGCTGTCTGCAGTGCAGCCGCTCTAAACATTAGCCTGTCAAATAAAGGCAAGAATATCAGAAAAAACATTGGCTCTCTGTTGCGTCTGATCTACGCTAAACTTACTCCTTTGCCATCTGGAGGATAGTTAACTAGCTCAACATTACAAGAACACACAGTACAGTACCTGACTGAAAAAAAAAAAAAAAAAAAGCCCTGGCATCGGCGAGGAGGACAAACTCGTATGAAATATTTATAGGGATCATTTTGGCAAACAGAAAGAAGCTGATTCCTCGAGTTCACCGAGCCCTGACAGCGAGCCAGAAGTTAATTTTAGACATTATACACAGTGAGGCCAGAGTGACGCATGAATGCGGTTACATAACACAAATCCATTAAATATATTATATGTGTGTCCAGCTTGAGCAGGAAATCAATACCAGCTCAATTGTTATTATTTGATTTGAAATTATTGATTGAGAAATACGCATTAAAATTTATTTTGTATGTAATAATTCTTCCTGATTCAAATACAGACTTTAATCAGTGAAGTGGATTAAGCTCATGTTTTTTACAGTTAATGTCGTTTCCAATGTTTGACTCTGGAAGGAAGTTTCCCTTCAGGTAAAGGAGCTGTAACAAGAGTTTAGTCCAACACCACATGGAATACAAAGGTGCATTATTTATCTTGGAAATGCATTAATAAATCAAGCTCTCTTATCTTTGAATACATGCATTCAGTAGTAGTAGTAGTAGTTAGTGTGTGTGTGTATGTGTGTGTGTGTGTGTGTTTTACTATATATGATGGGTTTAAAGTGCTGTTTGAGGGTCAACACTTGGTTTAGGATTAGGAGGACTTGGTTATGAGGTTAGGACCTCCAGGACCTATAACCCAGGTGGAAACATCTACTAAAGTGCATTTTTTTCTCAAAATTCACAAACTCTTGCTGATTATTAGTGATCAATAATCTATACCAATAAACTAAGGCAGCTCCACTGGCCTAATGGAAAAGGTACTAGCCTCCTAAACCAGGAATTGTGGGTTTGAGTCTCATCTGGAGTGAGTGACAGCGTGGTGGCACAGCAGGAGCCCGCTGGGCCTATAATCCAGAGGTCGATGGATTGAAACCATACTCTGTTTTTGTTTTAATATTTATGTGGGGTCCAAACACTGGGAGCCCTTGGAGTCCTGAGAGCTTGAAATGCTGGATCCCATAAGAAGGGCTGAGGGTCAACACTTGGTTTAGGTTAGGGTAATCAGACAAGTTAGGGTAATTGTTGAGGTTAGGCATTTAGTCATGATGGTTAAAGTTAGGCCAGGAACACACTGGATGTGTTGCGTTACCGTGGCGGCTGGCGTCACTGACCTGCGGCAGAGAATCATGCGTGTGTTCACACCGGCTGCGTCTCTGCTGCGTTGCTCTATCTCTCTACATACAGTTTGCAGGTTACTGGAATGTTGGATTTCTTGTCTTTATAAATCAATTTCTGATTTACTTTTGATAGAAAACACCAATAATATGTTTGCGTAATGTTGCTGCTGTGATGTGAATATGACTCTCAACAGGTCTTTTCTCGGTCAGCTTCTGCGTCACGCATCACAGTAGATGAAAGGCAGAATCTCAAGATCAAGCGACACAGCGGCGACGCCAGAGCTCTTACCCGTTGACATGTGCGCCGAAATGATAATCAACACATTCCGCAGCCGGCATGCTCACGCCACGCATCCAGTGTGCCCCTTGCCTGAGAATAAGAGGCAAGTGAGTGCATTATGTCAATGATGGGTCCTCACAAAGATAGCTGTACAAACATTTGTGTCTGCGTGTGTTTGATTTAATGAAAGAATGAGTGCAGGCCAACTGCTGTGAGAACTGTGCACTCTTGTAGGTACAGTATCTGTACAGTGCGTGTGCATGTGTGTGAGTGTGTGTGTGTGTGTGTGTGTGTGTGTGTGTGTGTGTGTCTTAAATCATTCGAACTGAGCATCCAGTGGAGTGTAAAGTGGTATCCTGCTGTGAACATATGTGTGTGCAATTGTATGCTGGTATGAAGAGTGCGGTGCGATATACACATTTCCCTCTGTGTTCAATGTGTGTGTATGTGTGTGTGTGTGTGTGAATGAGAGAATGTGCGTGAAGTTGTTGTGTGTTTACTTTTTCTGTGTACTTTTTGAACTATCACAGTTATTTCAGCAATTTTATAAGGAAGCTTCTGGGGATTTTCATTTGTTGTGATTTGTGTGTGTGTGTGTGTGTGTGTGTGTGTATGTGTATTCCCCCACCAACAACACCAGTAAAAAGAAAAAAAAGAAAGTATTTCACATTGAAAGTGAGCAAAAGAGCATCTCCAGAGCTAACTCTTTGCTCCACGGCTAAAGAAGAGAATGAAGTAGATATTTTCTGTTCAGCAAAGGTTGCCCGCTCTTGTCTGTAAGCAGCTGTAGTTGGTTTATATGAAAGGTGCCAGGGTCTGGTGTAACCCACTCAAGGGTTCACCGTGTTTGGGGAAAATAGAAAATACAAACTGGGCCTATAACTCAGAGGTCGACGGTTGAAATCCAGCTTGTTGTTAATTTACCGCAATCAATGAGCTATGGCAGCTCAGTGGCCTGACGGCAAAAGCGCCGGCCTCCTAAACCAGGGATTAAGGCTTCAAGTCACATCTGAAGCCACTGAAAGCAGAGTGGTACAGCCGAAGCCTGCAGGGACCATAACAATGCGGTCGAGGGATTGAAACCGAAAACATCCTCTGCTAAAGCATTTGTTCCTATAATTTACGGATGCTGGTTGACCACTGCTCAGACGAACATGACTTAGATGATGAAACATAAACGTAAAGTAGCTACAGCAGCTGCGCCGCCCCCCTAAAGACAGAGAGCACCATGGAGCAGCAGGAGCTTGGCCGAGAGAGGTCGAGAGGTTGTAGTGAACGTGCTGGACCTGTAACCCAGAGGTGCAAGGATGGAAACCATCCACTGCTAAAGTGCATTTTTTTCTCAATAACCTATACCAAGAAGCTAGGGCAGCTCCACTGGCGTAATGGAAAAAGCAGTCGCCTCCTAAACCAGGAATTGTGGGTTTGAGTCTCATCTGGAGTGAGTGACAGCGTGGTGGCACAGCAGGAGCCCGCTGGGCCTATAATCCAGAGGTCGATGGATTGAAACCATCCTTATTATCCATCATTGGATGACAAACAGAGCTTGGGTGATAATGTTCTTTCACAATTAATGGGTTCTTACACAATAAAAAAATGCTTGGTTCTTTTAACCCAACTGCTTGGTTATAGGTCGGGTAGGTTTGACCTACAAAATACAGTTAAATACAGTGACCCTGCGTGATGGGTTGAAGCTCCACCCTGAAATCGAAGCTCATCATTCCTCGCAGTCTGTCTTTTGGAAGCGTAAAATGCATAAAAATGCCAGAGTGGTGTAAGAAACATGAATTTGAAATTAATGTTGTACATTTTTATACAATGTTATACATTTTAAATGTATTGGAACATTAAGTTATACATGGATGACTTGATATTTTTTTGGTTGTAGCAATAAAAGAGTGGCTGGAACAGCTTGTTTATTGTTTCATCATTTCATAATCAATAATCATTTCATTCATTTTAACATTAACAGCAGAAGTTGACTGAAAGAGAATAAGTAATTTAACCCAGAATCTGGGCTGTGTTTTTAAACCCGCTTTTTGGTAGCTTTAATTCAATGACATTTTTGGGTAGAAAACAAAACCCAACATGCTGGGTCAAAGGTATGACCCGACCCCGCTGAGTTAAAACAACCCGTGGCTGGGTCGCTGCCTTTTTGACCCAGCACCCACAAATAACCCAGCAGTTTTAAGAGTGTACTCACTATCCTGACAAAAAATCCACTGTTTTCTGTTCATCGTGGATGTAAGCTTTCCATTATCAACCCTGACTACTGAAATACCCCCTTTTTTTCTTGCTGCCATTGAGGGCTGACTCTTTTCTCTTTTTCCCCTATCTGCAAAATCTCTTTCTGGTCCTTATCAGCTTCTAATACGAGGAGCAAACCTCCATTAGAGTAATTGAGCAGGACAAACCCGACAACAGACACTGAGTTACTCACAGAATTAAAGATAATTAGTGACAGCAGATACGACCTGCCACTTGACATATTTGTCATCTTAACTGGTGAAAACATGGTCAGCGCCACCTGAAAATGAGAAGCTGCTGGCTCTGTTGCCAGTGAGGGAGAGATTAGAGTTGGAGCTACAAAAAAAAAAAATAAAAATCTGTGTATTTTTGCCCATCTGGACATCATAAATTCAGTCACTTGCAGGAGTGTATCCAAATAATTTGATCTCATTTACACACTCAAATTTTCACTCCAATATTTATATGAAATGCTGCCACTGTCTTAAAGCAGAGCCTTGCTGAAACACTAACGGGATGAGAGTAAAGAAATCAAGTATCAAGTGAGCCAACTGAAAGAGTTCAGCTCGTGAAAGTGTAATGCCTTGGTGTTATTAAGTCTGTAAAAATACTGAAAATGAAAAACAATTTTAGGGAAAGGTTAAATTCACTCCAGTTAAAATTTGTAGCCTTGTATTATGAAGAACTTCCAAGACCTGAAAGTCAAATTTAAAGGTTCTGTAAAGGATGGTCTTTGCCATTGAGATGTTGTACTAAACCACCAGCATCTCAGACCAAAACAAATACTTCGTTGGCCATTTTTCCAGCCTCCATTCAGCCACAACCAGTACCAGGCATGATGTGGAATAGAGCGTACACAACAGAGAGGCATGCATGAATACAAACAGCAGGTCTTAGCTTCCAGTAAACGGGATGGTTTGAAGAGTTAATACTTTGCGTCTGGAGTGAAGACCTGAAGGACCAGAGCGACTCTCAAACTCAATAAATAATCTGAAAACACATAAATAAGTAACAAAACATTGTTGCATCATTTTTGGAAAGTTTAACTTTTTTTTTTTTTTTTTTTTTACACTGCACTCCTCCTCTGAATGAAATATTGGCACGGTTATCATAAACAGCTCAAAAACACAGGAGCATCCAATAATATACTGCACTCTAATACAGCAGTCCTGCCAAAGTCTGAGCTTTTGTTTGGTTGATTTTGTGCCAGACAGGTGTTGATTTAATGCTTTGGTCAATGTTCAGTACTGTTGCACTTGATCCCTTTTCTGTCCAAACTTACATCATATACTACCCTCCCGTAACAGGTGAACAAATATTGCAGTAATGCTGGATTGCATTACAGTGGGTGGGTCGTTTCTCTTACTTGGTCCACGCCCTACGCATGCAACCTTTTACATGGATCTTAAAGCAGTTGTATGGGGATGCGGATGTTAACCGCAACCTGACTAATCAAGAATTCATATGAGTACAATGAAACGCAAACCACTTTACCTCAGTGTGCAGTTGTTTTCACGTCTGAATTTTCTAACTCTTTCTAAAGCATATTTCTCTTTAAATCGACATCACTGCGAATGAGGGAAACGTCAATAATTTTCCAGGCTTAAATAAAGGTTTCAATGAAATGAAAAAATAAGCAGTTCATATTCATGTTTTCCCAAAGTAAAATATGATTTTAAGAAGTTTTGTTCACCTAGAGATTACTCCACAGCTGCAAAGACTAATTTTATTAAAGCAAGGTGATGTGAAACTTTTTACTAAACTCTGAAATAATTTGTTAAAATATATTTTGTTTGTTTTTGCTTTAAAGGAACAAGCTGTAGAACATCTGGCGCTTTGTCCTTGCATGTAACTTTAAGGACAGAGAACATATGGTTCCATGATTACAAAAGTTTGTCTCAACTTATTCCCTCCACCTTGCTGTGACCAAAGTGAAGTTAGGGCGTGTGTGTGGGTGTTATCCTGGAGAGAAAAGTCTGTCGGCTCTTCCTCTTCCTCAGACTGTGCTTGTGTGTTTACAGTATGTGCTTGTGTGTGTGTGTGTGTGTGTGTGTGTGTGTCTGTGTGTGTGTGTGGGCACAGGCTTCCAGTGTGAGGGTCTTGAAGAGTGTTTCATTATCCAACCCAGCGTTACGCCAAAGTGTGTCATAGACCAACGATCCACCGGAGGATACGGTGACAGTGTCACGCTCAGACTTGCCAGGTCGGGTCGTATTTTCAGCCGTCGCTTTTCCTCAGGTCGAGTAATATTTTCTGTTATTTTAGCCAAAGTTTATTTACAGTGCTTTGTTTATTTACAGTATTCATACCGCTTGAACTTTTCCACATTTTGTCACATTACAACCACAAACGTAAATGTATTTTATTGGGATTTTATGTGATAGACCAACACAAAGTGGCACATAATTGTGAAGTGGAAGGAAAATGCTCCATGATTTTCAAATTTTTTTAACAAATAAAAAAACTGAAAAGTGTGGCGTGCAAAAGTATTCAGCCCCCTTTACTCTGATACCCCTAAATAAAATCCAGTGCAACCAATTGCCTACAGAAGTCACATAATTAGTAAATTGAGTCCACCTGTGTGTAATCTAATCTCAGTATAAATACAGCTGTTCTGTGACGGCCTCGGAGGTTTGCTAGAGAACATTAGGGAACAAACAGCATCATGAAGCCCGAGGAACACACCAGACAGGTCAGGGATAAAGTTGTGGAGAAGTTTAAAGCAGCGTTAGGTTATAAAAAAAAAATATCCCAAGCTTTGAACATCTCACAGAGCACTGTTCAATCCATCATCCCAAAATGGAAAGAGTATGGCACAACTGCAAACCTACCAAGACATGGCCGTCCACCTAAACTGACAGGCCGGGCAAGGAGAGCATTGATCAGAGAAGCAGCCAAGAGGCCCATGGTAACTCTGGAGGAGCTGTTCAGGTGGGAGAATCTGTCCACAGGACAACTATTAGTCGTGCACTTCCACAAATCAGGTCTTTATGGAAGAATGGCAAGAAGAAAGCCATTGTTGAAACAAAGCCATAAGAAGTCCCGTTTGCAGTTTGCCACAAGCCATGTGGGGGACACAGCAAACATGTGGAGGAAGGTGCTCTGGTCAGATGAGACCAAAATTGAAGTTTTTGGCCTAAATGCAAAACGCTATGTGTGGCGGAAAAACTAACACTGCACATCACCCTGAACACACCATCCCCACCGTGAAACGTGGTGGTGGTGGTGGCAGCATCATGCTGTGGGGATGCTTTTCTTCAGCAGGGACAGGGAAGCTGGTCAGAGCTGATGGGAAGATGGATGGAGCCAAATACAGGGCAATCTTGGAAGAAAACCTGTTAGGGCCTTCAAAAGACTTGAGACTGGGGCGGAGGTTCATCTTCCAGCAGGACAACGACCCTAAACATACAGCCAGAGCTACAGTGGAATGGTTTAGAGCAAAGCATATTCATGTGTTAGAGTGGCCCAGTCAAAGTCCAGACCTAAATCCAATTGAGAATTCTGGGCAAGACTTGAAAATTGCTGTTCACAGACGCTCTCCATCCAATCTGACTGAGCTTGAGCTATTTTGCAAAGAAGAATGGGGGAAAAAATTTCATTCTCTAGATGTGCAAAGCTGGTAGAGACATACCCCAAAAGACTTGCAGCTGTAATTGCAGCGAAAGGTGGTTCTACAAAGTATTGACTCAGGGGGGCTGAATACTTTTGCACACCACACTTTTCAGTTTTTAGGTGACTTCTGCAGGCAATTGGTTGCACTGGATTTTATTTAGGGGTATCAGAGTAAAGGGGGCTGAATACTTTTGCACGCCAAACTTTTCAGTTTTTTATTTGTTAAAAAAAATTGAAAATCATGTATCATTTTTCTTCCACTTCACAATTATGTGCCACTTTGTGTTGGTCTATCACATAAAATCCCAATAAAATACATTTACGTTTGTGGTTGTAACGTGACAAAATGTGGAAAAGTTCAAGCAGTATGAATACTTTTGCAAGCCACTGTAAATCCTAGTGTTTCTTCAGCCTACCTCTAATGTTATTCTGTGTGTGTGTGTGTGTGTGTGTGTGTGGACCGTGGAGCTTTATTTCCATGGTGATGTTACTGTGGTCAGTACTGGTGGAACATAATTAATCAAGGGAGGCTGCAGTGACTGCATATTAATGGTAATAGGTTGATAAACAGTTATAGCTACAGTGGGATAGGAAGATAAATCCCACTGTTTTGCTGACAATGAAATACAATGAGTGTGTTCTGTGGTGCAGGGTCTCCACTGCAACAAGTTAGCAGCACTGGCACTCGCAGCAGCAGCAGCAGTAGTAGTAGTTCCCAACCTTTTCCAACTCACGTGAAAACCTTAAAAAAAAGTTGGCGGCCCACATCTGACCCCGTCACAATACGGAGGCCAAAAGTCCCATTCCCGTGAACACGATATCTCAGTAGTGCCTTGAGGGAATTTCTTCAATGTCCACTCAAGATTCAAGGATGAACTGATTAGAATTTGGAGGTCAAAGGTCACTGTGACCTCACAAAACACATTTTTGACCATAACTCACAAATTCATTCACTGATTATGACACAATTTAACTCAAATGTCTATAAGGATAAAATGAAGTGATTTTACTTTTTATATCCAAAAAAATAAAAGGTCAACTTCACTGTGACATCATAACGTTCTGTAAAAACACCTCTCTGTTGAGATCGTGACCATATTTCCTGCAGTTTGGCTGGTTGGTGGAGGCGTACAACCACGAGACAGTAATTCTAATTATCTTAATGATAACGACTGGATCAGGATTAAACTGAAGTCAGTGGAAGCTCAATTTTTCTTTTGTTATTTGATGGGAGAGAGATCACTTGTCACTCCACCTTCTGTCTCTTGACTCTCTTTCCTTTTACTTCTTCCTGTTGCTAACCAGCTATCTATTGTGATACTACAGTTTTTGCCATGGATGTTGTCACAATCATCAACATTCATGCAGTGTGCACGTTGAATATGACAAAAAACAGATCCTTTAGCAAGTTGTTTGCATGATGCAATAACAGCGTCGCAGTTTTCTTCTTCATTTTGCTGCAGTTCTGCTCTTATAATCTGAGAAACCTGGAAAGTTGACCATGTTTTTGTTTCCCACTACCTGTTACTTCCACTTACACCTGCCTTACAACTGTTTTAAGAGCCTCTCTCTCTCTCTCTCCCTCACACACACGGTCTCTCCCTCCCTCAAGTAAGTATTGTTATTCTACTCTGTTCTAACTGCCCTGTTGTTTTTCCTCAGCATGAAAGTGCCCATAGCTCTACACCCTGACGTCAGTCTCTTTTTGTCCGACCATCTTTTTATCTTCTTCTCCAGGATAGTATCGTTGAAATGGCCGCTGAGCGAGACAGAGGGAAAGCAGAGGATGCTATTTTTCTTGCAGACTTGCTTCTGGCTCAAGGAAAAAAAAAAAAAAAAAAAAAAAAGAAAAGAAAAAAAGGCGAGTATCTTTGTTGAGGCAGACCTGCAGAATTGGTGATGATATTGAAGTGTGGGAATTAGAGAGTGAAATTTGTATAAACAGCTCCAGAGTTGGCTGGATTTCAGTGTTTTCTCACTTTCTGTCAGGCAAGGCAGAGGAAGCAAAGGGCAAATCAACGTCGACCACAGGCGGTGAATTTCAATGTCTGATGGTTGGAGAGAGAAGCTGAAGGACATCCATTGAAGTGGATAGACAGAAAAAACGTGTTTCAGCTACAGGAAGGCCATGTCTTCTAAGATTGTTTGTGATTACCCACCTCAAGAGTCTTACTTAACCCATCAGTCCCTAAGGCGCCCTTTAAAAAAAATGTTCTAAAACCTCAGCTCTGTTTGAAAATCGCCTCCTAAAACCTGACAGTTTTCTGAAAAACTTGACGTTCACCAAAACCTTTATTACTCAGCCTCTAAAGCAGATAGAAACATGAAATGAAAACCCTTTGAGCTTAAACTTCTGACTCTGTAACTCAATGGCTTTGCCCTGGAAATTGGAAATGGCTGGAAAAACTGGCATATTTTTCAACATTTTCGATTTTTTTTTTTAAAACTGTTGCTGATCAGAAAAAGCCAATGATTAACAATAAAAATCAAAGGTTTAAGGTCTCAAATGGTTTTTATTTCATGTTTCTATCTGCTTCAGAAGCTGAGAAATAAAGGTTTTAGTGACACCATTGCATCAAGGTGAGTCATTACCTTTATGTTTCTGTCTCACCCTGAGCCTTGATTTGCTGGTTAGCAGCTCAGCAGGTTGAAGTCAGTGTCTGAATCTTCTAAGTTGTTGTCTTTGTTGATTTCATCCAGGTAACTGCTGCACTCTGCCTCCACATGGCTCCCCTCGCTCATGTTGTCAGCCATTGTCCGAACTGCAACTTTAAAAACCTTTTTCGCTGCTAAAACCGCTAGAAAAAAAAAACCGAACAATCTACATTTCCTATAATGAATTTCATGTGCTACATGCATACGTCGCATCTGGTCTTGATGGGTTAAGTATAACTGTGGCCACTGTATACAAAATTCTGCTTGCTATTTGTTAGCTAACGTACAAATTTTGTTGTATCTTTTCACTTTTGAAACATAGACCACCAAACTGGGAGGGCCTTCCACTGCACCTCAGTTTGTGAAGCTTAGTGAAAGTTCACCTTGAAGAATTTGAAACCGACTCCGCCCCTTCACCACCTCACCTGAGGATGCCTGACCATCTCCAATCGAAATCATCCGACCAGAAGTTTCCCTCTTATGAAGATGCTCCATTCCTCATCACCACCACCAGTGTGACACTTGCTCCAGAGCAAGTGTCCGAGTGAGAGATCTTTAAATTAGTTTTTGTCACCTGATCCCAGTATTGCACGTTCTTTTACTTTTTTTTTAATGTGAGTTTTATTATTTCTACATGTGTGTGTGTGTGTGTGTGTGTGTATACTTTTTTGGTTTTATTGGTTGTACTTACATTTTTTTATATTATTGCATGGTGTTGCGTCAGTTGATGGACTGATGAGAAACAGCTGGGATCACCTGCACCACACCCCCACTGCTCAGACAGAGAACTGAGTGCTTGTCAAGCTGGTTGTGGACAGGTGAGCAGGATTTTGGAAAAAAAAAAGTGAAAAGAAGCGGTCGGGGCGGCGGTGCAGGAGCACGGAACATTTCCGGGCACACATGATTTTAGTGCAGCACTGAGGAGGCTCGACGTTCGCTGCAGGAACACAGGCTGTGACGAAGTGAGAGTAGGAGAGGATCGCCGTGGACGAGTCATGCGGATGTGGAAAGACTTGGTTCAACACTTACGATACGACAAGTAAAGGAAAGACAACCAAGCAAACCTCTCCGACTGTGTGTGTGTGAGCTGCTGCTGGTGTGTATCGACCGCTGAGAGTGCTGTTTGGTCTTCCTGCAGAGGCTGTGAGAAGAGGACGCCTCAGCACGGAGCAGCAGGGCCAAAGCAGAGGAGCCAAGAGCCGCAGGAGCTCCCTCATCCCCCTTGCCCTCTGAGACTTAAGTCCCCCCCCCTCCTTTTTCTTAACAATGAGACTACCCCTCGAGGTGTTGGTCCTCTTCTTTTTTTCTGAGATTTTACTTGGTGTTCATAAATTATTTAAACTGTCTGGTATAAAAAGAAGCTCACACTATTGTAATCGGAAGCACCTTACTCAGGACTGGACCGGGACTGGAAACACATCCTGAAACATTAATGTCAACCACTGTTGAAGCTAATCCAAAGACATGAAGTGGAGGTGAAACAGTCAGTGTCGGGTTCATACTGAGTAAGAAGCAGTAAATTTTGCTATTTTTATCCATAAGCTCCAAATCACTTTGGTAGTCCATTAAACCTGCAGCAGGAACCTTCCAGTTCTGTCAGTGTTGTCTCACCACTGTGCCCGTAAATTAAACGCTGCTTCAAAGACTTGCAGATTATGTATTATTCTTCAAGTGTAAAGAAAAAACTGAGGAGAAAACCTTTACACAGCTGGTAATTAGCCATGCAGTTTGTTTGAACTGAACAGCAGAAACTGTGTGGTTGACCTGAAACGCAAAAATAAAAGTCAGCCGTGCACTAGCACAGGAATATTGTTCACAACATTGCAAGAACATAGTGAGTTTTATCAGTGGGTCACATGCTGAATACTAATCATGTGAACTTATTTACCATTAGATTTAATGTAACAAACATTTTTTGTATGTAAAGGTTCTGTATTACAGCCATAAGTTACTGTACAAACATTGTATTTTATGCCTGAAACTTATAGATTTTTTTAAAAAATCTCTTTTCTTTCTTATCTTTTGTTTTCTTATCTGTTTTTTTCTTATCTTTTTTTCTGTGGTTTACGATGAGGATTCTTTTTGCTCTTTTTGAATCAGCCGAGGAGGTTCCCAAGGTGACCCAATCAAACTGCTCTCAACACTGATTCGGTTAAATTACATTATAGTGTAATTATAAAGTCAACAAAAGGGAAGTTTATTTTATCTCATCTGACATCCAGACAGTGAGATGCACAAACTGAAGGACATTCTGATCTCAGCAGCCCGCTCCAATCTGCAGCCCAGGGTGATGGTGGATGGTGGAAGGCAAGCCCCTATCACCTCAACTGCTTGCTGTCCTGCAGCGTAGTTCCAGAGGAGAACTGCATCCACTGCAGATCTCCTGTCATCATGCGCTGCAGAGACCGCAGGCCAGAGCAGAGGCTGTGCAGGGGTTGTCACATACACATGCACAATGAACTCACAGTCCACAACAGAGAGTCCTGCAGAGAGGGAATTTGCCAATTTAGGCAAAGATGTGATGTGTAAAAAGAAAAAAAAAAAGAAGATGGCAGATATACTCTTGTCATTCAAGTTGCTTTGATCTTCTTCTTTTTTTTTGTTTAAGTGGCTAAATTTATGTCTGTTATTTCTTTTTTTTTTTAAATTGTAATCTTAATTTGAAACATTTTTAAAGGCTTCTCATTAATTATTGAGCTTCTCTTTTCAGTAGGTCTGCTGCCCACGGTGAGACCTGTTCAGTTATAAACTTGCGACCCTGCGAACTTCACAGAATCAGGAAGTAGAGCAATAATCTTGGTTTGCATAAATGGTATCAACGATGGCTAGCACAGGGTGACCTCATAAGAAGTGGGTATTTGACAGCATCTGTGAATGCGGACACAGTGTTTTCAGTGGATGTCTTCAGCCCATTTGAAGAGATGAAAACTGTTGCACCCAGCTGCTGATTGGAGCATACATTCTGTCAGTACCAGTGTGATGAGATGGGTCAGCGTAGACCACCTCACCTGCCGTGCACATGCTCTTTGTTGAAATCAGAGCTGTTTTCTTTTGCCGTCTGCACAGTCAGAATGATTAGTTGTCTCGCACTTTGTAAAATGAACTGAACAAATAATGTTTAACACTGAACATAATCTTTTTTTCTTTTTCTCTGAAGGTCAGACGAGCCATGGGACCTGGGATAGTAGTCCATAATATAACTGGCAAAAATAGAAGAATTTCATGCATTGGCCTACAATGGGAAAATGGTTGAATCTGGTGGAATACAGTAAAAATGTCAAATATCACTACTTTTCTTCAAAATGAAATGCAGACATTACAGAATGCATGGTTTTATCCTGTAATGGTAGTGAGATTAAAAATTGTGGTTTTAATTGAAGTCAATGAGGCATTTTTGGCCACGAAGGTGTCCAGAGGGAGTATCTGGCACTACATTAAAAATACTAATGCAATCAAATCAATTTTGTTGCTAATCTTTGACATATCCAAGACTCTAATCACCACCAATGCCTTATCCCCCTACTATTTATTATATGGAAAATATTACATTTTTTTGTGTTTTTTTGTAATAAATAATAATTAAACTGGCATTTAAAGGGTTAAAATCCTTAAAATGATTGAATGTTTGGTAGTTTTGAGCAAGTTTGAAGTTGTTTAAGAGATTTATGGAAATAAAAGCAGAAAAAAATATTGATGTATGATGATTTAAAAGCAGTTTTTTTGTGCGTGTACATTTTTGCCACGAAGGTGTCCAGAGGGTCGTAAATTTGAGGAGGGCACAAGGGTTAAGGATTTTTAACGGTTGCATTAAGATGACTGTCACAAGCATTTTGGATTTCCGTTTTCCTTTTTTTCTTTTACTTATTAATGTTCTGGTAAAGTACTTAATACTAAAGTCAGGCCAAACATATTGCAGCGTAGTCTTCAGGCATTGAAATGACGTTGCTCTGACCCTGGAGAAAAGCTGGATGGGATTTCTGCTGACAGTGAAGGGACTGGAGAGGGAGCTGTGGACGATTGTGGACCAACCAGGGAACACCTGCCGTTGCTAATAAGGGCTATACAGAGTTATTTGATGGACCTGAGAGTGACAGGATGTTGCCACTTGGTCCTCAAGGCAGGAAAGTTTTCTGTGCGTTTTAAAAAAAATGTAAAAGGGAATTGAAAAGTAGAAGGCAGATAAAAACTAATTATTGACTTTTTGTTTGTTAAATGTTACTTTTTTTTTTTTTTTGAGGCCAGACTGCTGATTGGAAAGATGGAGACAAGATGCATAATTCAGGCTTTGCAGTAAAGCTCGAAAAGGGAGACTTTAATTAAAAGTTAGAGAGACGTGAATTTAAAGGTAATGTTGGTCATTTTTAGAAGCCTGGTTAATGAGCAATGCATTCAAAATGTTTTCACACCAGATTTTTTTTCACATATTGGCACCAGCTTTTTGTGAGGCTTGTTGGCAAGAATCTTGAATGTAAAACACTTCTTTTTCAGAGTAAGAGTACCTGCATTATTTAGCCAGAGTTGGAGCTATATCGTTTTTGGGTTGTCCGCTCATCCCATTCACGTCGACACAATATCTCAGTAACGCCTTGAAGGAACCTCTTCAAATTTGGCTAAAATGTTCACTTGGACTCGAGGATGTGGTGATTAGATTTTGGCGGTCAAAGGTTAAAGTCACAGTGACCTCACAAAACGCGTTTTTTTTCCATTGTGAATGTGATATCTCGAGAACTGTCAAGAGCTGTGTTCGATTCCCATGTGAAACCAGCAGTTCATGTTGTTTCTGTTACCAGTGAGCGTTCGATTAAGTTAACCACATTGTTATTATTGTAACCATGACAATAAAGATCATCTTATTTTAACTCAAATTATGATCTTTTCCTAAACTTAACCAAGTAGATTTACTGCCTAAACCTAACCAAGCCATGACCGTTACTATAGTAACCTCTCTTGGTACAGCCCACATGTTTATAATGGAAACCATGACAACTTAGGCCCGGTACGCATGCCACTGTAGTGGTACTATTTCAGCAGACACTCATGTGGGTTGTATCAGAGGGTTGAAATTGGCCTCATACATCTATTGGAAAGATTGTACATGGAAGAATTCAGCGACAATGTTCCGCATCTGGACTTTAACATCAGTTTCATCGAGATAAACATACATTTATATTTCTGCCACACCACCTACAGTTTCCCTTCCTCTTGGGTCAGTGTTGAAGGGGGATGCGACCCCTTGACTCTGGACATGGTGCCGGAGTTTGCCTCTGGAGCTTCAGCTGTGCCTCCTCTAGAATCCCCAAAGCGTCCTGTCATTGAGACAAAATCCTTCCAGAGGCAAACATGTGCACCATAGTGCTGCGACTGTCCATTCACACTCAGTATGAGGGATTCAGTAGCTGTATAACAGAAGGAACCCTGCAGGCTCCAAGTATCGACTTTGCATAATTTTACATGTACTGTATACTGTATGTTCTGCAATGAATGTGATGCTGAAGGTTTTTCCTCTAGTAAGCTTTCTGCCAGTATCTGCAGTATCTATGAAACTCTGGGACTAATTTACATGAATCCATGTAATGTTTTTGTCATAATGGGTTGGTGCTCTGTGAAACATGGGCAAAATTGCATCTTATGTTGGTTTTATAAGACATGGGTTTAGACCTTCTGTCTAATTTTACATTTACATTGAAAGTGTTGAAGTTCATTACATTTATTGACATTTACTGCTACACATTTAAGTGCTCTTGTGTAGTATGCTATTTAGTCCTTTAAAGCCGCTTTTTCATATCATCTGTAGTCTTTATTACAAAGTAAAGGCCAATTACTTAATGAGGCACATGTTTCCGTCTATATGCCAGAGGATCACAGCACTGCTCCCCCTGCAACAGTATTTATATGGGTCAATACTATGTGATGTACCCCATGTCATGGAGCCAACAGCCCCTCAGCTCAGATATCTATGTATTTGCAAGACAAATTAAAACACTCAGCTCATGGGAAGATAAATACTGCACCTTCAAAGACCATGAAGTGATTTGTTGGCTGAGCTCTTCGTCCGTCACTGGCAGTTGAGGAGCGATCGAACATGTCAGCCATTTGCCAGTTAACAGAGGACGTGTGATCATTTTGCAGCTAAATCATGTTGAAGTTAGAAATGTTTTGAGTTTGAGAAATTACACAGGTGTGGATTCGCAAATAAGTCTAATAAAACAGTCAGGAGATATTGTAGGGACACAGACTGGACACAGTGTACGTGGGCTATAACTGAGCTGTCACTGTTATAGCTTTGGTTAATGATGACAGGTTAGGGTTAACTTTAATGTTCCTTATCAAGAAAGATCAAACTTGCAAATGAAAAAACAGAATTCTGAGTCTTTTTTTTTTTTTACATAAATTTTATCCTGTGTCACAGTGTCAAAGCCATTTTTTGAAAAAAGACCAGTTTTTCACTGAGATGAAAGTTCCCAGATTCTAATCCAAATATTCTCCTAACCACAATCACTACCCTCATTATCACAGTGAATCAAAGTATGTAAATGTAAGCTCCTGGGTTACCGGTGTTATTTTCTCCAGGGCATTTTCATCATTTTTAATGTCCATAGTTATTTCACACAGGCAGTGTTTACACTTCTTTCCAATTCAGGAAATATGATGCGTGCAACAGCCGCAGAGCCGAGAGCTCATCGTAGAGGGGACGAGGACCTGTAGTCGACCCTTATACAGTCTATTATAGGCTGTATGGTGATGTGGATTAGATGAGAGAGACTGACATCAGTAATGATGATGTCACATCACCTCTTGATTTGAAAGTGATTTCAAAAAGCGCTCTGATCTGGACTTTTTTTTTTTTTTTTTTTTTACACTTTTAATGTTGCAAAAACCAGGGAGTGGAACAGAAATCCAGCAGACAGGCTGGCGCAGCAGACTGACTCAGAGAGGCGGGGGCCCTGTTAAGGAGGCGCCAAGGGGGTGAAATCAAGGTCATTACAAACAGGCCACAGTGCACCGCCTGGTGCTGTTTGCTGCATAGGATGAGAACTGTTGGCAGTGGTGGGGGCTTAAATTGGTTATTAAATAATGACTGAATAAGTTGCTCTGGTGCAAATATTTTAACTGCCAACTACTTTGTGACAAATAAATAATACGAACAGCTCTATGTCTGTTTGCTGTCAACCTCACCTGTTGCCTCTGCCCTCGCTGGCGCACCCACAGCAGCATGTTGGCTGCTGCTCTCCTCCTGCTATCCCTTCCTGACTCCCCCCTGCTGCTTCAGCTGCCGCAGCAGCACTGGTTCAAGCCTGGGAAAAAAAAAAAACTAATTAACTGGATAGCTAATCACACTGGATCTTCTTAAGGTTCTAGGTGCCTGTGGTCCAGGCTGTCTATGTGCCTCATCAGGATGAGCCCTTTTCGATCTGATTCATCAGTATTTATGTGGAATGAGGGAGCGAACACTCAGTGTCAGACATCTTGGTTTTCATTTTGGTGCTTGGCTGTGGCGTCCAGCAGAATCTGACAGGGAGACAGTTCAGTGCGTTAAAGAATTAACATTGAAATACACACCTGCACGAGCAGTTGATCATCTTGTCGTTTGACTAGCAGCTATGCTAGCCATCTCCTCTGCAGGGAAAACAATCCTTCCTCCCACGCATGATCATGTATGATTATGTTATGTCAGAGTGTGCAGAGAGGAGGAGCTGTTCACGGACAGATCGGTGTGTGTGAGAGAGAGAGAGAGAGAGTGGGGCAAGGAGGGGGCTGAGCGAATCAACGTGCTGCTCATAGCTCTACAATGAAATCGGATTTTATGAGGTAATCAAAAAAAAGAAAAAAACTTTTGTTATTAAGTTTGTTTGGAGAGTACACAGCTCTACGCGTGGTGGAAATCTACAATACAAGCTAACGGCAAGCTAGTGCACACTGGACGATGTTAACTAGGCTAGCTGCCACTGTAAAGCAGTTAGCTGCATTTTTTTGGGACACCTCCAACTCCAGACAGATCGAGATAATCGCATCTCTGGCTTTGAGGGGGACAAAAAGCTAGATCTAGATAACCGGGAAAATCCAGCTGCTCGCTCTAGTGACCAGGGAACTACAGGTTTACCCATCACAGGGTGGAGGACGTGTGACGAGGAATCAGCTATATTCAGCTTTTAGCCAATATGGCTACAAACTGTCTGAAATCATTGTGGTTGTATTTTCAGTGTTTTATTATAATTTTCTGTGGATACTTCCTCCTACAAAAGGATTGTATTTCTTTTTATATTATAATTATTTTGGAAATTTTTTGTTTGCATGTTTAACTGACAGTGTAATTCAAGTTTCACTTCACCTTAAATTTGTATTGTGTGTATGTGTGTGTGTGTGTGTGTTATATGGGGAGTACTATCAAGAGCATGGGGCAAGGAAGGAAAACAGAGGAGGTGAGAATAGATGCCTGGAGAGAGGCGGACAGGAAATGAAACATGAGGGTAAAGCCAGGATAGGTTGTCAGAGTGTGGTACAGTGACCACAGGTTGCTCTCCACCTGCACTCCACCAGGTGAGAGAGGAAGTGTGGGGGGTGGGGGGGGGGGTGGGGGGGGGTGATGAGAGCGGAGCAGAGGAGGTGAGAACAGGTCGCTGTGTTTCACATTTACACCAGATGACAGGAGGCTGAAGAGGAGCAAAGGCAACAACAGCCTCTTATATTCTGACAGGTATTTTCCATCTCACTAGACAAACATGAAACACAAAAAAACATTTTGCAGAGTCACAGACTTCAGTCCGGTTTGTAAAAAGATTTGATGACATATCCTTTGAGACATATAACATGCACTGGTTTACAAAAAGTATAAGCTCTTGTTCTACAATTGTCGTATGGGTACTATGAGCCGACACTAAAAAACACAACTTGAACACTTCCGAGCACCTTTAAACTTTTTTTAAACTTCTAAACTTTTTTGTGGGTTCATTGTATTTCCTTTTTTTGTGTGTGTTTTTAAAGTTGCTTAAAAGAAAAAAAAAGTGTTTTGGATCAGGATCAAAACAGAGTCAAGGAAAAAAAAAAAGAAGCAGAATGGAGGAGGTAAGATAAAGTGAAGGTAGGACGGGTACAGGAAAGACGACCCCAAAAACAACAACAAAAAAGACAGAAAAAAAAAAAACAAGAAGGAAGTTGAGGAAATAACACGACAACAAAAGCAGACACTGAGGACAGATTTCTTTTTCCTGCTCTGATCTGGAGACAGAAAATAACAGAGAGAGGTAAAACAGACAAACATAAAAGGCGAGAAGAAAGGAAGAAAAGCTTAAGGCATTTTATCAATTCCCTGCCAAAGGAGGAGTGGAAGAAAAGAACAGCAGTTATTGGTAATCAACTTGAGCTCGTACAAACACCTGTTATTACCACACCTTGGCAACATATAGGCAACATCGTTGCCCATATGTTAAATATATTCTAATGTAATGTATTTGGCAGCCATTAAAATCATTGAAAATATAATATATGTTAAGAAAATGTTAAGTTTGAAGAAAAAAATGCATTCAATACCTGACACACACACTCACACTTACAGCTGTGTCATATTGTTTTTTTCTGAGCTTCTGTTTCATCTCCTGGTGTTCAAACCAACATGCTCCAGCCATTTTTCTACGGTGGCCCTGAGAGCTCAACGCATTGCAATTAAAAGAAGCATGTGCAAATACAGAAACATGGTGCAAGTAGCACAGATGACGACAGAAGTGTTTCCCGGGGACAATAATAACCTGATGAACCTGGCTGGGACGCGCTTGTTGTCTGTTGCTTTTGTCAAAAGTCTCAAAGAACTCAACAACAAGTGCGTCCCAAACAGGTTCATCACTTTTTTGTGTCCCCTGGAAACACTACTGTTGTCATCTGTGCTACTTGCACAATGTTTCTGTGTTTGGTTTTGAGTATTTGCAGCATGTGATGTTGATGTTTTCGGAATTTGCATGTTTTCTTAAGTTGCTGTGTGTTGAGCTCTCAGGGCCACTGTAGTTTTCAGATGTTGAAATGCCAAGATTAAACTGTGGTTACACAAGTAGCTCTGGTTTAACATCTAAAGTGGTCAGCAAGAGCTTGTGTTTGACTCGTGCAAGCTGAAAGCAGTGTTCATTTTTCAGCGTTACGCCGGAGATCCAGCGTGGTGCCGGAATACTTTAAGCCCTGTGTTTCAGATACTTATAATTTAAATACTTTTAACACTTAAAAAAATATAATTCACTGTCAAAATGTACAACCTTTGTAAGCTTTACAAAATTTTTATTTTTCAAAGTTACTTTAATAATCCTCCTGGCGTACCTATCACAAAGTTAATTAATATGCTGTCTGTAACGTTAAAACACAACAAATGGCTCGTAAACCCCGAGTAGTATCGTTGATACCGCTCGATTAAAAGGAGAACCACTGCTTAGATCCTCTCGGCGGTGTGTGAAACATAACCAGGACTGACCCAAATCAATAACATAACAGCTGGGTTACACAAAAACCTACCCACATCCCTGGAAATAACCCCCAAAAATGACCTAAAAGGCCCGACCCAGCATTTGGGTAGATAAAATAACCCAGCATTTTTTTTAGTGTGTAGGAAACTCACAAATACCCCTCTTTAAAGGAATTTTGTTTAGAAAGGGCAGTAGATCAAGATAGTAGGACCTTTTTCCTCACACGAATAGAAGAGGAGAGGAAGGAAGGAAGAAGGAAGGAAGGAAGGAGCTGACAGAGGAGAGAAAGCTATAGAAGAGGGGACAAGAGAAAACTTGGGAGCGAGATGCTGTCTACGGCAGCAGATGACAGAGGACACAGTGGGGGCAGACAGGTTCATAACACCTGACAGCTCAACATCTGGTACATTTCATTGGGGAAGAGGTGAATCATATGGCCCTCTCCTTCCCCGCCCAGCTTCCACTTGTCTTCTCTTGTCTTGTCCTGCCTTTTCCACCAGGAAATCCCCTTGTCTTCTTTTGTTTGGTCCCTTGTCTTCTCATTTGTTCCCTCTCTTCTCCGCCGAGCCATTTTTGTGCCCTCATCCTTTCTCTAAGTCACCGTAACATGTCGTCTTCTCTCTCCATCTACTGCTCCCCTCTGCCCTCCCTCCTCCACCTCTTTCCATGTTGTTCAACCTCTTTGCCCCTTTTTATCACAGAGTACAGGTGTGTGCGAGTGTGTGTCGTCTGTGATTAAAGAATGTGTCATTCTTGTCACAGTATGCCACCAGCGCCTGCTGTCACCTGTCTGCCTGTAATTGATGGTGTCAGTGTGTGTGTGTGTGTGTGGGTGTGTGTGTGTGTGTGTGTGTTGGTAAGTGTGCGTGTGTGTGTGTCTGTGACTTAGGAAAGTAAAAGTGACTGTGTTTGTGCCTGAGTAGTTGGGTGTTTGTGCCTTGACGTGTGTGTGTGTGTGTGTGTGTGTGTGTGTGTGTGCGTGTGTGTGTGTGTGTGATAATGAGAGTAACAGAAAGGATGTGACACACTCATTGACCTGCTCTGTCTACAAAACGCTAATCCATTTGATGCCACATGAAATGCAATAAATGTTACCAGAGAAACTGTTAGCGCCGCTAATACTTTCAGCCAAAAACAAACAAAGAAAGAGAAACAATAAGGCCCCTGGAAGCCTGATGGAGTGGAAAAAAATGATAGATGAAATGAATCAAAAACACATATATGGAGAAAACAGAAGAAAAGTCAAAGAAGATAAATATGCAAAATAGAATTTTTTTAATTGTTACCTGCATAGAAAATTACCTGAAAAGCTGTAATTGAAACTGCATCAGCCAAAAATCACTTCAATAAAATACCACAAAATATTAAATATTTTCACCTTGTAGCGACTGATGATGAAATAACTGCAAAACATTTTCAAAACACCATTTTTCCACAAGTATATTCACATACTGTTATGTACTATTGGTGTGTGGCTGTTCCTTGTGGTTTTCATTGGATAGGTTCAAAAAAAGCACACACTATGTTTAGCCATTGTTGTGGTACGGTAATGCCGGTTGGTCTGTTGGTCCACCACGTTGGTCCCGGCTAAAATATCTCAACAACTGTCAGTATTAAAAATACATATATACATATAAAACAACACACGTTAATGAGTGGGCAATTAAATAAATACCCTATGTGCGACACTTACAAATATCACCATTTTCATTTTAACAAAATCCATAAATTATAGGCATTGATGTTTCAATAACATCAATATGTCTCTTCAAAATAACTTTATTAACATGAAACAGTTTGATACAACCCAATAACAAGCAAATTAATTCAACACAATTAAAAAAAACTGTAGGAAAATTACCTCACAAAATAGGATAAAATGATGAGGTGATGACATTTAAATCCAAATGGTTAAAAGGCAACTTCACTGTGACATTATAATGTAAACCTCTGGCCATTATTCAACGCTGTAACTCAGGAACAGAAGGGGAGCTTGTAAACATATATCCATCCTTCCCGCGCCTGCCGCTGCCCCTATTTCTAGCTTTCATTGGAAAGTGCCTCATATTATCCCTGTGAACATCAGGAAGGGGAGAATTGTGGGCCTCTCTCTTTCACACTGTGACTTTGTGCTCTTGCCTCATTCATAGATGGTCTGCCTCTCGTCAGGGTATTGAAGTGGATGAGAGAGGTTGCCAGCTGTGCCTGGAAGTGCCTCCTGTTCATGATTTCCTGTACAGGGACGTGCAGTGTTCTGCAGTCCCGCTTGCATTGCAGCCCATAATTCACCCCTCCGAGTATGATGGTGTGCCAAAAAATGTACCAGCCTGTCGACCAATGTGGAACTTGTACTTGGCTGTAAAGGAATGAAGCAAATCAACCCCACCCATGAGTCGTTTGTACATCTTCAGTGGATGGCCTTCGCAGTTCAGTGTAGGTGGATTAGTCCAACTGGAAAACTTGTCAACTGGGTGTGGACAATGAAAAGTGGAGAGAAGGGTAACTGACCAGTTGTCACGGCACAGATATTGTGAGTTTGCTCTGCTCTGACGTCAAAACAACCTCTGGTGGATGTCACACTCGAGGAGTTCAACGAGTAGAGGTGCAGAAGTGAAGAAATTGTCTGCTCATACCTTGTAGTTTTGTCCAGCAGGAAGTGTTGATGCAAGCGTCGTGACTGCATCTCCTCATAATCTCCTTGGTACACGTTCAATTTGCACAGTATTTCTGAGATTCCTGTTCTTGCCCAAATCTTGAAGCCCTGGGGACGGGGTTTCCCCTGCATCCCCTGTAGTCTGATTCCACTGAACTTCCACTTGAAAGGAATCATCATTTTATCACAGATATGTTCCTCTGGCACTATCTGTAGACATCTCTCTCTGAATGCATCCAACTATGGCCTAAACTTCCAAAAGTTGGTCCTTCTTCTGTTGATCTGACGCAGTGAGGTTGTTGACAAAGTACGTGGATGAAAGTCAGTACTAGACACGGTTCAGGGGGAATTACATCAGCTACAGACATCAGGCATTTGTACTATATCCATTCGCAAGTACATGCAACTGTCCCATGTTTCTGGAGGATGTACTCAATGCTCTTGACCATCACATTCTGAAGCCTCTCTGAGGTCACAAACCTCTGGACCGTCATACATTGCTGTTTGTGTTATACAGCTGGAGGTGTCCTCTAAAGGTTGTTCCAGGTTTTGTGAACTCCTCCGAGGCAACTCTACCAGGCAGATCCTCACTGCTGCTGCTCACGCTTTCTGTCGGGCTTTCAGCCACTTAGGCTTTCACTGTCCCTTTTATTGTTAGGTGAAAGGTCCTGACCCTGGCCATCCTGTGCAATGTCTTCTTTATTGCTATCACTGCTCCCTGACTCAAAATCACATGTATCTCCATTAACAATAGCATCTAGTGCCTCCTGGACTGAGTAGTACTTTTCCTCTCTTTGTCGACGGCATTCTGAAATGTAAAAAGATTTATACAGACTACAAAACAGATTTGTATATTCACTGGCAATTGCAATCAACGACTGTATGAAGAATTTATTTATGACTCAGTGATTTGGCCTGATGTGAATAAGTGATGCCCAAAACTGAAAATCCCTCCAAATCATGTGTATTATACTTTTTTTTTTAATTATTCATTTTTTTCTATCACTAAGAGAGCTGGGGGCTAGTGGGGAGCAGCCATGTTGTTTGAAATTGGAACGTGGTAACCTATGACAGTATGAGTATTTTCCTGCCAAAAATGTTGCAGTGTTACAGTTCAGAGTCTGGGGTGTTGGTACATGAAGTGTTTGTCAGGAATTGAGTGATGCTGGAATGAGTCCTAAAACCCAGAAATTAGTTGCATTTTAGCACTTCCAGTTCCCTCGTCTCAAAGTCGATGGGTCTCTTGAATGGGTTTGTCTGTGGTTAACACAAGCTCAAGACATTTTCATGTTTTATTCTACAACATAAAACACATCAGTAAATACCCCAGTCACAGTTTCTTTAAGCTTTTACGTCTCTTAGTGTCTAAATGAGACTACATAGGTTGTTGGGAACGTTAAATTTCATCACACTGAACACGAAAACCAATCTACTTACCAATCCCCCCTTGACAGCCTTTTTTGTTTATACTCATGGTTTTGCAAACTGTTATTAACTGTAAGAGGAAAAGCTTTTGTAGAAGAGGTAAGAGCTAAATCAAACTACAAGTTGAAGTTCAGTGGTGGTGATGTTGAAGTCATGTGACCATGGTTGACTTTTTACTTCCGGTGATTGTATTTAGGCATAAAAAAAAAATCATTAAAATGATTCATTAGTGAAGATTATTGAGCTGAAAAAAACGTGTTCGTATCATAAACTGTTATTTGTCACAGATCTTATTTTCTGCAGCAATCTCATTGGCTTTTTGTGGAAAACCAGGAACCAGGGTTATGCTAACGTACGTATCCAGGCCTACAAACATACGTCATCCCTGTAGCGCTGTATACTATGTATTACAAGACAGTTTCAAATAGACGATGCAGTATTACAGCTGTGGGTCTACAAGGGTTAAGTTTAAAGCACCTGAGTACAGCCAAGCAGAGCTGCTAGCATGGCTGTAGACTATTTCTCTATTACTTAGTAAAAGTTGTACTTACAGTTGCACAGATAGAATAAAATGGAGTTCATCAAAAGCCGGCCCAAAGGCAATTCGCCCGTGTTGTTTAAGATGGGATGGCATCCCTCATCTGCTTCCCTAACCACAATTCTCCCTTTATTGGATTTTAAATGAACGTCCCTCTACTCTCAACCCGACTCCTCTAACCTCTGTTGTCACTGACCATAATCCCAACACCTGCTTAGAGCAACAATGATTTTTGACAAACCGTTTTTATACTGTTTCCAAATATTTCTAAATAATTTCATCATGTCATCAATTCCCACTAATCACAAACCTTTTGTATTTTGAGTCTTTTCATCATGGAACATCTGTCACTGCAGCTCAAGCATTTAAATCCCCACTAGACTCTACACTACTCTGAGAGGCCAACCTAAATCCTTTCGGAGAAAAACCTTTTCATCATTTTGATTCACACCGCAGACATGAGTGTTCAGCTTTATTTTTGTCTGTTTCATCATTTGATGCCTGTCACTAAAGCTCTTAACAACCATGTTTTAATGTATTCCCATTGCCTCTCAACAGTGGAGCATCTCCGACAATTCACTGTAGTTCAGTGGAGCTCTTTCCCTCTCTCTCTCTCTCTCTCTCTCTCTCTGTACTTCTGTAGAGGACTCTGATGGTCGAGCTGCTGCGTCGACCTTCATTAACTCCACATTTTGATCACAGCCTCTTTTTACTTTTTACATGAACACTTATGTAACCATCTCAATATGTGTGTGTGCGTGGCTGTTCACACATGCAGTTGGCTTCCCTAACTTATGAGGCCTGTGCATGAAAATTTTCCTTCGTATACGCTAACCTTAACATTTTATATAGATATATAAGAATATGCATATATAAAGCGTTCATGTATCATTAATCTAACACAAACAAATAAAGGCCAATTACTAACAAAACACCTGGGAAAAAACAACCTGTGCTATAATATGTCTATTAATTTATGGCAGTTCATCAGTAGAGCCAAGTCATACTCACCACTTCCGCTTTTAGTGTGTCTTTTTAACAGAAATACTGTTTTCATTCACAAATTGATTGTAATTGTTCCCACTTCGCAGTTCTGATACAGATGTTTCAAATTAACTGTGTAACAGAAAAAGGGGGATTGGGTCGCTTGAGCCACTGGAAGGCTTTTAATGTGAAATACTAGTGTTGGTTTGAAGTAGCTTAACATCACTCAAAAAGAGGGGCAAAGTGAACTAGTATGAATTACAATGAATAGAAGAGAAAGCTTTTGAGAATTTAAAGGATACATTAACTTGCAATGGGATATAATATAATAAAAAAGCCTGAAGCAAGAGCGTTACAAGACAACAAGTCTCATGACACTAACAAAGTACAGCTAACTTTGAGCTGATTATGCAGGTATTCGCTCATGTACCAAAGTATTGGACAAATATTCCAAATATTGACCTGATTATCGTGCTGTTCAAAAAGGCAAGAGAATTGTCATCATGAATCATTCACCATCAATAGCAATTTTAATGTATTTCTGTCATGATCTGCCCCTTTTATGACAGTTTTAGGACTTAGGACACTTACTTTATAATCACCTTAACTGTTGTTTTACTTCCTGTCTTTGTCTTGTTTTCCCTCCATGGTGATTGTCTACCCTGCCCTAATGTGTTTCACCTGTGTTAAATTACCCTTGCCTACCATGTTTCTTCATGATCTGGAGTTTTGCCAGTTCACTGGATTTTCTGAGTTTAGTTTCCTTGCCAGTTTGTCAGTTTTGCACCAGTTTGTAAGTGTGTTGCATTTATTAGATTACCCTTATTGCACTTACCAGTTGTTGTTTGAGTTTGTCTACATTTGGGTCCTAAAAAAACATTCACATTTTAACAATCCCATCCAATATTTGGAACGCGAGGTGGAAATTCTAGTTCCAGATCTTTCGCTCGAAACCAAACGTATGAACCTCATGGTGGCTCTAATTAGGGTTAGGGTTCGCGGATCACCAAAGGGCTAAGAACACATGACAAGTAAGAGGTTAGGGTTGCAGCATTTATAAATTATCTCTGTATTTTTGACCAATAGTAATTGCCTTTTCCTAAGGGCTTGGTAGAGCACACTTCAACTGATCACATGTTGCTATTCCTTCACATTAAAAGCTTTGCAATGGCAAACCACAAGGAGGCTTTTATGGTGGTCTAGCTTCAGAAAATATATAAATTGGCTTTGATAGCAGATCAAGAGGATTTCCAAAAGAGGAAACAGCTGCTCTCTGCATAATCAAGCAACCTCCAACTCATTATCAAGATGAACACCACCTTTACATTTCTTATCATGATCGTTTCTTTTGGTCTATTCAGTGCACAAGACAGTCTATAGCATGTCTCCTCTCCTCTATGGCTCTTCCTGGGGTTTCTATCATTTATCTCATGTTAAAGGGTTTTATTGGGGAGAGTTTATCCTTATTCATAGTTGTAGTCACAGCTCAGTTGGTATCTCAACTGTATGGCAAAGAGCTATTCAATCCGTGATGACAGATAACAATACTTTGCCTTCTGCACTTTTCTACTACACATACAGAGGTAAACACACAGACAAGCAGTCACAGAATTCATTTTGATGAAATATATATGTGGTCTTGCTTTATTGCTCACACACACACATACACACACACACACACACACAACACAACAAAGCCTCGGTATAAATCTCCAGGGTGGTGGCACGGTAAGGCTCTTCGACGAGGGACACTGAGGGGCAGTTCAACTCCGAACGAACACATCCTCCCTCTCTCCAGGGACTCCTCCTTCCTTCCTCACTTTCCTTTCCCTCTTTGTATTAACATACAGTTGCTTTCAGCTATTTTCTCACCCTGAAACGAGACAAATGAGCTGGAGATGATCCAATCACACATCCCCATACCACTCCCAACTAAGCAAATTGTCTATGCAAATTCTAAAGACATTTAACAGCTTGTGCATCATTTTGTTACCTGCTATTTGTACCATTTACTGTAATGTCATTTTAGGTTTTGGCCTCAAAATCTCACATAGTTTACCAAATGACATCATCTATATGTCATTAGGTAATTTATCAGAGCATCAACCCATTGTATATTGAGTTTTAATCATTGTAACATTTTGAAATAAATCGGTAATCACAACTCTGCCAAACAGTGACGAAATCAAATGAGAGTATGCTGAGGTCTTTTCCTCAAGATTTTATGAACAGCAACAAGAAAAAATGTCATTAATATAGAAGTCAGTATTTTAAATAATCTGAAGTTATAATGACTTTTAAAAAAGTTCCGTTTCACTTATTGAATATGCTGTTTATCTGTAAGTGTAACCCATGTATAAAAATAATACCAATTATACCATTCTAGCCAATAACAGACGGCTCCTGAATTATAAATATCCGGATTAGGCAAAATGACTTCCTCTTCCTCTCACTCAACTCTGGCTGGTCGGCATGATTAAACACCTGTAGTAGCAGAGCTGAATGATTAAGAGTTTCTGGCTAACTCAGGTAATGTGTGAGCTAGCTGCTGTCATTGCTGGCACTTAAGTTTATCACTGTTTCATTTGTTTTTGTGCTGTAGGGTTTAAGTGCTTATTTTATCACTTAAAGAACCTTGTTCATATGACAGAAATATATATTTATATTAAAATAAAAATTATTTAATTTAAAACGGGTCCTGAGACTGAATGTGTTCACAGTTGGAAACGTAAATTTTTGTTTGCATTGTTTGCTCCAGATTCCTCTCCCTTTAAAATCATGAGCAAGTGTTAGTAGAATAGTAATACTATAAATAAGCATGTTTTCACACCTGCGCTCTTTAGTTCAGTTAAAGCGAACCCTGGTTGGTTTTCCCGCCTTGGTACGATTCATTTGACAGGTGAGAATACCCGCGCTCAGGTGCGGACCAAAACAATCACGAAAACCTTTTGAGGAGGTGGTCTCGGTCCGGTCCCAAGCGAACTCCGTAGCAGTTTATTTTTGGTGTGAAAGAGTTCTGAACTCGATCCGACCCAACTAGCAGGAGAACTCACAAGTTTCAGCTCGGCGGTTTTCGCAACTTTCTTCCTGCTTCTCCTGCTCCAGCCAGACAATCTGACCAATAAGAGGAGTGAACGTTCTCACGTGGTTTGTAATGATGCATTTTTGGTTCACTTGAATTTTTCTGTGTGAAAGCGAACCAGACCAGGGGGAAAATGCTACAAGTTTACAAACTCATCAAATGAATTTGACCAGCACGAACCAACTTCAGATGTGAATACACCCTGAATTGTTATGGAATGTAGCCTGACCAACTCAAAATGAACTCATCAGCAACTGCCAGGCTATGAGTTTGACAGTGGGCTAAACACAAGTTAGCTTACCATCTTAAACAAAACAGATCCTTCTGCATAAAAAAACAGCTGACTGCAGATCAGTTAATGAATGCTGACAGTGAATCACGAAATTGTAAATTAGTGTCTTCTTCCCAAAACTGGCCTGTTCACTCCTCTGGTCTAGTTGTTTTTTAATACCCTTTTTAATACCATCAAATAATAAATTACCAATAAAGTTATCTGAAAGCTGAAAACATATCAGCACGATGGGAGCTACCTAAGGTGACAGAAACAATTTTGAGGGAAAATGCATCTGATGTGTAGTTTGAGTTTTTAGCTTGATCAATGTCCCATTCACTAATATGGAGGAGCAGGGTTAATGGCCTTTACCAGCCACTAGAAGTCAACTAATAGATTTCAGCCGCGCTTCTTGGGAGCTGTCGTGTCAAACGTCTTTCATGTTGATACTTGACTGTTTGCATTAAAGCCTTTTGGATCAATTAACAAATAATTACTCCTCATCATTGTTACTATCTTGATAATGTCACTTTTGTAGTTCACTTAAATAATGTTATTTTTCCGTTTACTTTGGCTTATGTTGGGGAAGGAGATCATTGATTACAATGAGCGACACAATCAGCTATAATACTCCAAACTTGAAATGACGTTCGATTACTTTATAACCCAATTACCCGTGGAGCCATCTCTCCTTTCCCTGCTGCAGTCTGCGCCTCTCTCTGCTGACTTTTATTTCTTTCCTGTGATGCATAAACAACGAGTCTTAGAGCCTGTTATACAGTAGCCTTTGGTGGGGAAATCATCTGATTGCATACATTTCCTCCTTCTTCAGTCCTTAATTGGATTTTCTTTCTCTCTTTTTAGATTGCTATGTGTTTGATCTCCCCCTTCCTCCTCCTCCTCCTCCTCCTCCTCCTCCTCTAACGTCTGCCTCCTCTTCTTCCATCTTTCCATCCAACTGCGGATCAGAGGAGCAGAGGAGGGAGAGGAGGACAATAGAGTTCAGGCCGGCGGTTGGTCTCTCAGCGATGATCTCTGGGGTCACATTCATAGGTGCAAGTATTCGTGCAAAAAGAACCAGCTAATTGACTCACCGGTGGGTAAAAGCTAGAATAGCAGACCCTCTCGAGGTATTGTCAGCATATAAATGACCTGAAGAATGTGAAGCACTTTTACATCTCAAAAAAGAGAGAAAATGTCAATTAATTTAAATTTAGTTTTGGATATATAAGCTTGACACTTAAGCTCATGGAAATGGAAGAAAACAGTTTCCTTGCAGTGTTCAGTTTATCAAAGGAAGCAGTGATTAAGGCATCAGAGTCATCCGTCAGGAGTGATGGCAGGCAGGGATTTGCCTGCTGTCTATCTGGGCATGTATGGATGATTGATATGACAGGTGTAAATACAGCAGTGCCCCGCAAATAACTTGTTTGACAAGTTGAATGATAATCAAGAGAAAAGGCTGGGATTAGAGTAAAAACCTGCAATTCAGAAAAAGCATTTCTATTGTCAAAGGGAAACTGACAGATAAAACAATTCTATGCTGACGAGGAAGCAGAGAAAAATATAATGCAGGATGCAGCATGCACAGACACGGTTTAGGTTTTATTACAGAATGACGGCAGAGTTTTATCAAGCAGATTTGATGCTCATTTCAATGTCTTGATGTTTCATTGCTGTTTATTGCCTCATGATGATTGACAGCGCGAAATGGACAATGCGTAATGAAGAAGACTCCATGGGCGCTTGTTTCATTTGTTCCTCTGTGATGCATCGGCTAACGCTGGGCATCAGATATTTCATCACTCATATTTTCCTTTAATCTTGTATAGAGAAGGAAGCCAGCTCCTTCCCTTAAAATGTTAATTAATTGATGAATTCCTATTAGTCTTCTGAAGGATGTTCTTAAATTGGCCCCTGCCTTTGGTGTAATTGGGATTTCTGTGCAGTATATGTGAACTCACAGGACTATTAAAGTATAACTGTAGCAAAGTATTCCTATAGAAGTAGTTTGTCTATACTGGCTGTGGAATTTTAATGATGAGTTTAAGAATTAACTGGTTATATTTTATTTATTTATTTTACTTAAACAAAGGAAGGACATTCTTCAAAAGAGGAACAAATAACTTTTTTCTTATCTGATTGCAATAAGAATGTTAATTTTTATCATGAATGACAGGTTTGAATAATACTTTGGTAGAAACCTTTTTCTTTTTATTTGATTATGTTTATATTGTTACATTCAAACAAATTATAACACTTGTATCTGAAGTGCTTGTCATTACAGATATTGCAGATCCTCTGGTTTCTATCTATCTAGCCCTTTTTTTTTTTTTTAGCTTCCAGTGACTTTAGGTATTCTGGTGTTGTTCACTCTAAAATTACAAATCACCTGCCTGAACGTTTGGTTTTGACACAACAGATACTTTTTCCAGTTTAAGTGCTTGTTTAAATTCTACATAAATATCACATGATGTCAGACTTCTGGGTTCACCTTGCCACTTTTGCAGGAGCAGTTTGTTTCAACCAGTTAATGTTGTTGCATTTCTGTATGTGCCAGAGATAAGACGAACCACAGTCATCCAGTATCTACTCAACGTACAAGACACATGGGGACACATATACACCCGTATTAAGCAGGCGGAACAAGTTGTTGTATATCATTCTGGGGCAGCTGTATATTATTATTAGTGTTAGTTTCTTTAGCTCCTATCAGCCTCCCACAGTAGCCAATAATTCTCTGTTTAACTGCAATACAGAGTTGGTATCTCCCCAGCTCCCCATAGACCATATTATTGCAGGTTGTCATTTCAACTTTTAGGGTGTACTGAAGTTCAGTATATCTAAATTTCCAAACCCTCTCACTTCACATGCACACAAGATAATTGGTGTAACTATCTTGCCAAAAAGATTTTGTGTTATATTTAAAAAAGTGAATCAAATTTTCTACCTTCACAGAAAATGGCAAACATTGCACAGGAGGCTCCTCAATAGCAGCCTCAAATGAACCATTATAATTCATAACGATACTGAGATATTTAAAGCAATGAACAATCTCTAGACATTCTCCATTGCATACGAACTTGAGTTTGCTAATGTCAGCTGTTCTACAACCAAACACTGACTTGCTCACTATTAATCTTTAAAGGTCCCATATAGTATAAAGGTAGATGTGTTGTTTCTATATTAATACTGTGAAAGTATCAAAGTGCTCAGCCCTCAGAGAAACGCACACAGTCTGTATTCACAAACTGAGCCTTAAAACCAGCCACCAGGACTTTGGTAGCTTTGTGATGTCACAACAAAGCAGTCAACGCTCTCAGCCATGCACCAAGCCCCACCCATCTGAGGTTCAGAGGTTTAGACCCTCCTCTCTTCTGATTGGCTCACGAACCTGTTGGTACCAGGGCTCCTGAGAGAGGCCTGAGGGAGAAGATGTAAAACTACATTGAGGTGGTTTTTGGTTCTTAAAACCACAAATATATCTTCTTATGGATCAACACTTCAAATAAAACACCAACAATAAAAGTGTAAAATAAGGGACCTTCAATTTCCATTTCTTGCGGAAATCACACATCTGCTACGTGGCTCTCTGTAACCATCATCGAAATTAATAGGCTGACATCCATTTGTAGTATAAATCCTCTAGGTTATTGATAAATAATGCAAACAATGGCAATACATTTTCACCCTAACTCCTGCTTTTTTAATACTATTAAAAAATACATATAATATAATGTTTTTATAAATGCTGAACCACAGGCAAACGCAGACACAGACTCAGTTCAAAAATCAGTCCTTTTGATCAGAACAAGGTCGGTACACTGGTGATCAGTCAGAAGGGCAACAGTATCCAAATCAGCAAATACAAGACAAAAAACCCTAGGAGAAACAAAAAGGTAACTTAACTATCCAGACGGGGCGTGACAGTTTTTGTTTATTCATCACTACAGACAAGAATTTACCATTAGCACCTGCTTTTAACAGTTTGTAACTTCCAAACTGTATCAAACAGTGAGGACACTGTACACAATGAAAGAAACAAAACACAATTTTAACTTTTTAAACCTTTTTAAAATAAAAAAAGTTAGTTACAAATTAACAATGTGTTTCAGTAAAAGAGAAATGATCAGTGGTGGAGTTACTCCTTCTAAACCCTGCCAGAGTTTCCCTCAGGATAAAGCTTACATAACTGTGCATTCAATACATCTGTGAAGTTTACCCAGACAACTCAAAAGTGTGATGCCTCTGTAATTGTTACAGTCCCTGGTGTCCCCCTTTCCTCTTATAAATTGGCACAATTAAACCAAGTGCACAGTCTTCAGGGATAACACCAGAGTGCAAGATCTTGTTAAACAAAGAGACAAATAGGGGCATAAGAACAAATGCAGTGCTTTTAATATACTTGTTTGAGACTCGGCTATTCCTGCTGCTGTTTCTGATTTTAGTGTTAGAATAGCTTCCTTAATTTCTTGTTGAGTAAAACTAGCATTTAAGACACTACTGTCAAAAATGTGTCAGTCACAGCCAGATTCAAAAAGCTCATCCCAGTCAGACAGTCTTTTAAAATGCTTGTTAAAGTCTTTGGGCAGAATTGGACAATGCTTATTAACTTTATCACACCCATTCAGTATTGTCCAACAGAACTGTAGACTTTATACTCATCAACTCTCCACTACATTTCTTCCTGAGGGTCGTCCATGCTTTACTTAGCAACTCTTTCTTACACTCTTTACTTTTTATCATCACATATTAAGCACTTCCACATTTCTATGTATGTGTATAACTCATTTTTTTCCCTTTGAAACAGAAGTCTAGAGCTGAGTTTGGCTAATAACAATGATGCCTTCTGTTTCTCTGCTTTTCAACCATGTAATAGCTCTCTAATCTTAACCAAGTGTTTTGTTTTCCTACCCTAACCATACCCTAACTGTAGTTCATTTGACATAACCACAGTCTTTCCCTATGCTTATGGAAGTTAATCATTTACACATGAATACCCAACTTAAAGTTATAATATGTAACTTTTCCACATTAAAATGTCTAAAATGACTAAACCCACGTTATACACTTTGCTGAATTGTGCACTCACAGTATATCAAATGTTTTCAGCAATTATCAAACCTAGAGGAATCCATTATTTTAATCAAGGCAACATTCTGTTTCATGTCGTTTTCGGTCGTTGGTGACGTCATATCCCCTTTGCGGGTGCATTAGCGCTGTGGTCAAAACTGATGTCTTATGCAGTTTACTGTTTTAAATAAAGAGATAATTCAGGTTTTGTGTAGTAGTCATATAGTCGATACATTACCCGCAGTAGATTCTGTTCGGTGCGCTCCCAGTCAGGGAAACCTTTGTCATAAGCTACTAGTTTTCACTGATACTTTTATGTCACTTCTATGAGCATCACCAGTTTTTCTTTTTACTGTCAAAAACCCGCCCATCTAGTACATTTCACCAGCTCACAGGTTACCCACCTATTTTGGCTCGGTAATGCAGAGTCAAGATTTTGATAACTCGAGAGATTACGACACATCACTAAGCTTGCTTCCTTTTTCTAGATGCACAAAGGCACTGATTGAATTGAATAAGCTGCATTAAAATCCAAACTTCTCAAAGTAAAGGCTTGTGAAGCTTTTTTTAAATTTAAAATGCAAATTATTTCTAATCAACTTGGTTTAAATGTACTTTTATTTATTGTTTTTTGTTTGTTTATTTTGAAATATGTGTGTTCCTGGTTGGTTTAGTGGTCATTACGTATTTCATATACTGAATTTCCTCAAATAAAAATTGGGAGTCAATTAAAAGTCAGGTCTCCAATAATGGACGGTGCATGGTGGACACAAACAAATAAAAGCCCCCAACAACTACAAGCCAGGGAAAAAACAGGGGGTGGATTCAAAAATCATGCTATTTTGAAGACTTGTTGTTCTGGGTTACTTATCTAAAGTATCTGTCTTCCTTTAATCCCATCTGGCTGTTGTTGGATATGGTATGCCTGCAAATGTTTCACAATCAAAGCCCTGTTGAGAAATGGCTTTCTGTGTGCCCTGAAGAAGAGGGATTTTAATTTGAAAAGATTAAAGAACGTATTGAGTTTGTATTAGCATAATTTAACTGGGCAAACGGGAATGGATCAAAATGAAACTACTAAAATATGGCCAAGTATAATAATCAATCACAGGGTATTAGACAGAAAGCCTGGAATACATATTGACCAGGCTATCATGGTTCCTCCAGGGTCCAGTACTTGGTTCTATCCTGTTCATCCTCTGCTGGATCCTCCTTGGTAACATCACCTGTAGAAATGGTCACCACTTCCACTGCTACGCCGATGATGTCCAGCTCCACATGTCCACTAAATCCATTGTCACTGCAACTCACACCACCCTGAACAGTCACCTTATTGAGATTAAATTATGAGGGGGCTATTTGTAAGTTTTCTTTGCTGCCTAACATGGTTTCTTGCCAGGAGCGGGTGGTGGGGATTGTCGCTTGACAAGAGATTCAATCACTGTTGCTTTTACAAAACAAGAGGTTATATCAAACCTTCTGAGCAGTACTACATCTTCTATGCAGATTGGAGGCTATCGCTATCTGTGATTAAAGAGACAGGCTGGGGCTAGCTGGTTAGCATGCTAACTTCAGTAGAAGAAAAGACGTGATAGAGACGAGGGGTCAACATTGGTGTTGTTTTCCACCACTGGAGACAGCTGTTGGTGAGCAAAGGAATTAAATTTGATACTGAACTTGCAACGTTTCTATAGACTAAGTAAACAGCTGTTAATGCTAACGTTAGCTATGTAGCTGTGGCAAAACTTACAAAATAGCCCCTTTAACTATACTGTGATAAATCTGATATGACTATCACTGGTTTCAAATCTCTTATCAAAACCACACAAAACATCTTCTCCTAACTATAGACTCCACTCTGTCATGAAACTGTGGTGAGCAGGAGAGCAGTGTGAAGCATGCTAACATCATGATTTTGCATGATAGAGGAGGAGACAGCGTTAAACATCAGCACCCTCTGAAAAAACCTCCATGGCTCCTAGTTCTGTAATGGATTGAATTAAAGACTCTTCTCTTTACTCACAAAGCCATCCATAACCCACAGGCCCAAGCCTACCTCTTCCACCATTCAACTACCACCAATGTCCTTTCCCTACCATCCAGGGCCAAGCACCAGACCTGAGGTGACAGGACCTTCTCCAAAGCCACATCCTCCCTCTGGAACTCTCCCCAAACACATCTGTGACTGCGCCAATCATGTTACATTCAAGAAGTTACTTAAAATCACCTTTTTCAAACTACATATAACGTTTGATTGTGCTACCTTGTACCTTGGAGTGTTTTTAATTTTCTAGAATGGTTTATTAACTTTGTCTGTGAAGCGTCTCTAGAGTATCTTGAAAATCTCACTATGAATAAAATGTCCTTGTCGGTGTTGGAAGCATAACAGACAGTCACCAAACTGAAAATGACATTCACTGAAGGAGCTGGTCACCAAATATAACTCCTCTGTCCACTTCCTTATAACTGCTGCCGTATATCCTGTTTGTTGGATGGTAGGGAGGAGGATAAATTGACTGTAGGAGCACATCATGAAATTTCTCTCGCAAACATACTGCAGTAATCTTCTTTCACTTGACTTTTATCATAGATTTTCTCATCACTTTTATCCAGGTCATCTCCGATTAGTGTGATATCTTTAGATTAGGTTCTCAGTACGTTCGGAAAGGGAGCGCACACGCACACGCACACATACACACACACACACACACACACATGCACACACACACACACACACACACACACACGGAGAGAGAGGCACCTACACAAACACAGATAAATGAACACAATCTATATGCAGAGACACACAAAAAACATTAGAAAATGTATGCAAATCTCACAGTACAGGCACATTCACTAGCACACACACTTTGCGTTCATAAACACACATAGTACACAAACACACACTCTGAAATAAACTTTGTTTATGGCTTGCTAGCTTCTGTTACTGTTGGTAATAAATAATAATAAAATAATAATAATAATAATAAAACACTGAATCCCACTGGTGTTCATCTGTGCTATAGCCAGAGGTTAAAAACAGAGTGACAGCAGGGGGTGTTTGTTTGTGTGTGTGTGTGTGTGTGTCTGTCTGTGTGTGTTTGTGTGTGAGTGTGTGTGTTGCCATAACCCTGTCAGTGTAGACTCAGGAGCCTTGACACAATAATAAGCCCATCCTTCTCCCAAAGGCCTGCAGTCATATTATTATTCACTGGTCCAAATATGGAAATACAACCTCAGAGATAACAGAGGGGAGGGGGTGGGAGAAACAGAAGGTGTGTGTGCGTGTGTGTGTGTGTGTGTGTGTGTGTGTGTCTTCATAGTCTGATGTGCTGCCAATCAAACTTTCAAGAGAGACAGAGAGAGGGGGAAAAAAAAGACATAATTTGATCTCACTTTCTTTGTGGGTTTTCTGCCAGTGTGAAGTCACTTGTGTCTCTTGATGACGTGAGCAACTACTGATGAAATTAAGTGAATACTTACTGTTCTCTGCAAGACTGCGCTCTGACAGAGCAGCAGAAGATAACATTAATTAGTCAAAAACTGAAAATGATAATTATAAAATGCATATTCTTTGAGATTAAATATCCTCCTGTTTCAAAGGTGGACGCGGTGGTGAAATGTACATACTGCTGTGTAGAGGACAGTGTTTTATTATAGTAAATTTTGATTTGTTATCTACTGCCCGCGACCACACCTGAAATAAGAATTTAATTCAGGAAAATATGGTTTATCTGTAGAGTTCAATTTGTATGGACGACACAATGTCTCTGTTGCAGCCCTAATTCAATTTTAATTTACTTTAATTTAATTCTAATTTTAAGATAACACCAGTGAAGTGGTCTGCCTCTTTCTTTTTTTCTTCTTCTGTTAGGTATATGTATGAGAGGAAGAGAAGCACAATGACTGACAGAGTTTATGCTTTCCCTTATGTATATGGAAGAGGTGAGATACAAAATTATTAATTTATACTAAGTTTTATTAATTATTGTTTTGTTCATGTCTTTGAGTGGAACTATAAAACGCTCCTGTGTAAATTCAGTCTAATATAACTGGAATTAGCCTTTTGTTAGCTACTCATTAGCAACAGCTTTTATAGCTAGGATTGATTGTAACACTGTGGATGATGAAGAAATCCTTTGTGATTTGTTAATTGTTGACCACACCTGACATCAGGGATGTCATGTGAACAGATACTGTGGTACTAAGTCGATGCCAAAATCCTGAAAATGTGCCGGTATGTGTTTTTCTACAGAACTAAAGGTACCGGAGATGTCAGAGGTGGAGATGTGATTCTTCCAGGACTGACGAGGGCAGTATAGTAACCCTACAAGCATCCTCGTCTGACATCAAACTAGATACTTTGCATTTGACGTGGATCATCAGGGACAATTTATAGACGACCAAAAGCCAGTATACCCCAGAGCATTTCAAATGAAAGGAGGAAACAGCTCAAAGCCATTGAGTTTAGTTGTTTTAACTTTATATTAAAAACATGTTGTCAACATGTTCATGTCCTGATATGTTACTGTAATTGTTTGTGAATTGTGACAGCTGACGTCTGTTGTACAGTAAACCTGCATTTTTTTTTTAACCTGCATTATTTGATTTAATTTTATCGTCTCATGGTTTTTTAATTGTTTATTGTAGCAGCTGGGTTTGGTCTTGCTGTGGCGTATTGTTATTACTATCTTTAGCAGTTCGTTAGGCAACTGGTCTTATGATGCTGATGACGTTTCTCTGAGATAATCATTGTAATAGCATTATAGTAAATTGTAGCCTGTTATTTAGCTGGCTGTTGTTTATTTTTTTGTGGTAGGCTAGCCAGAGTTTTATTGTGGTTTTGTGTCATAGCTTTAGCGGCACCATTGGTCCGTCACCATGTTTGTCAATGTAAACTACTGCTTGCACACTGACTATACGGAGGAGTGTGCGTGTGCGTGACGTCTCTACCCGACTTCACACCATTCTATTATTACACAAAAACCTTGCGAATGTTCGGACACAAACCCCTCAGCTTTGTAGCGAGTGGTTTTAAAAGCCATTTCTTCATTGCACAGTATAGCCTCATGATGTATTTTCTCCACAGTCACTGTTTACTCTGACTTTGGCAGGAGGCTGTTTGACAGTGACAGCTAGATAAAGATTAAGATTAAAGTCAGGTACCTCTGGAGTGTCTTATGATGCTTATTTGACCTTTGTTGTTTGTGATTGATGTGACTGTGCTACCGTAACTGCACGACATCTCATTGGGATTAATCGAGCTAGGAACTCTTGAGTTTTGAGGGCAAAGTCCACCCATTTTTATACACATTGTTTTCTGCTGCCAAAAATATAAAACTTAGTTGCTGAGACTGCATGTGGAATGTAGTGTGCACTCCAATTTTATTTGAGTGATTTCACTCTGTCAGTATACTTCACCACATTTCGGAAAGAAATATTGCACCGTTTGCTCAACATTTGTCTGACAGCTATAGAAACTAGTAACCTTGCAGACCGTGGGTGCAATGGTTAGCACTGTTGCCTCTCAGCAAGAAGGTTCTGGCTCCGAACCTCCCGGTCGGCTGGGGCCTTTCTGTGTGGTTTGCATGTTCTCCCTGTGCCTACCTGGGTTTCCTCTAGGTCAGTGGTTCTCAACCTGTGGGCCGGGGACCACTGGTGGGCTGCCAAGGTATTACAAGTGAGCTTGCAAATCATTTGCAAAACAGTACAATTTTGATGAAAAAATGTATTGTTTATACAAAATTATATTAATTACAAATTGTTTTCTTTTTTTGTCTTGTATTAAGGTCTATCACTGTGATAAGCCAATGATAGAAACTTTTATGTTGTCGCCGGCCAGACCACTTTGCTGCTGGACCATGGTTCCCATGCTTTCAGTTCATTAAACTTATTCATTAATTCGTTCATTAAATTATCATTATAATAAAAAGTGCTCTGAGAAGGCCTCTGTATTGTTAGGTTAGGTTAATTGGTGACTCTAAATTGCCCATGGGTGTGAATATGAGTTTCAATGGTTGGTTTGTTTCTATGCGTCAGTCCTGTAATAGCCTGGTGACCTGCCCAGGGTGAATCTCGCCCTCACCCAATGTCAGCTGGGATTGGCTCCAGCCCCCCCTCCTAAATGGATAAGCAGTATAGCTAATGAATGAATGAACTTTGCAGACCGTACCTAATGGAATCTGATGCTTTCATTTTCTGTCTTGTTGAGGGCTGCATTAGATGATCTAAAACACTGTCACGTCCATTCATTAAATATGAAGCTACAGCCAGCAGCTGGTTAGCTTAGCTTAGCACAAAGACTGGAAAGAGAGGGAAAGAGCTAGCCTGACTCTGTCAAAATCTGCCAACCAGCACATCTAAAGCTCACTATTTAACACATGGCATCTTGTTTGTCTAAAGTGTACAGAAGGCGGTGTGAAAACAACAGGTTGTCGGAGTTACATGCAGGATTAGAAATACTCCAAACCAGCTGTTCTTAGTCTCTAACCTCCCCTCTACCTTGAGTGAATTAGTTTATTTCCCACATGCTTTCGTTGTACTTTAAATCAACATAACACACATTCATTTCTATGAGAAGAGAAAACAAACTGAGACCATACCTGTGCTGCTAAACCCAACACTCTAAAAGGAGATTGTGAGATTTAATCAGACAAAATAAATAAATACACAGCATTAACATTGATCAGCCACAAAGTTAAAAACCAGTTATCTACTGTAATGCTGTGGCTGATTGCTGTAATCCTGGGAGGTATTTTCTTTATTGACACCAGCTGCTTTTCCAATGTGTCGACTAATTTCAGTGAAATAAAGAGAAAACAAGAAAAATGTAACCCCCCCCCGCGCAGTCATTTTGAAAGGAGAAGGAAATACAGTGGTAGTAGTGTGACTGATGACACTGTCGACAGCTCAGTCAGCTTTTATCTATTCAAATGCACTGCTGATCTGTTTTGTCTGTGTGATTATGTGCTTGTCTGCACACATGCAACACATCCGTTATGACTGTGTGTGCACGCAGCCCTGTCCCCTATGTGTGTATGTTTGCTGCAGCATATTTAAAAAGAGGTTGACTTGCTGTTAGACATGCAGTGAACTCACTCACTGTCTCCCCTTACGTATGAAAAATGAATGGACTTCTGACAGTGATATTCAAATGAGGATGGTTTGCAGTGTGTGTGTGTGTGTGCACATGCTCTGTGAGCATATGCATAAATGCATGCATGCATATTGTATTCATATATATATATATATATATATATATATATACTGGTATATAGTTACACAACAGACTGCCAGCATCGCAAATAACCGGCCTATTAATTGGCAATGATGCCTAAACCATTGGATGGCCAGGAGTAAAGTCAGAAGACAAAAGTTCAAAAAGGTAATGCTTCAATTAAAATATTCATTAAGACTACCCCGTTTACTCAGTCATCCATGACAAATGACTCAGCTGTAGGTCGAACTTCAGTTTGTTCCAACACACACACACACACACACACACACACACACACACACACACCACCTGAGTCACCATGAATCAAAATGAAGGAAAAGGAGAGGTTTTCTGTCAAAAACGAGATATGTGGAATCAGCAAGGCTCCAATATGCATCTAAAGTGCATGTGTCAGATTGTAAAGTGTCCCGAAGTGGGTAAATAAATGACTTGATACAGCTGTCACGGCTGCAGATATTCTGTGTTTTATTAGGTACTTTGTAACTGTCATTTGTTGGGGCGAAATCAGTCTGTTTGCTCTCCAGTGCACTCGCGACTCAAATGATGCCTTCTGTGTATCTCTGTTTGCCTTTCACAAAAGTTGGAGTCCAAGGGAATGAGATTCTCTGTGAGCGTTTGGGCTATATAATAGAAAGTCGACATGAGGCACTCTCCACCAATGCTGCTCTAAATTACATTTATTTCCAGGTAAAAGAAGGTTCAATTCAGACATTTGGTCAATACAAATACTTTTCAGTAACAAAGCTTGAAATAAATGGTTACCTTTCACATGCACAACACAATCTTTGTACTTCCTATTGGAAAAAAAAAAATGAATAGTAACCATATGTTTATCATGGGAAAGAAAATGTGACTGCATATTATCTGCATAACTGTATATATGCATTTGTGCAAGGACTATAGTAGAAATGAAAAATTACTAATAAAGAGAGATTTTTTTAACAATTGATTTGCTTAAAAGTTTTGAGAAATTTTGAAATGTTTCTCATCATAAATGTAGTCCTACCATTTTCCTGTTGCAAAATGTGGGGAAAGTAAATAAAGGAGTTTAAACACCCAGGTGTGTTGTGCTTGTATCCTTAGTTTTCGCATTAAAAATTGAAACACAGCAGCCGTGATTCTCCCTGTAATATTGTGGAACAACACCCTTTTTCATCTTGCTTTCTTCTACCTGCATCATTCTTTATGACGAATGTTGTCCCTGTGCAATCTTAACTGATAATACTCTTTTGACTCCAGAGTCACAGATCAGCCACAACATTATAACATTAAAACCGGTTACATGTTCAAATGTTGTGGCTGATCGGTGTAACTGAATGCATGAGGTGCAGTAAAGTGCCGCATGACTTGTCAGTCAGTAGCAGATCCCCTGTGGGTCCATGTAATGTTAATGGTGCAGAATGACAACACTAAACACTCCAGTGGATGGAGTCACCTGTCAGTCCATATGACTGCATGTTTGCACCCTTTTTGTCCATTTGTAATAAGTCAGTGTGAACACAGACTGGACCACCACTTAAACACTTTGAAAATAATGAATTAAAAAAGCCCATAAACAATAAAGCAATTTTCTTCTTTGGTCTGGACCAGCTGAACCAAACTACAGGTGCTAAATCTGTGCAAGTCTGACAAGAACATGCCTTGTAAACAGCCTAGGGGGCCATAATTTTTAAAAAGCAATTTCATTCATTTATTTTTCAGTTATCACTGTTGTGATGTAAATTACCTAATAAAACAAGAAGAAAACCATTGTTAATACCTGTTTTATATATTAGACTTATCATCAGCTCATAAAGTGTAATGAATCAAAGACAAACAATTCCAGTGAGGATGAGGAGCAAACATGAACTCATAATATTTAACTTGTAACTTTCCCCCCTATTTGGAAAAAAAACTGTAATATATATATATATATATATATATATATATATATATATATATATACAGTACATGATTTCTCATGAATAAAAATTCTAAATAAAAACTAAATAACCTAACCCAAGGAACTAAATAACTGACTTCAGGCTTTAACACCATGGATGAAGGTTTTCCAGTTCGGACTCCCCCCTCACTTTGACTGTGAGTTTGTGGAACTCATCCATCTTGAAAGTCGAGCATACAAAGGTAAATTTCCCATTAAAATATTAATTAAGTTTAACCCATCTACTCAGTCATCTGTGACAAATTGCATGGTTAGCGCTGGGCTTCTTTGCCTGCAGTTCCCTGACTCATCATGTGTTGCAATGTGCGAAGCAGACAGAGATGAAGTCCTGCTCATTAGATTTCAGGACTGTGTCATGGTAAAAAAAAAAGTGTCCACTGGTACAGTTTTATCTTAAGGGATACAGTGCTGTCAGCTTTTTAATTATCTCTGCACTTATATCTTTAAATACATATGGAGGAAATGACAGTTAATGATTGTAGGAACTGCAGCTTCATGAACTGTCTGATTTGTTTGTGATTTGTTCACAGACCTGAATATGTTGGATGTACAGTTCTGCAGTACTGCATTTTAACAAGTTATGCTATCGCTACATAGCCAGCGTTAGCATTAACAGCTGTCTACTTACCAGTCTTTCCAAGTTCTTCAGCCATTGTTGAATTTACAAGAGAAAAGGTTATGATACTTCCTCTGAGAAGTGCAACCTCTTCAGGGCAGACTGGACGCTACTGTGTGTCTCGTCACAGAAAGTGACGAGATGGCCTGACCAGGCCAGGGCTAGCTGCTTAGCCAGTTAGCTTGCTAACTTCTGTAGAACAAAAGAAGTGACAGAAATAGAAGCAATACAATAGGGCTGCTTTCCACTGCTAGAGACAGCTCTTGGCAACTAAAGCAATGAAGTTAGAAGCTGAATCATAGACTATATGTAAAGATGGACGTAGCCTCAATGACGTCACGCATAGGTTTCTGATGAGCATCTTTCAACTTCAGAGTAGGCTGCTTTACTGTTGTCATCTTGGCAGTGCCCGCTTAACTGTGGCAATATGCTCCCTTTGCACAGGTGGGCGTCTTGCTCAAAGAATAAACCAAGGCTAATTCATTTGCTGGCTAATTAGCTAGTTAATGAACTCAGCTAAAAAGCCAGGTATGGTGAGCACAGACACTGATACCTGTTAATTTTTGCTAACATATACATTAATTTCACTCAACTCAAAAAACAGGAGAACCTACTTCTTCATGAGCTTTTAGTCAATTAACTGCACAACAAACCATATTGTGTCTGAAAGGTCACGTTCACTGACTTTAATTAGCTGAGGTGAAGCCTAGCTAGTAGCTAGACACAGAGTGGCTAGCCAACTGTGATGGCACCGAAGCAGTCACACCCTCAATTATGGATAACTTTAAGCCTTAATAAAATTGAAACTGGTGAGTTGCAGTTACAGTTGTTATGAAAGAGGAAATGAACTAGAGACAAAAACATTTTTTTGTACAAGGCTTTAAACGCTGTAAAAAAAAATTAAACATTTTAATATGAGATTCGGAGATTGACTCGATTTTGGAGCCAGCCTCAAGTGGCCATTAGAGGCACTTCTATGTTAGCTTCATTTTTCAGCCTCGGAGGTTGCCACTCGCGTTGAACTCACAAAGTTTTTTCTAGACTGGTAAGTAAAAAGCTGTTCATGCTAACGTTGGCTATGTAGCAATAGCAAAACTTGCAAATAGCTCCTTTTAAATGGGTTGAGTCTGGCTACATAAAAATAAGATTTCCATTTTACAATTTATGAGCCATATCATATCATAATTGGAATTTACGGTATATTAAGTATAACTCTTCATATTTTAGTCCATGTTTACTTGTAGTAACAGCAGGTGTGGAACTATAAGCAGGAAACTACAACAGAAGAGCAGCTGGTGTATCTGTTGTGAAGCCAAACAAACTCATCTTGCTTAAATAAACAAGTCAATAATCATCTTTTTTCCATCATGCCGGGAGCAAACACATGTTAATGTGAGCAGTTTTCCACCCTGGCACATGTGAATCATGACAGCATCATGACATGTGTTGTGACATCTTTGAGGGGAAGAGGATTCACCTGAGGACTAAACCTGCTCACTCTCCAACAAGAAATGTTTGTATTCATATCACACAGAGAGGTTCTGGTTGAGGGGGTCCACTCCTTGGGCCCTCGGGCTGTGCTCACCAGACCTGATCAGAAATCCATTCATGCATGCATCATCATTTCCTGTTAATCCCGCTGTGTGCAGCTAAGCGGTTTGAATTCAGCACATGAATGGTGGATTCCACCACTAACAATGAAAACTAGCACATAGAAAACCAACCTAATGGCCATAACTGAAAAATTACACAACACAAACAGAATTTAAAACAGGGTTGATCACATTTTACTAATGAGTGCAACCAAAAGTCTGGGCAGACAAATGACTTGAACGCAAAATGCATAAATGCTCATACACTGGATGCATATACTGTACAATAAAACTAATTATAAGTCTTTGATTGCTCAAGCTGTTATAAATAAAATCCCTTTGTTACAACTTTTCTTTTTTTCAACACTTGTGCAACATTTTTACTCCATTAAATGAAAAGAGAGAGACAACTGTATACTGTAAGAGCAGGCGACTTGAGAGATCTTCATTATAACAGTTTTTCCCTAAAGCATCTTAACATCTTCTCTTTTTGCCGTCACTGTTCCTTATTTATTTATTTATGTATTTATTCATTTGTCTGCAGGTACTGCTGTTGTGTTGATGTTGCCTTCGGCAGCTGTAGATTAATTACAACCTGTCGAAGATGAATTCCCTTTAAAAAACAGTTTATAAAGCGAAAACATCCGCAAAGACAGCATGAGTGCGGCTAATGAAGTGCAAGAAGTGTGTGTTGGTGTGTGTGTGTAAGTGCATGTGCTTAAGTGGGTACATGTCAGTGTCTATTCGCTCTTTGAATGTGCACCTACATTTTCATGTGTTGTAAGTAATTGTGTGACGTGTGCACTTATGGGGTTTGCTTACTGGACTTTACAATGCAGAGGCTAAATGAAGGACGGGGATAGAAGTACTGCTAAGTGTGTTTGTGTACGGCTCCTTGCCTAAATGAGGTGACTTTAGTTAGGGATGGGAGGGAGGATGGATTGAGAAAAAGAGCAAGAAAAGATGAATTTTTTTGGCAATTTAAGTGAAAGAGACAGCTAAAGCAGAGGAAAGATATGCAAATAGTTTTTGACAAGTGTGTGGATTTCTGAGACTGAGAAGCATAATAATGGTTTTTAAGATGGTTCTTTGCATTTCAAGTATTTTTTTGTGCAACCTTCAGTCACAAACAAGATGGGAAAACATGTAAGAGGTTTAAATTAATTGTCTCTCACAATTAGTAAATATTTCTGAAAGGAAGTGGGAGGCCAGGACAATTAAAATGGCTCCTGACTGCTGCTGTCAAAAGCTGATGTTTTATAACAACCTATACTTTAAGATCTGTAATGGTCATGATGGAAACTAGACATGAGTGATGCTTACTTGAGCTGGGCACAAATGAGCTAGGGGAGGATAAAGTTCAGAAATACACAACGAAAGAGTGAGAGAGACAAAATGTATACTTCAAGAAGAGAGGAAAGAATGCTGATGCATAAACGTCACTGTTCAGTGTTTTCACATGAAAACTACAAACTTTGAGGAAAGCTGGAATATCTCCACTTTTTTAAGTTTATTGAGACAAAGATGACCACTACCATAGAGGACACTACCCTGTTGAGTTCACGCACTACACCAGTGATTATACTGTGAACACAGCACACAACATGTGAGTGTACTGACTGAAGTGTCAGATTTGAGCCAGAGCAAATGTCTCGCAGCAAAAGTTGTTCATGTTGACCTCTTCCATCAGTGTGTTTACATGTGCACTTGTGTCAAGGTTATGATTGGAATTTTTGAGTATCCCGGTAAAATCCCAGTTGTAGACTTGAAGACCTTACCCCGGTTTTGAAGTACCTGGTCATGCTACCAGGTGTACTCACATAGAGACTAGATGTAAACACCTTAGCCTGGTTTCTGAACATTATTTGTTGGTGTAAAACACAGTGGCTGAGATTGTGAGAAATCAAGACACAGCTTGATACTGTTAAATCATATATGCAGGGATATACAGTAAATTTGTTTTTCATGTTCAATACAAAAGCCATATCCCCAGTATGCTCAAACACAGTACAAGACTCCTGTGCACTTGTAAGCTCAGTCACAACTCTGCAACATTGACTTAAACACTTAAATAGAAATGCATATGTGGAGTGTGTGAGTCGATCTTTTTCATCTTGTCAGCTCTGGCAAAACTGTTACTATGTCACTTATGGATGAGTTTAAAAATAAATAAGAGTAAAATGGATTTTATGTCTTATCTGGATGACTGATGAGTTGTAAGTCAAATTATTTTCTCTTTTCTAACAAGTTAAAAGAAATGGCTAGTGTTACCATGGAAACAACCTACTCAACCAACTCAACAACAGCCCCTGATATTCCCCATGACATTCCACAAATCTACATTCAACAAACGACAGTTGTTCAAAATCCTCATTACCAGAGATGCTTCATCAGGACATACAGTAGCTGTGGCTGGGATTGAACCAGTGACCCTCAGGATACAGAGTAGTTTATTCTGATGGACAAAATGGACCTTTGTGTTCGTGTGAATTCCCTGACAGGACAGACCCAACCACACATTCCTCTTCAAATACAGGCTGAAATGTCAGTTGAATGTGACTTGATGTCACAGATGTCACATCACTCACTAAAACAAAAAGGACAAACACACTTCAAGCTCAATTACTCAACATTGCTAAATTAACAATGAGTGTAAGGCTCTGTGGAGCTTTCAAAAACAGCTGTTCAGTTTTGGTTCACTCTCACCGCTCTCATCAACATCATTTTCCATTGGAGGCAACTGTTTTTTTAAATTTTTTTATTTTTTTTATTAAAATCCACTATACAGTACGGAACAGTTGCAACCTGCTCAGCACAGAGCAGCAGACCGGCAGGAGTTAGCAACTAGCTGGTGAATATCTGGAGCAGAATCAAATATTTCCCTCAGGGGTTGGTGCAGACCAGCCTATAGCAGTTGGAAAGGAACTTTTCTGTGTGTCTGCTGGATGTGTAAACAGGCAGTTAACTTTCAGCGGTGAAAAATTGTCAGTGTTGTGTTTACAGCTTGTTTCTGCTGCCCCCAAGTGGCCAAAAGAATCTGTTGATGAAGGTTTAGACCAGTGTTTCTCAAACTTTTTCAGACCGAGGACCACTTAACCACTCAAATTAAACTCACAGCCCACCTAACTTTGTTTTTTTTTTTGGATAGGACAATGGATAGGAGAGTGAAGAAAGACAGGAAACGCGGGGGCAGAGAGTAGGGGAATGACATGGTGCCTAAAGTGAGACTGGTCAAACTTGTGACTCTGCTCAGAAAATATACAAGTGCCCTAACCAGTCAGCTATCTGATCACTTCACCTGTGTATAGAGTTGTGATTATCAGGAAACCCTGTAGCTCACACACTGCATGGCAACAGGTGCTGCTATTTATGTAACATCAGAATTTTCACGCACATATGAACACTGACCAGATGTCATCAAACGCACCACGAGTCTCAGTCGTTGTGACAAAATTGCTCCTATAACTCAACACACAACACTTGCCTGTTGTGTCCGTTAGGTCAGAGGTTTCTTTTGATTTTCTTTTAATCGATCTGGTCTTAATCCTCCGGTCCATGATCTTGTCTGTCTGTGTTTGAGAGTTAACAGGCTGATGACTGGTGATATTTAGCACAATGCCAGGGCAGGATAATTGCAAGCTTCATCCGCACCTCCTTTCAAATGTCACGATTATCATTTTTAGCATAAGTAGTAAAACATACTGTAAACTGGTGAAACTACGTGAGTTGGCAGTGTCTCAAAAATGGTCGGTTACAGTGAATTTCAACTACACTGTAAAACAGTTCATATAGACCTAATGATGTTTGAATTTACATATGAGTTGTTTTAATATCGAAAACAACACATATACAATACTCTCTAGTCGGCTTTATGGTCACTATAGTGGACAGTTTGAGAAACACTCAATTTAAAACATGATGTTTTAACTAATTTACTCGCGGACCACCACCACACTTTAAGAAAGGCTGGTTTAGAGGATAAGTGCAGTACAGTATAACTTCTTATTTGTTTGTAGGTTTGGACATCATTACCTAGTCAGATAACATTGTACCGACATAAGTAATTCCAGAGATCTGGGAACACAGCAATGTTGCCACAGTGAGGTCCAGAATAGTGAGAAATTCAGTTGTTCGGACAATCACACAGGTTTTAAACAAGCCGAGAGTTTAATCACATTATTTAAACCATGTCATTTGGGATTACAACTGAAAATCATGTCAGTAACAATAAGACTCCTGCATTACAATCCCTCAATACAGAGGAAAAACTGTTGACCTACTGTTCAACCAACTGAACCAGGAAGCCTTTCACCTGTAATGGACGTTTACAACGTACAGTTTGGGGGACAATTTTTCTGCTTGTCTCAGTTTTCACGTTCAAATAAGTTTGGATAACCTGGAGGTTTAAAAACATACATTCAGGGATCTAAAAGAGAGTATTGCAATGATAAATATAAACCTTAAACTCAACATAAAATTGAATCCCCCAGCTCCTCACATTCACATTGAATAAGGCTGTGTGATAAAAAAAAAAAATAAAAAAAAAAAAAAAAAAGAGTGTTAGCTTTGTTTGTCTGTACACTGTCAGGCAGAGGATGCAGTGCTAGTGATGCTTATAATTTCCCTATTAGAGATTAATAGTCTCAATCACTCAGCTAATTAATTGTGATAACAAACGGTAAACAGCAGGATATTGAAAGCCCTGATTGCAAGCAATTAATTTAAGCCATTTAAAGTTGGAAACTCAACCTCATTCTCCTGTTTGATATCTGGAGGCATCTTTATTTTATTAATGGAGGGTGGCTGTGCAGTCAGTCCAAATGGTCATTAATTATAATAAGAAGGCACACACTTATTGTATTATGTACAGCACACTGTAGCATTGTACTTTATTGGCCTGCATCCATCTATGTGTATTTGGAAAGTACAGAAAATATGTGATTGCAGCATTGTAGAGTGATAATTGGGGCACCATCTTTCCGATCTTCTACAAGCCAATGCTTGTCTGTCATTCAGTAATCACAGTGTACACTGGCTCTTTCAGTACTTCCCCCTGTGCAACAGAGTGTTACGCCTGTAAGCAACAAGATCACCACACGCCCATTTTTACAACTTTTGCTCTCTTACTCATCAGTGTACTGAAGAAAAATGATTTCTTAAAAGACACATGGACACACACTTGTGTAACTTGTGATTTAACGCATACACAACTATAGACGCCACCAGGGTTGTGATTAGCAGAGCCATGATTGGCTGACCAAGCTAGATTGCTGGGTATGGGCTGATGATGGCCTAAGTGATTGCTTGTGGGAAGGACATATCATTTTTTATTTGACACTGAGTGTTATTGAGGAACTTAACACAGAACACCAGTCAATACTGGGGATATAGATTATGCAAAAAAAAAAAAAAAGTAAATAAAAGACGAAGCAGAGTCAAAGTTTCCATGATGAAAAGGCGGTTAGTTAGGTGGTGCCATTTGCCTAAAGATAATTAATTAAAGGTTCAGCAAACGACTGTCACTGCCAATATATGTTGCTCTACACCACTAGCCTCTTAGACCAAAACAAATGCTTCACGCTCTCAGTCAGCAAGGTGTCACGTAGCCCAATGAAAGCAGCCACTAAACACACAACAAGAAGCACAACTGACTTAAGTTACCTTGTGTACGCTAGAGCAAACAAAAAAACAACCTAGCCACAGCTATTAGCCCATGCTAGCATTGCTTTGATATGTTCCATGGCAATGCTGGCACTTAGCCAGGTAGCGATAACAACATCTGTACCAACATTTATGATATAGGTAACAGCTAGATAGCTAATGTTATCATTGTCTACTGTAGCCGGCACTAGTGAAAACAGAAGTGTAACATTATCAAGTTACTTACACATGAGGAGAAGAAAAGTCAGTTCTGAGTCAAGCTGGACCCTTTAGCAGCTCGTAGGGTTCTCACTCTCAATAAAGCCTGACAGGGAAAGAAATTCAGCCTTGGACTTTATGGATGTTTTGACAGTCCGCCGTCCAACACACATTTCTGCTGGTTGTCCCCGTGGCCAGTGTCGCCTTTGCTCTCGTCTCATCTCTTTCTTTGTCTGAGGCCTTTTTAATCGAAAACGTGATTCCTGAAGTGGAGGAAACTCTGGAAGGTCGCTTTCACCTGAACGCTGCGTACCGTACCATGCCATCTCACCTGTGGGTTGTGCCTGTGTCTATACAAACATGAGGAGGACTAACAGGGTGGGACTTGCATGCATATCAAAACAAAAAAAGAGAAACTTGGGTTACAACATCTAAAGAGGGGGAGTGACTTTGTTCTCTGCTCAGGACGCCATTACTCCACTATATCTTTACATAGAAAATAGTTGTTTGCTGCTGTATTATTGTTTAACATCTATTGCTTAAAAGCTTAAAGGTATTCAGAACTTTTTATTCAACACTGAGCCTTCTCAGCCTCACTAACCTATTATTCTTTTAGCAGAAACTGGCTGGCTGGCTAAAGTTTACAAGCTTTACTGTTGGTCCTGAGCCCATCGTCTGGCTCTGAATTTTTCATGTGTTTTTGAAGAACATGAGGAAAAAGAGCAGCACTGCAGAGGGCTGTCCCACTCCCAAGGCGTCATATATAGACGTGTGGTCAGGACCCCTTGGCGTCACATTTTTAAAGCACCGGGTTCCCCTTTAGCATCATTTTTCAGCGTGCAGGGTACACACTTGTCTCATACAAATTACATTTCTTTACAACTTATAGAGAAAGAAAAGTAAAAAAAATGGTCCACCTCCAAGGAGAACTTTAAACACAACTCATTCAAACCACAACTCCCTAAACTCCCCTTTTTTCCTTCAGTTTTTCCAGCAAAATAATGTGTTACTGTAGAAAACTTGGAACTTTCACTGCAGTCAATCCATCTAACTTTAAAACAGCTGTACAGAGACAATGTTGAAGTGACATAAATGCATAGTTTGAAGGCGAGCAGCAAAGGTGCACTGACACCTTATTGATTTTGTGTAGATCTTCAGAAAAAACTATGTCACATTTCATTTTTGAGAAAGTTTTACAGCTCAACAAGGTGTGCAAAAAAAAAAAAAAACTCGAGGAGGGGACCAGACACCGCACAGCACTGCAGTTTTCTGGAAAATCCCCAGCATTGCTCCAGTGAATCTAAGGTATTACTGCAGGTAATACCTTAGAGTATTAAGGCAGTTTTATATCTCCTTTCTGATCAAAGTTGTGGTTATAGTTCTGCAGGCTTCCCCATAAAGCCATAGAACTGACATCTCTGACATTTCCTTTAATCATATTGCTGCCATGTAAAGTTTTAAATAACTCAGAGAGAGATAAAGGAAGAAAGAGAAAAAATAAAAAGGTTATATACCTCTGTACTTATGTAGAGATTTAGAGCTCCACACCCCCACACTGAGCATCTCTGATCCTCCTCTCTCCCTCTGTGCCCCCCTCTCCCTCTGTGTCCCCCTTCCACCCTCCTGTCTTTTATCTGAAGATGATCAGTGCCGAACCACCTGATGCTTTCATGTGATGTGGGAGAATTACAATTAGTTTTGTGTGTGTGCTCGGATATATAAATGTGTAAGTCAATTAAGATGTAACCTGCTGCAGGATTGACATGTGCAGAATCTGGAGAAAACACAGGGATGTGTGATCTTTGTAACTCCCCTTTTTATCATTCACTTTTTTTCCTGCCCCTTGTCATTATTCTCTGTACCACTGCAGGCAAGAGAGACAGAGAGAAGACTGAGCAATGGTTAGACTGAGAGAAATTAAGAAGTCATGGGGAATTAAAGAAGGTAGGAAAGGAAACAAAAGAAGACAGAAAAAAAGGAGGCTTACAAAAAGTAAACAGTTGTAGAGAAAAGAACAAAGCTTTTTAAGTGCCTCACAGATCTCGGTGAAACTGAAGAGGCATCATCAGCAGGTCAAGAGATGTTTATGCTTAATAAAAAAACTAAATATGAAACAGCTTGAGAGAGATGTGTATCAGTAACAAGTGAACAAGCAAAGCAAATTAACAAATTAAATTAAGCAAATTAACATTTCAACCAGAAGCCTAATTGTTCTGCACATTAATTGACCTATTACAAATCAGATGTGTTGACAAATCTATGAACTAATACAGACATTATTTGGTTTATTAGAGAGAAAATTACCGGTGACCTGCTCAGATTCCAACTTTTACTTATGTTTTCGGTCGGACTGCAAAAGCGAGGCGAGTCCCATAACTGCGAATGTCACTGACTAACTGAGTGATCATAGTTCCACCATTGGAACTGTGAATGCCACGTGACTGAGTTGGAGTTTCCTCATTGGCCGTTCCTCTATCAAAATTAATCGGCGCAAATAGTTCATATCCATCAGTGGGGCTTTTACAGCCCACAGCGTTGCCAACATATAGCATTAAAGTGAACCCTGTGTCCTCACTTCGTGGACCATCTCTTGAGGTGTGCTTTAAGTCTGCGTTGCAGTTCGCTTAACCTGTGCATTGTGAACACTAAGCATTCAGGGCTTGCTTTAGCTTTTGCTATTGTATTTTAGCCCTGCCACAGACAGATCACATGCTATTGCACTTGAAAAAGCATATAGTCGGATCCATGGCTGCCAGTAACCACAGCACGATTAGTGGATGAGGAACTGATGACTATTGTTCTCCAGATATACACCGGTCACTTTGTTAGGTACACCTTGCTAGTACCGGATTAGTACCCTTTCTGCCTTCAGAAGTGCCTTAATTCTTCGTGGCATAAATTTAACAAGGTGCTGGAAACATTCCTCAGAGGTTTTGGTCCATATTGACATGAAAGCATCACGTTGTGAGCCGCACATCCATGATGCAAATCTCCCGTTCCACCACATCCCAAAGGTGCTCTATTGATTTGAGATCTGGTGACTGTGGAGGCCATTTGAGTACAGTGAACTCATTGTCATGTTCAAGAAACCCGTTTGAGATGATTTGAACTTTGTGACATGGCGCGTTATCCTGCTGGAAGTAGCCATCAGAAGATGGCTACACTGTGGTCATAAAGGGAAGGACATGGTCAGCAACAATACTCAGGTAGGCTGTGGCGTTTAAACGATGTTCAATTGGTACTAAGGGACCCAAAGTGTGCCAAGAAAATATCCCCCACGCCATTACACCACCACCACCAGCCTGAACCGTTGATACAAGGCAGGATGGATCCATGCTTTCATGTTGTTTACGCCTAAATCTGACCCTACCATCCGAATGTCGCAGCAGAAATCGAGACTCATCAGACCATGCAATGTTTTTCCAATCTTCTGTTGTCCAGTTTTGGTGAGCCCGTGCAAATTGTAATCTCAGTTTCCTGTTCTCAGCTGACAAGAGGTGTGGTCTTCTGCTGCTGTAGCCCATCAGCTTCAAGGTTCCACGTGTTGTTAGTACCTAACACATCAAACAGCACCTGTCTACTACGCACACAAATGTATTACTAATTCAACCAAATTAGTTATACAATACCATTAATCTAACCAAATACCACAGGAATGTGGATATGATAAATAATTAAAGCAGCAGCCATTTTGTTCCAAGTGAAAGCTACCCATAATCCAAAGCAATCCAAATTAACTCACAATGCAAACACGGAAAAATAACTCTTTTCCATTGACCCACTTCAAGAAGACTGAGTTTGGTTCATTTAAAAATGTCTAATTGTGAAAACACCCTAATATTCTGTCGCTTCTGACCTCACACCAAACACACGCTGTCTTTGTCTTTAACGTAGGTCTTTGGTGACTTTGTCAGACGACATTGCGTTTATAAAACCCAGATTTCAGCATCTGAGCAGCAGCTTGGAAGTGGCAGTACATGTAGTCTTAATGGGGTGCGTTTCAGTCACAACTTCAAACTTGTTCTGTTGTCTGACAACAGAAACAGAAAAACCCGTAAATGAGAACATCATTGGAAATTCAGGTGTATTCAAATACTGTATCTGTGAGCACAGAGAGGGAGAGAAAGAGATACAGAAACAGATAAAGGACTGAAACCTGATGACACTAGGCAGAATGTAAATAGCCTACGACGCCGTCCAGCCATATACTAGGTATGCACCTTGTCTTGTTATTTACAGTATTATGACACCCCTCCACATTAGAGGTTGAGGCGAAGGAACATATCGAGGCATCGAGAGAAGGGATTGTAGCTTCACATGCAGGTGAGGGCTGTTCTGCTGCTGATAGCCATTTTCTTCTTCATGATGTTTTTTTATTCACAGATACTGAAAGTACAGGGGTCTGCTATGTTATTTGTGGAGCTGTTCAAAGGTCATGAGCAAATCATCACTGAACAGCTGTCCCCAGCAGCTACTCCTCTCACTTTCCATGTAGAGAAGGCAATAGTTTTATTGTTTATTAAAAACATTGGGTTGTGCCACAGTGGGGTCTAAATGGATGGTGAAATATTATCTGCTGACTTCTCACCATGCTGTCAGAGTGGTGTTGCTGGTGAAGTTGTTTTTTGTAAAAGTTAGTGGTTTTTATTGTCTATGAAAGGGAGATTTTTGATGTCCAATCCTTCAGTTAAACTATTTTCAGTGTCCAGACAGGGTGAAGTTGTATTTACGTATCCAGTGTAGTTTGTATTTTCATTGTTGTGATAGGAAATAATGGAAGAGACCTCCAAGACATTTGGGTTTCAGAAATGTGGATATTTTAATTCATGGATTTTTAGATAGTTTCCAGTAAAATTTTGTGCCAAGATCCCCATTTGCAGTTCTCTACCTCATCAAGGCTCAAACCTCAAGAAGGTATTGCATGGCTGTCCAACCCGCTCCATCGCTTTGTCATGAAAGTGGTCCCACAAACAAAGTTGTGAAGAGAAGAGCTACTAACTCCAAGTTAACTCACAGTAAAGCTGAGTTTGGGGAAAAATCTTCTTTAACTGGAAACCGTTTGCACTGAAGAAACACAGTGAACTGAGATCAGAACAGTATCTTGGAATAACTAATAAATAAACTAACAATAATCAACATTCTGGACCAATGCAGGAAGTACTGTTCCCTGTGGAAATCAAGGTGAACGTGTGGAATCTCTTTCATGTTAGAAAGCCACCATAGACCAGTAGAAACATTCACCTCATTATAAATCATGACAACAATGTCGATCTAACCTTGACTACTTACTTCAGTTGCCTAATCCAATCATATCTTCACTAAAGTTTATTTGACATAACTGTGATTGTTACTTATCCTTAACCGCACCATAGCTGCAATGAACAGATGCTGAAGATGAAACATTGACATTTGACATTAAAAAATGCCAATGCCACAGAACACAGACTAGAAAAATGTTGAATATCTATGTTGTTGTCTAGCAACTGGGGTGTCAGTGTTCTTGTTTATCTTGTGTTTGAGCTGTTGAGTAGTTTAGGTTACAATCCTGAAGTGGAATATTTAGTCATGAATGCAACTATTTGAGGCCAGTTAATTAGCGTGCGTGTCCTTTAATTAACCATTAATTTGACTTTATATATATATGTATATATTCTCTGTCGGCCCATTAGTTTAAACTTGAAGATCATTGTGGGTAAAGCCTCGTTTACAATGATTAAAAGATAAAAATAGCAGTGGAGTGGTGCAGTGGTGAGCACCGCTGCCTCGTAGCATGAAGGTTCTGGGGTTCGAACCTGCGGGCCAGCTGCGGCATGTTCTCCTTGTGAGTGCGTGGGTCTCCTCTGGGTACTCTGACTCGCTCCAATCAAAATAGTTTGCAGGTTAGCTTAATTGGTGACTTCTAAATTTCCCATGGGTGTGAATGTGAGTGTCAGCCCTGTGATAGACTGCTCTCACTGTCAGCTTTTTTTTTCAGTATAAAATTGTTAAAGGGGTTCTTGTGATAAATGTGTGGTTTTGATCCATGCATCCTTTGCAAAAGTGTGACTTTGACAACTACACAATGAGGCTGATAAAACCTTAATTGTCAGGTTTGAAATTTGCACATTGCACACTGAGGATCTGTCACCCAGGAGCTGACGACATCCTGAGTGTGCTGTCGGACCTGGAAGTCTAGTAAATAAAAATATGAGGGTGAATCTTCACAGCCACAACATGAAGCTTTTTAAGGTGTGGTATCTTGAGGTGCTGATGTGAAGAAGTGATCACCGCCGACACGTCTTTGCTTGTAATTCAAAAGAAGTTTATTAACAAGAAAGAAACAGTGTCTAAAATGCCGAATCCTGGAGTATCTCTGCCAATGTGAGAACCCTCTTCTACTGTCTCACAAACCCCTCTATTTATCTGTCTCATCCCACCTTTGGGATGAGCCTTTCTTTTAATAGAAGGGCCTTCACTCAATTGTCGACCATATCTGGTCAATAACCTCTGATCTCTAACCTCTTGGTCTTTTGGTCCAGAAAAAGGACCCACACATCCTGAGTGTCTCATTTAGTAGGAGACAGAAATCCTGAAGAGTAAGCAAATTTACCCCTAATACACATTCCTTAACCTTAACTTATAATATGTAATTTCAAAGAAACCTTTAATAAAACTTTAATTGACAAAGACTTTAACTTATTAATAAACTTACATAAAGGAAGGATCTATAACAATTTAAACTGTTTAAGAAGGAAGGAATGAAGTGGATAATACACTACAAAGGAAAAACAAACCCAATTTGTGACAGAGAGAGAGAGAAACTGATTCGACAAATGCGCTCGCTTGTCTTTCAGCACATTAGGCAGATGCATGCGGAGGAACCTTTGTCGAGACAAACAACTTTGTTCTTGTTCAGCATTTGAAGGATGGGGGAACAAGTGTTTTGGAACAGGTTAAACTGTAACATACTGCCAGCCATATGGCGTCTACTTGGGCTGCTTTGCAAGTCTGGAAGAACAATTAGAGGAGAGTCCTGAGCGTGCTTTAGAGAGTGTCGCTGTGAGACATACGGTCTAACGTCATTACTTCTATTTACAATAAACAGTAGCGGAAGCATCAGGGGTTGAGTTGTTGTTGCACAACCGGTTTTTAATCCTGAATAGACACCACCTGCTCATAAATTGCTCCGTGTGGAAGTGCATACGTAAATGTAGTAATTGAAAAAAATGAAATGGCATGATAGAGTACGGGCATTAGCATTTTTGGCTCCTCGTGATTCATGATTCTCATTTTCACAGGGAAGTGTGTGTGTAATTCTTCGGGGTGTGGTACCTTGTAATATCAAGTACCATTCGCTGCAGGGACTTTGTTTTCTCTTGCTAAATCGGCTCCTGACTGCAGCTACTTTATTTGTTTTTATATTTTGCAGTAAGAACTCACAATGGTCATGAATTTAATCATTTCAAAAAATGAAATTTAAATAAACGTGGGGGTTCGTTTCTAACCGCACAACCTGAATGACCCAACAGGATCAATTCGTTTCAAGGTGACTTGAATGGAAAGTTTCCCTCTCACCCGATTTCAGGAAGCTGCAATCTGATTTCCACCTCTTTTCTTTACAGCAGTTAAATGGTACTTGAGACTGGAGGTTAAATTATAAGACATATCATTGGTCCCTGTGAAAAACTTTAATTGTCCAAGTTAAGAGGGAGGTGAGCAACAAGCAACTGCATGGCAGAGACCTACACAGGGTATGCAGTATTGTTTAAGTCATAGCCCCATCCTCTGCTTCCTAGAATGATGGTAAAATATACATAATACAGAAAATAGTGGAGTGATTGGAGTAATTGTGGAATTTCAGCCTCCCCTCGTTTCACTTAACGTGTAATAATCTCATCAAACTTTTCTCAGAGGTGATTGGTTTGACCTTTTTCAAGGTCCCCTGTCATCTGTTATTCTGCACATGTGAAGCACAATCTGTCAGACAGGCTGCTGCTTTAGGCACAATGTGAGGAACTTTTCTATAACTTCAAATTAATAATGGATAGGTAAAATGATGATTGACAGACTAAGCTTGGCATTTTGCTTGCCTGACTACAGCACGTTACTGCTCAAAGCTTCTGACTGTCGGCTGTGACAGCGGGGCTGATATTGTTTTCACCTTGTGAGTCTGTGTGTGTGTCATCATGGTAAAATGTGCTCCTGGAGACAGCTCCTGAAGCAGGAACTACCGCAGACATGGTTTTGAGTTCTCTGGCAGGTGTACTCAGCACTCAGGTGACCCATAACAACCGAGTACTAATGTGATAACATAGTAATGACTACTGAGTGCTCATGGGTCAGAACATCAACACGTTGGTGTGTGCGGCTGGTGTGATCCAGTCGCAAGTTGGTTTGTAGTTAATCATATTCTAAATTAAAAAAAATCCTCTACGTCAGATTTCTGAGAGATGGGACAGAAATAACTGAATATGGATTATGTGTTTTAAAACATTTAAAGTCCAATTACAACCATTTGTCATCAGTTTTGTAATCTGTGATGTCTCAGAATAAAACAATGCCCAACAACAACAATGCTGGCCAAAAATGTATTCAATACAACTTTGGGTTCACACTGACATGTTCTTCCAGGACACAGCCATGTGCCCACAGTTTTAACTTTCTCCTGCATGCTCACCTTCTACATGTTACCAAACTAACTGCTGTACAATATCATTGAAACCATATACATGTTAATCATAAATGAAAGCATTGCAGCCATGCACAGTGTTACAAACTCACTTTTTAAAGTTGAGCTTGCTTTAAGCAGTTACACTTGGTGACTGACTGAATCAGGTTTTTCCTGCAGCAGACGTTTTGTGCAGACATTTTTTTACCTGTTAACAAAGCTCAAAAGTGCATGGATGTATTTGCTTCTTATTTGTAGATGTATGAACTATGAAGCTGGTGGATAATGGATCAACAAGGAAGGTACATTTGTTACTGCATTTGATGCTGTTTTACTGGAATGCTTCTGTTTCCTGGGAGGAGGCACTGCTTTAAAGACTAAAGTCAGGGTACAAAAGTCTCTGCAGTAAACACCACAGATTAAGTGAAACACTGTACTATGATTGACAGCAGCCTTACGCTGCAAGATGCAAACTGATACATACAGTATCTGTTTTTTATTAGGTAGGTATACAGTAAATCCCCCTGCCCAGAGGCGGATATACGCCGTGTACCTGTGTATACTCACCACAACACCTGGTGTGATGATTGTTGCCAATCAAACTGCAGCTTTGGAAAGTTACTTCCATTTCAACTTAACAAAGAGACAACACTGGTCGGTTTTACCACCAGCCATAATTTATTTTGATTTCTCCGGCTCCAAATAGCTCATCCATTTTCTTAGCGCATTGCATTGTGGGAAAATAGTGTCCATCAACAGTCTGCTTTGAGTATACTTCTTTTTTCTAGTGTGGATATACTACATACTAAAAACCTGCATAGAACTGGTACAACTGTAGTAATATAAAGTATTCAGGTGCGGCTTAGTGACCTTACACATGGCAGCCATGTAGATGCAGGTGCCATCCCAATGCATACTGGGTACTTGGGGTTAGAAAAGCCTGTTTGCTACTTCTCTAAAACAACGACTCCTGTCAGTCAAACATTTGAGGTAACACAAAATGACTGTGTGGTTTGCAGTAATACGGCTGCTGTGGTTTACACTAGATGCAGACCACTAACTTTTGTCAACAATGTCTAAACCGGAGTTAGTTATAAGTTGAGCTGAACTCTTAATCTGTTTGTGTTCTCCTCCTTGTATTTCCATTGAGTAGTTAGAGCAGATTGGGAATGTATACTCTCTTGTTTTTGGTATAGGTCTATTATCAGTTGGTGCAGGGATTCCCTTTGAGACTGGTGCTTTTGGGATTGTTTGCTTGTACTGGTTGTCATATGTCGACGCTGCTGCAGGCAGTTTTCCATCAGTGTAGTTAGGAGCCTTCGGGCCTTGTTGTGCTCCACTGCTATAAATCCCCACACTGCCTCAGCTGGAGTGTAGCTCTTCTCACCCACTCATCTTTATTTGTTGCAGGCTATTAAACATTCAAACACTGCACTTGTCACTCATCCATGCACGCACCCTCACTACTGCATACACTGACTGCCGCATCCCATTGTGTTGTTTGTGTCTTTTTTTTTAGTGTTAACAGTTATGCTATGTGAGACACAAGATAAGATGAATGAAGAAGCTTTATTTAACAGACGTTGGTGTTGACACTGTCAATTAGTTAGATGTTTAGAGATAGAGTCCAATTAAGAGATCCTCCAAGGGAGCTGTAGACGGGGTAATGGAGGAGCAACGTGGCACAGGCTGCAATGACAGCAGACAGAGACATAAATAGGTGTATGTTTAAAGCTCCATATCTTCCTCTTCTCCTGTCTTTTATTTGAAGTGTTGATTCACAGGAAGATATATTTGTGGTTTTAAGAACCAAAAACCATCTCAGTGTAGTTTTACATCTCCTCTCTCAGGCTTCTCTCTGGAGCTCCAGTTACAACAGGTCAGTCCGCCAATCAGAAGAGTGGACGCTCTGAGTTTTGACTGCTTTGTTGTGACATCACAAAGTCACAGAAGTCCTGACAGCTGGTTTTAAGGCGTAGTGTCTGAATACAGGCTGTGTGCATTTCTCTGTGGACTGAGCGCTTTGATACTTTCACAGTATTAATATAGAACCTAGACCTGCTTTATGATCAAACAACACATGGAAATCCACCGTCATACAATACAAGACCCTTAAATATTTTTCAGCCAAGATGATCACTGCGTACAGAACTCAGTGATCTCATTGGCTAAAAGTTGAGAGGTGAAACCTCAGTGTGAATCTTCCTTTGTTGTAATGAATTTGTTTTTATGCCTCTGCACCAGCAGCAGCCAGGAACGGAGGGATGATGTTTTGAGGTTGTCCATCTATACATAACCGTAACCGTTCTTGTGAATGCGAGATCTCAGTAGCACCTTGAGGGAACTTATTCAAATTTAGCACAAACATTCATTTTGACTCAAAAAAGAACTGATTGGATTTTAGTGGTCAAAGGTCAAAGTTCAAGGTCACGGTGACCTCATGTTCTTGTGAATGTGATGTATCAAGAACATCTGGAGGGAATTTCATTACATCTGGCACTGATTAGCATTTGAAGGTCAAAGGTCACTGTGACCTCCCAAAACACATTTTTGGCTGTAACTCACAAATCCATACACTAATAATGACACAATTTAACTCAAATTTCTATAAGGATAAAATGAAGTGATGAAGTTTTATATCCAAAAGGTCAAAGGTCAACTTCACAGTGACATTATAATGTTGTGCAAAAACACTTCAGACTGTAACTCAGGAGGGAGAGACTGTCACCATATTTCCTGCAGCTTGGCTGGTTGGTGGGGGCGTACAACCACAAGACGCTAATTCTACTTGTTGCTTTCAACATGTGACTCCCTCTCTTTTGTCATGGAAATATTTACTGTACATTTTGGTAGCATGTTTCTTAGTTTAGAGAGGATGACAGGAAAAGAAAATGATCTTATCATACTTTACAATGTTTCATCAGCGTCGACTAACTGTGAGGGGAATAGTGGAAAGAAGCACCCACTGCAGACCTGGAATGTAAAGATTGTTTTTATTTGCAGTCAAACCACAATGAAATTACATTTTTACATTATCAGCACTGTACTAATGCTAAGGACTTCAGGGTTTAAGGTTACAGGAGCAAGACCATGACTGGAAGGTCGCCGGTTCGATCCCCAGATTGGCAGGGTTAAATCTGTGTGGGAAGCAGCTCTTATCCAACCCTCGTCAACACCAACTTAACCCCGACTGCAGCGGAGCTGCTCGGTATCCAGCAGGTCAGACTGTGGTTGAACTGCGCCGCTTCCAGGTGTGAATGTGTGTGTAACTGTATGAATGTGATCAGAGTTGCTCCTGTAAAAGAGAGAGGTTACTTCTCAGTGAAAATACCCTGAATAAATAAAGATATGCAGCGTGGCCAGATGGGGGGATTTTTATTTTGTCATTGTTTTGCTGATAAATGAAGCAGCATGGCTTTCATTTTCATACACAGAGAGTGGATCAGCTGAAGGACCATCTTTATGTGAACTCATAGAGTGGCTACTAAAAGTCATTTAAAGCTGTAGTTTGCAGGAGATTTGCAGCACTGATGTCAAGTAGTCTGGTTTATGGTGGAAGTATTATACAATTATAGATGCTTCTGATATAGTGTTTCCCAAGTAATCATTATCCAAATATAATCAGTTTATTGTGGTGTTTACAAACACGACTGATATGCAAATAAACTGTCAGCTGCATCAGCAGAGTTTGTATTCGGACCAGTCATGTCATCCTGTTTTCATCTTTACGGTTTTCAAGGTTCTAAAGTTTGATTTGCTGCATCTATCTCACATCAGGCTGGGTTCAAACTTTATTTATATCTGTAAATAAAATCCCAGTAATGTTTTACTAATTTGTCTTCATTTATGAAATACAGTAATATAGTTATCCTTTCTGAATTGTGGAGGAAAGCGGGCTGAATGTCAGGGTTAGGTTGTTTCCCAAATCACTCACTCATTCCCTCCTCCCCCCTCACTGTCCGGGGAGTTCTGTGTGGAGGATCATATAGTGAGCTCATCGCTAAAATGAAAAAAACACTTTCAGACACGACTCGGGTCATTTTCTCCGCACCGCTTTTCTTTCGTTCCGCATGAGGGCAGTGCATGATGGTATATATTGCTCGGTAAGGGACCATCAGTTGTATGCTACTTTTCACGATGCATTGTGGGATACTATGAGTTTACTGTATAGGGTATAATATTTCTCACTATACATTCATACAGCACTACAAAATGCCAAATGCACTGTATAGTGGACTATAATGGGAGTAGTGAGTGATTTCAGACACTGACTTAGTTGAACAGCTAACGGTACAGCTGTTTAAGTCTGAGCTCAAACCCAATACTTACATGTAAAAGTGTCATCCTCCGGCTCTCTGTCTCTATCTTGGGATAGGTTGAGCCAAGAAGGTTCTACTTATTGGAGCCTTCGTTGCCCTGGTAACGAAGGCCACATTTGAAAGAGCCTATACGAAATGAGGCAACATAGTCGCGCTGCTGTGATGCAATTGGTCTTCAAATGCAACCAAATGCAAAGGATCCAGCCCCTGAATCGGGACCAGCTTCTGTCTCTCCCCAGTTCCGTGTGTTCTCCTCTGTTCTCCTCATATTTTTGTTTGTCACTGTTCTGATCTTCTCCTTATGTGTGTGTGTGTGTGTGTGTGTGTGTGTGTGTGTGTGTGTGTGTGGCGACCTAGTTTCTGCTCCCACCAATCCACCTGTGCACCTGTGATCCATCAGCTAATCAACACCGGCTCATCCATCCAAGTCTACACAGATCATTCAGGTCCACATGTCTAGGCCTGTTCCTGCTCCTGGTGTTTTTCTGCTCTAATTCTGAGTTTCCTCGTGCTCCAGTTTCCGTTTGTTACAATACCTGCCACGTGCAGCGTTCCCTGTCTCCTGTCTGATCCCTGAGTCCCTGTCAGCTGCAGAGCAAATGGAAGCAGCTCCACACCTGGATTAATTTTGTTTAACCTCTACAGTGAAAACATCTGGAACCTTTTACCATAATAAAATATCTTGTGATAAGTGTTTCTTTATAGATTTAGTAAAGCTCCTGCTGGAATCGACAGTGATTGTCAATTTAAATTGTAATGTTCGACTAAGAGTGGGCTGTTGACAGCAAACCAAGGAAATACAATGCTCTAATTTATTGTTAAAACTTGATGTGTCTGGCAAATGTTCAGAAGCAGGATGCCAGCAGAATGAATGGGCCAATGAAAGACAAGAAGTTAACCACTATTTGAGGCCATTAAGTTTGCAATGTGTGGGAGAAACTGGAGACCGAACCATGATAACAACAAACAGATGTGATGAAATTTGGTGACGTGTTTCAGTCTAAGACATTTAAGAATTTTTCTTTTTTAAGAAAATTCACCTCCTCCTTTGATTTTTTTTTCTCCGAATTTATTCATCCTAAAGCAATGATCCATCCTGCGTGTTGCTGCAGTAAAAGTGAAGCGGAATATACGGACGGGTCAGGCTTTCATTTTTCATACCTGTCGATTATGACCGTGACGATTTGGGCGTGATGAGCGATCGGACCAGGTCTGTTCCGGTAAGCGTCGAAAGTCGGCAGATAAAACCATGCAGTGTGTGATATGTAAAGATTCTAATCCTAAATCTTCAGATCAAGTCGCTGCCAACTGCAGCTCAGACTGACACAGGCGACCAGCTTTACCTGAAGCTCACTTCATTTTACAAAATTCACTCACCTAGGTTCCCTCTGTAGTTCACACAGTCCTACACATCTCCATCCAGGACCTCACCAGACTGTTTCCCTCCTTTTTTTGGCCTCTTCAGTGCAAATATCCCTTCACACACATGAACAGTTGAAGCGGTGAGTTGCCATCTGTGTTTGTGTTGGTACAAGATCACATGACAACTGGGATTCTCGCAGGATTTTCATGTACCACCAGAAGTTCAGTGGTTATCGACCAGTTTTTTTTAATGTGCTGTCTTGTGTATTTACTCAGTTGAAAGTTTCATGCTCCTTCCTAACTGTAACAAAAACTAAAAAATAATCTGTGCAAGTTAGTGGAAATAATCATCATGTGGCTGTTTTGAATGACAGACTTACAACCAGCAGTCCCACGCACAGATCAAAGTCAAGGTATGCAAATATTGGAAATGTTACCGATCTCCACAGTTCAACTATGGTGAGTGTGTCGGTACAAGTTTTTAAATTGTGCCTCTGGGTGCTGCTAGACATGAGCTAGGGAGTGGAAAGTTAAAATGCTCAAAGGCAAAGTGGTATTCATAGCAGTACAATTATCTGGATTTTTTTTTTGTTCCTTTTTTTCTGCTCCTGTATTGTCATGATTCTGCCATACGTGTCTAATAAAGAAAAAATGAGATACACTATAAAACACAATTCTCTGTAAGTTACTAAAATATCTTTTTAATTGAAACATTCAGTTCATCCAGGCCGCGTTGCGACTGAATGTTGGAACTAGTGTTAAAGGTGTTTGGAGCTGTCCGTCCAAACTTTGTAACACAAAGTCAATACATTATTTTGCAGAAGTTTCTTGGCTCAGTAAACAAAGTCTGGACCCAAAAGCACGACTCACAGAGAGTTCAAATAAAAGTTCAAGTTTCCTCAAGGTCAAACTCAAGCAACAGTCACTGCGAGTCAGAAAAGATCAAGGAAACGTATCCAAAAGTGGCTTAGACATGGGCAGGAGTACAGAAAGCAGGCTGGGGTTCATAATAGTGACGGGATGTTCCACTGCTCGACTTTGTGGTCCAGATATAAGAAGTATTTTGAGAATTCTGAGTTCCAGGCCTCAAGAGTGCAGGACACACTAAAAGGATATGTATTGAGTGTAAGTAAAACAATATACTTCATCATCCTCCAGCATATTAAGCTGCAGGCTACATGTAGCTAATAACCTCCGTTGTCAAGGTGTTTTTATTCAACTGTTATGATAACTGTTGGTGACAGTAGCAGAAATAATAAAAAAAAAAAGGTTTTGAATCAAAATGCAAAACACTTATAAAAAGCTAACAGGCACTGAAAGTTGTGTAACTAAACTAAACTGCAGCAGTCTGTATGACGTGTGGTGTCAGCGTCGCCTGAGTCAAGTATACAGGCTTGTATTCCTGTCAGCAGTGAGTGCAAACAGCTATGGTAAGCATAGAGGGTTAATTGGCTTAACTTTTTTTTTTTTTTTTTTTCAAATTTCACCATGACCACAATCTTTGCTTAATCTTACCCAATTCGTTCTTGAGCTTAAACCTAACCAAACCTCGACCACAGAGGTGGAAGTTCAGGAAAAAGTCATGCTGTAATAAGCGGTGTTTTCGGGAGGCAATGAAAAACGGAGTTATCCTGTGTGGCGTCAGAAAATCCTCACATGGGTGGAAATAACAAACAACCTGTTTTGTTGTTCAGGCGTGCGACACTGATGCTTTCCATGATAGTTGACAGTCAATTCTTACATCAGTAAATATGAATATTTATAAATTCACATGAAATACACAGAATTGCCTCGTTTGACTGGCAGTAAACAGTTTCTGGATTGAAATTCTTTTGTCATGAAACTCTGCATGTTAAGGCACACAGCTGAAGTGTGCTTGTTTTCTGACACGCCGGCGCTGGGATTGATATGTCGGGGGGGGTTGCAGTCCTGGGAGAACTTAGGCAATAATTGCTGTTAGAGCCACAGTGTTCCAGTCAATAATATTCTTTTCACAACTCCTGCTTACGCTCATTGTTTTCTAAAGGTTGTCAGGACAGCCGCACAGTGATGCAGCACCTCCTCTGCACTTTCATCTGTGAGAGCAAATTACATACAGCAGTGAGACTGAGAGAGTATCACCAAACCAAAATATACATTACTCTTCAACACAGTGAACATTTCATTCTTTTGAGACAGTATATTTTATTGTATAATGATAGAAATTTGATATGAATAGTTTCATTTCCTTTGAGATTTTTATTTATAATACTGACAATTGATCAATACCTTCGCAACCTCCCAGTATAACTTTCAGCTAACTAAAGAAAATGACAAAGAAAATATTTACAATAACTTCTAAAAAATTTGAAAATGAATATTAAATGAAATAAAACATATATCGTGTGTGTTTGTAAAAAGCAATATCACACTGATTATCAGCCCGGCTGTCGTTCGGTCGTAGGTACGAGGCCGCAGGCCGAGACTTTTATACAACAGTACCAGCGCCACATTAGTTAAAAAAGCAACAACAGATTATGATTTGTTTGTGATTTCATCATTTATTTTGCAACACCGACACAAATAGTTCCTCAACTGGACTGGTACTGGACTGTTGCTAAGCAACACATTAACATTTTCCTGACCTGCACAGAGCACAGTCCCTTGCTACGTTGTTTACTCGTTACCTCAGGTGTGAGCTGGAGTATCCAGGCTTCTTCCCTTCATCCTCTTCTGACGACCAGACGTCATTTCATTCAAATGTTATTTCTGGAAATATTTTCATCTTTGTAAAGTTTGTTACAATCTAAGATAGATACGACCGTTAATGTATCAACGATCTTGTTCCTGGAGCTTTCAACTACATCTCATGGTCTACCTCCACAAATGGAGTCCAGAATGTCAAAAATTGAATCAGTTTGTACCATCATGCATCATTACAAGAAGATTGTATTGTCTTGTAATTATGAAATGGATTTATTATAATTTTCGAGATCCTGATCCCAGTTGCAGTTGCTCTATAGAGGGTGTTACAGCCTGCTGTGTTGCCAACTTTTTTTTGTTCAAACAAGACTGGGTGTAAACCTGGTTCATGACTGGACCCTGTATGGATTCCAACCATGGGCTTAGGGCAACACCTCATGTTCAGGGAAGTCTACCCAGCCGCTCTGGTTTCCTGGCTGCTCAAGAGCTCCAGGAAATCAGAGGAGCGCTTCCATTACACTGAGCCTCATTATTACCAAAGGAGGCAGAGGAATAACTAAACATAAGACACACTGAGCAGAGAGAGCAGGAGAGAGGGAGGGAGAGAGAGAAATCATCAGAAACTGCTAAAGAAACTGAATAGCACATGAACAACAAAAAACACCAGCAACCGGAAATGAGACGATACACTTCCTGCAGTACAGCAATAAAAGTCCTTTTAAGAAATAAAGGGGTTTCTGCCAACTGAAACACCAGAGGGATTTTAATTTGAAATGGTTACAGGGAGTGTTGAGTTTGTATTAATACATAATGAAGTAACTTTAACATGGCAAACAGGAGCGACCGAAAGGCAGACTTCGTACTAAAATACCACTATGACCAATTCTACATATCGAACAGAGGAAGTCAGACAAAAAGACCTGCCTCCAATTAAAGTCTGTTACATTCTGCAGTTGATGTAAATAAAGGCCCAGGTGACGTTTTAAGGAAATGCAGGAGTTGAAAAGTGTCAGACGCTGTGCTCTCTGTGTTTGAAAGAAAATAAGACACATATTTTGTCTCTTCTAACTTTCTCTGTGATGATCATTTTACAGGTAAATATAGTCGAGCACAGTCTGTCTTTATTTTATGTGTTTGGTGATTTTAGTCAGACATGGCCCAGTCTTGTTTTTAGGCTGAATTTCCTAAAACAGGTATTTACTGTGGTTTTAGCAAATGTCCTCAAACAGGAAGAACTGCATTTATCTGGGAACATTTCCAGCTGGATTTTTTTTTTACTTTTGGTGCATTAGTATTTCCAGCAGCAGCAGCACAATGTGTGTGGGATCAACCCACAATGAACTGTGGTGCCCATGTTCATGGTAATGGAGGAAAATGGCAGGCAGTGCAGCACTGTGACTTACCAGTTTTTTTGGACAACAATGGAAGCTCTTTGGCGTGGAGGAATAAGCTGTTTGTCTTTCCTCCAGACCCTATTTCATGCATTTTGACTGAAGCCTCATCCTTCACTTCACAGCTGAGGGCAACCAATACAGCTGCTCTAACAAGCTAACTCTGCTGTTGGGTTGGGTAATGTGAGCAGAGTGTCACACAGAGACACGTTAGCAAGGACCAAGACGCCTGCTGGAAAAAAAAAAAAATGCCAGCCACAGTATGACAACTTAGCAGATGCATGCACAGTTTTTGCTTTTGTCAAGCAATGTTAATATATGTTTTGACTTTATATTTGTCTGTCTGAATGAAACTGGATGACAGTAGACCCCCCCCCCCCCCCCCTGCTTTTACAAACAAGTTTGTAGTGTCCTAAAATGAGGGAATTACTGTCTGTGTTTATGGATGACTGGCTAAGATGGATGGCTGATTCATGAGCCCACTGATTGGCTGAGTGCTTGAATGGATGACTGGTTAAATAAATTGGCCAGATGACTGAATTACTAGCCGACCGAATGCATGCACCGAGCAAATTTGCAGAGAGGAACGGCACACGGCACGAAAATGAAAATAGGCATTCCTCTCGGAAACAAATTATTATTGTTTTTTTTTTTTTTTTGGTTTTGCAATTATTTAAATTTTCCATTTTCTACTCAGCTTCTTCAGAATTAGCATGCAATGATTACAGGCTGAAATGTATCTAAAGGAGCTGACGGGGAAATATAGCGAAACTGCACTGATGCAGCAGGTTAAAAGGCCTGATGGGGTGACTGGCCTCCTTCCCGACCGACTGACTGGCTTGACTGAGTTTTTAGATTGCCCTGGTTTCTCTGACGCAGCAGCTGGCTGCCTGTGACTGTCTGAGAGATTGACTCGAGGGACTCATTGATTGACATTTGACTGTTTAGCTTAACTGATGGATGGATGCATAAATAAACACAAGGCAGATTAGTCTCTCATTTGTAAAAGAGTGAACATTTTAGATTTTTATTATTATTTGAAATAGTCCCTAGCTCCATTTTATATCAAAACTATCTCGTGTTGTGTTTCATACAATAATTATCCTATCCTGGGCACTGTGAGTAGTACCCGCTCTTCCTCTGTCATCTCAATCCGCGATTGATGCAGTCTCCTCGTTCTCGTCCGTGTCAGCGAAGAGAGTAAACACAGGGTCACTTGATATCTATATGCAAATGTTACCGGCCTCTTCTAAGATAATCAGTCAATGAAAATGAGAATATACAGGGGAAGTTCTCTTTAACATCCATTTCAATGCTTTACACAAACTGAAATGAAAGAAAAACATTTCATCTCTCACTGAGAGTTTATCAGTCTGGCGTCTGATGGATGGAATTAATGTTAGCGAGCTGGCTAGTTAATTGAACAGTGGATGGCCACTGTTTAACGTAGCATAGCAAGCATAGCAAGGCATTGAACTAAAAACAGTCTGCTAGTGAAATTCTCTAGTTACCCGTACCACAGCTGTTGACATGATCACAGATCACACAACCGTGTTCAGTTCAGATTTTGTCGTAACAGCAAGATGATTCAGCGCCACCCACCCGGTGATGAGATGAGAAAGTCAGTTATCTGCGTTAGAGTTATTTTAGGCAATTATTTCCCGACTTTTATTATTTACAAACATATGTAAAAAAAAAAAAAAAATAGCAATTTGAGGTTAAAAGATGGGCGGGTGTCATTTGCCTACTTACTTTCCTTTAAATTTCTATTTGTGTCTCAATCACAAAAGCAAAAAAATGAGATTTGTTCATTGAGGCGCTTTAGGCGGGGAACACACTGGCTGTGTGGCGAGAGCCCCGCGCCACAATCACGTGGTCTAGAGATTCAGCGCCTCGCCTATTTTTCGCATGTGACGCACAGGAAAAAGACCTAAAAACAGAAAATATATAAAACTGGCACCTTTCATTACCGTTTCAGTGTCTAGGCTGAATCTGAATATGTCACAGATATATGAAAGAAACATAAAGATTATATTTTTTTTAACCATTGTAGCTGCTGCATGTGGAGACAGTGACATTTTAGTCACATTTTCTGTCAAAAAGAAGTCAGAAATGAATTTATAATGAAAAGAAATCCAACCGGAGAAGCCTGCTGATGGCCATTACCCAACGCTAACCTCTATGTGGCAAGAGACGCAGACAGTGTGTTCCTGGTGCTCGAGCTGTTTGCAGCTCAGCAGGCGTACAGCATTTTTAAACTTTGGACAGAGACTGTCCACTGTTATTGCTTCACCCTTTATCCAGCCTTTATGCTAAGTTAAGCTGAGCTAACTGCGGCCTGACTGAAGGTCTTAGCTCACAGGACTGAGGCTGATATCCACCCACTCTCCTCAGTCCCGCAGAGAAAGCAAATGAGGGGAATGTTTGGTTCTATCTAGCACTATGTAATGTAACTGAGAAAATAAGCATGAAAGACTCAATGTTTCAATCAGTTAATATTTAAGTTCATAAAAAAAAAAATATAAGCATAACACAACACTGAAACATGAATATCAGGATAAAAAATTTATTTAAACAAAGTCTTGTCTGCAGGCTATAACCTCTGTAATAGAGTGGAGTACAATGCTGATACATTTCAGAGCAGCTCACCTCCAACTACCAAAAAAAAAAAGAATAATCTGTCTAAAGCAATCCAATTAATTCTTTTGTGTCTAGGCAGGAGAAATCAGCGCTACAAAAGGAAGTGCGTGCAAGTCGAACAATAATTTATTTAAACAAAGTCTTGTCTGCAGGCTATAACCTCTGTAATAGAGTGGAGTACAACTGCAGCACGGAGCGCGGGATCAGAAGTGGCTTCAGTGCCGCTTGTTAACCCGGAGTTCATTTGTGAAACACTGTGTGAACAAACTGGTGCTAATTGATATCGATAAGGTTATGAATGATGCACATTTATTGGTCAACAGTCATTTCCCCGCAGATGTTTTTTTTTTTTTTTGTTTGTTTTTTTCAAGTATCAAGTCGACTCTCAGCCTGAGAGAAGCTGCGGGAATCGCTGCTGCTAATGCCGCCGTTTGAGAACAGCGTCACAACTCAGCGTCTTTTCATTCAAGACACAACAAAGCAATATTGTCCAGCAACAATGCTCCGCCACTCTGCCTGGATCTTGTCAAAGATGACCACACACACACACACACACACACACACACACACACACAGGAATTCACACCTACGATCACAAAGGAATGAATACTGACACTGTGCTGGATGGTCTCTCTGCGAGTGTGTGAGTGTGTGTCTCACTGGGTGTTAAGATACCGTAGTGTAGCCAGATGCTGCTGTAAGAATTGACGAGCACATCCCCAACCCCTGGGATACATTGATATACACACACACACACACACACACACATAAATACAGAGAGGCGGTGGGTAAAGAAAAGAGGGAACAAAGAAGAGAACAAATAGAGAGCGAGAGAGCGGAAGGGAGAGAGGTTTGTTAGAGAAAGCTGATAGCTGTCTGTCTGACACACACACCCTTTCCCAAAGGAAAGTGCAATTTATACACCATTTCCCAACCTTCCCGAAGGGAAAGTATCATTTTCCACTGCATAATAAACAGCAGAGTGGAGGAGAGACAGCAATAACACTTACAGCATAGAAATCCCATCACTGCAGGCTGAGCTTGGCTGTCTCCATCTCTCTCTCTCTCTCGCTCTCTCACACACTCACACGAACACGGTGCTCGTGAGACCTTTCAACATTTAAGAGGAGAGTCTGAGAGTCGGAAAACGATGCAGTTTATATTTACAAAGAGAGATACACAGAAGAAGAAGAAGAAGAAGAAGAAGAAGAAGAAGAAGAAGAGGGGAAGAAGACAGGATGGTGGACACACAGTTTGATTCATGTGTGAACCCGGTGCAGCGTTCAGGGCTCTAGTGCCACACACTGAGACAAATCAGAGGCTATCCAGTGATGCATGTTGCAGCGTGACTGATTTGAAGGGGGGAAGCTTGTTGAGGGTGCTGATGGGTAATCAACAGGAGTGAATTGATTGTCACAAATACCCACGGTGCATAAAAAGCGAGCGGCCATAGACTAAAGACTGATTATTTTGAGGTCTGCACTGCAGCAATCTTACAGTTAACATGAAATGACAGCGGAAGCACTAATGGTTGTATTGATCAACAGATGGTTATATCCTGTGTGACTGTAATTCAGTCTTAATGCTGTTCAGTCTGAACTTCACAGGTCCACTTGAAAACTTCTGGAGCTTCCAGCTGTGTTCAGAGAGTAGTTAGGACCGTTGAGGCTGATGTGAATGTCAATAGTTCAAATTAAATCGTTTGGCCTGATGACGGCACCAGAGGAAAAGTCAGAGCGTCACCAAAGTTATTACAGTTGATGCTGGGGGTGGGGTGGGGGGGGGGCGGCGTGAATGTGTGCATCATATTTCATAGTAATCAAGGAAGTAGTTTTGGAGAAATTTCACTCAAAACTACTAATGCCAACCTCATGGTGCCGCTCGTGGAACAGTCGGAGGATCACCAGGGACGCATCATCTGAGAACCAGAAAGAGGCTTGACGGTCTAAAAGCTGAGATATTACAGTCTGGAGCGAGCAACAGCACCATCCCTAGAGATGACGGTAGCGTGGTTAAAATTGTCAAAGGTAACGTCTCTGTTTTGGCAATAGCTCGGTGGCTCTGAGAGCTCAACTCACCGCAACTCAAGAGGACACACGCAATCAGACGACAAAACACAAACTCAGAAAACATCTTCATCAGTTTGACAACACGTGAGCTGCAAAATACTAACGACACAACGGAAGTGTTTTCCGGGGCAAATAAATAGTGAATGTGAACAAAAGTGATGAACCCAGCTGTTATGCGCTTGTTGTTCAATACCCCGACCGTGACTTTAAAGTGCGTCTCAGCCGGGTTCATCACTTTTAAGTCTCCACCTGGAAACACTTCCGTTGTGTTGTGAGTGTTTGCAGCGCATGTGCTGTCAAATTTGATGGAGATGTTTTCTGTGTTTTGACTATTTGCATGTGTTTTCTTAAAGTTGCTTGCCTGTGTGTCAGATTGACCAAACACAACCTTGAATGATGACACCAACTCAGGATTTTTTTCTGACTCAAAATGAGGCACAGTTGGTACCATGCTGATCACGTGCACACACAGGCATGTGCACCGCACCATCAGCTGGCTCGAGATCTTTTCTTTCAGCCCGAAAAACAAAGCTTTGCATTTACAAATGCACTTAGTGTCTCTAGATATATAGAACATTTTCTCTGTTTATTGTTTGTTTTTGTCATTCTGATTATTTTACAGTGAGGAAAGACAAACAATGTTCCAGTGTCCACAACAGAGGACTCTGTTTTTGATGTTTGTATTCATAATAACGTATTCATAATAATATCTGAAATACACAAACTTTAATTATTCCAGGTCTCAGGAGGTCGTTTAAAATCAGGTAGTTTAAATGTCTTTGGAGAATGTGAATAAAAAAGTGGCGTTAAAACACTCCTAATGACTTGGTAACCGAATATCCTCACCTTGATCCTCTCCATCCCCTGGTCTCCATCCAATTTACACCTTTCCCTGTGCACTGTGCTGATTATGACACAGCGCCACCACATCAGTGATGCCTCAATTACAGTTACAAATGACACAGAGTGAAACGCTTGTTAGAAAGTAACCCGTCAGTTTTGGTTGAGAGCAGGAGGTGGTGTGAAGTCTGACGGAGCCGGCGGCGGCAGCAGCAGCCTCGTAATTCGCCACAAAAACAACCCTGCCGTCTTGCGTTTCACCACCAAATTGTTAGCCGGCGTCGCACCTTATGAACTCAGAGCTAGTTGTGAGGGAAAGAGCTGCAGACAGAGGAGTCCATATTATAACACAGTTCCGAGTGTAGTTTACATTAAATGATATAGTATCACGTAAACTGAACGTGGAGCACGGAGGTCATAATTTATGAGATCGTGTGTGTGCACATCTGTATGATATCATCACTTCTCCCTCTGCTGTCCTTCCCTTCATCTTTCACTTACCTCTCCTACGTTCTTCTTCATCTTTAGCCCCTCTCAGCTGCATCTGCTTCTCTTCCCTCTAACTGCCTCTTGCCCCATTAAATAAACAAACAAACAAACAAATAATATTTTTCTCTGTATGGCACTTCCCAGTTTAATTACAGTTTAAGAAAACATTCTTCAGTTTTTGAGCTCATTTATTCCTGTTCATGTCCAGATGGTTCACAAGGCAGCGGAGAGATGATCTCAATCCAATAATCAGATCGATCAATCAAACTAGTCCATTAATCCACCCTAATTATAGAAAGAAGCCATCAATCAAATTGTGAAAAGTTCGCTCAGATCTGACTGAAAGTAAATTAATTAGCAATTGAGATTAATTATCATTCCTTCATCTGTCCAAAAACACAATGAGGGTCTTTTATGATGGTGTTTTAATGCGGCACGTTGCCTGTATGCTCAATGGCGCGGTTGGTCAGTAGCATTTGAATACATGCAATCATACGTTGTTACATGAACACTAAGACGAAACTTTTCTTCTTAAGCCCCTTTTCTTTTTCTCTCTCTCTCTCTCTCTCTCTCTCTCTCTCTCTCTCTCTCTCTCCCCAGCCAATCGTTTATTTTAATGAAGTGTATAATGAAGTTTTGTGGCCTTGTGCCATGTGAGAGCAGGTGGTTGTGGGGTGGTGAGCCACTTCACGCTGGGTCAAGGACGTAGACCCTGTGATTTAAATTGGAATCAAGAGGTAAAGTGCCTCGATGTGCCAAGAAACCCAGCCATGACTTGGCAACGTACAGCAGTGTATTGTAGTGTAGAGCCTCAGTGTAATGAACCAGGGATGAGGAGGAGAGGGAGGGATATACAGAAAAGGTGGAAAGACATTCTACACAATTATGGCTTAAAGGTGTCCTGCTCCTCGCTGCAGCCACCTCTAAATATTTCATGTTAATCATGAAAAACAGCAGAGGAATCTGTCCTGATGTCCCCTGCCTTCCACCAGTGGCACCTTTTATATGATGATGCTTTCATATATAACTATAATTATCGCCTTGCGGTTCTATGCCTCCTCCGACCAGCCCAGTTGCAGGAAATATTTCAGCGGAGTTACAGCACTGAATAATGGCCGCAACATTGTGATGTCACAGTGAAGCTGACCTTTGACCATTTCCATATAAAGGGCTCTATTTTAACGGTCCAAAGCACATGGTCTAAAGTGCATGGTACAAGTAACACCGTGCACTAGCCGTAACACTCATTAAACCAATCAGACCGCCATCCCACTTTCCCTTTAAAAGCAAGGCGCACTAGCACCTTGGCGTATTGCTATTGTAATGTTGCAATGTTTCACACAAGTTGATTACATATTGTGACTTATTGTGTGATTTTTACAAAATCTGAAGAACTTCCCTCAAGGCAGTCATGAGATATCCCATTCAAGAGGCCAAAAACCTGCTTTGTGAGGTCACCATGACCTTGACCTTTGACCTTAGACAACACTATTTTGCTTGCTACAATATCAACACAAAAGACAAAGACAAACATCTGCAGGACTTGAGAGTGACCGTTCAGTGGTGCTATATGTCATGAAGAATATCTGAGCTCACACTTTTTTATCTTGTGAAATAAGACCAGCAAATTTTTATGATTTCTAAATGCTAATTGAGAAGCGAGCTGTTTCCCAATTTTGGTTTTCTCATTTCAAAATGAAAATTTGTTGGCCACTAAGTACACGGACCGTTTTTACTAGGAATGTGAACCAGACACTGACCATGAGCTGTAATATCCCTCCATCATCTCTCTCTACCTTTGCTATCAAACATGGACGAAAGGAAAATGAAAAATACTGTTTTGCATCCAGCTGTGACACAAACACGATATGTCTGACATTCATTAATGTTAAATGACTCGACACACCAGCTGTGTCGAGTCATTTTTTACATCCATGATTTTCCCCTTGTTGCAGCATGAGGACAAAAGTACCTGGGGGGGATAATGTTATAAAATTGCTGTTTTTCTGGGCAGCTGTTTTCCCCTGATGAATGGAAATAGGCCATAGACCTCGGCTTAGCCCGACACAGCCATACATGTCGGCTCTGATGTTCCTTATATACTGCTGACTTACTGTTAATGACGTCTTCAGGGTCTTTAGCTCAAATTTGCAAGGTAAAACTTCAGCCTAGGACACCTTGGCAGCGAGCTAACTACTGTTGACTACCTTTGATAACAGCAAAGTTAATGCTAAACTGTATGAAAACAAACCCACACCATGTTAACGGCTGAGGGAGAATAAGACTGTTGTGCTCTGTACAGAAACTGAAGGTTTCCATGGTACAACCTCAGCTCTTCTGTCTTGCTGAAGCATGTGTCAGAGAGTTAGCATGTCTGTTCAGTGTGCCCAGTGGGACTGATCAGCATCCAGCTTTCCAACATCTGAAAAAATACAGGCTACTAGCAGCACATGTCCGAGTGTCATGTTGACATCCGCTATATGCACAGCGATCAGACATGATGTCTCAGGAACAAGATGTTAATCCAAACAAGAAAGGACTCCGAGGACTGACTGAGGTCGGCCAAGGTAAATCCAGGAACAGCAGTGTTTGCTTTATGAGTTATTATAATCGACACCAAAGGAGTACAGAGTGACAGGCTATTAACATCTGGAATACTTAATACAATACTTGATATGACACAGCTGCATTTGCAAGCTAGTGTAGTGTAAAACAGTTCACGTGATGAGTACCATGAGTAAAAGTTATGAGCACACAGTGTTTCCAGTGTGTGTGTGTTTGCTGGAGGGAAGGGACATAAGCCTTTAGTTGCTCACTCACTAAATATCAAAAGATCAAATAATCCAGCAGTGTTAGAGATGGATGTTCCATCACACAGTAAATATTTTCCCTTATTCATATTATCCACATTAATCTGTTAATCCCTCAGCTACTTAAACAGTGGGATGTGGACACTGTCCACAATGTCATTCCTCTTCACACACATGCAAACAGACACTGCCGTGAAAAAAGTTCTGTAACTGGCACAAACGCCCACAGTGTCCTCGGCTCACACACACACACATAGCATGTCTTTGACACACATAAAGTTTGGCGCATAGTGTCACAGCAGAGAGTCTGTCTTTATCTCTCTCTATATCACACACACACACACACACACACACACGTTTTAAGATTGGTAATATCAGGTGGAAAAGTGACACAGGGTTCATATTACAGGCAAATACAGTCGTTGGCAGTACAGATGATGTTGACATGAAGAACTTGGTTTGGTCCCTATATTTCTATTTTCTACTCATCTATTGTGCCACCAAGGGAAAATAACCATCTGTTCTCACAACCTCAGGGGCTGAAAAATGTAGTGGAAGTGCGAAAAACTGCAGTTCTTCCAATTACCACTTGAGAGGCTGGCTCCAACAGTGAGTCAATCCCCATAGACTCCCATGTTAAAATGTTCAACTTTACAGCAGAAAAGTAAACATGTTTACAGCCTGGTACAAAAAGTTGGTCTGTTCTCTATAGCTAATTTCCTCCTTCATGACAGCTGTGCAGAGGCTGAATTTCTACATAACTCAGCTGTTTACATTTTATTAAGGCTTCAAGTTATGAATAATTGAGAATGTGCTGCTTTGAGTGACAGGTGGGTGAGTGTATGCTTGCCACAAACCAGAATGCACCGAAGTCTGGACTCACAGACGTCTAAATCCACCTTTATTCATTGATTTCTTTAAGCAATTGCACCAGGTCTAAAATTTGCTTCACAGTCTGTATTAATGCACCTTTAGTCTTCTTCTCACACAGTAAATGAGACACAGTTTTCAAATGTTAAATATTATTTAAAGCTCCATATTTTCCTCTTCTCCTGTGTTTCATTTGAAGTGTTGATCTATAAGAAGATATATTTATGCTTTTAAGAACCAAAATCAATCTTAGTGTAGTTTTACATCTCCTCTCTCAGGCTTCTCTCTGGAGCTCTAGTAACAACTGGTTTTGAGTGACTGTTTTTTGAGTGATCAAGATTGGTGACTGTTTAATTGTGACATCACAAAGTTACAAAAGTCCTGACGGCTGGTTTTAAGGCTCAGTTCCTGAATACAGGCTGTGTGCATTTCTCTGTGGACTGAGGCTTTGATGCTTTCACAGTATTAATATAGAACCTAAACCTGCTTTATAATCAAACAACACAAAGCTTTATGATCAAAGAAGACATGGAAATGTACATTTATACTATATGAGACTTTTAAAGTTGAACATGACTGTGCCTACAAGGTCTACAACATGTGAAATCTGAATTGAAATCAGGAACGGTATGATCCGGTAAATGATATACTATATGAACAAAGAATAAACAAACCAACTACCTGATAACAGCTCTCGATGCTTGACAGCTTATTGTGTTACAGACACATTTGTGTGATAACCAGCTTCCTAACTTCAATAATCAACATAATTATTCACATTCACATATTGTGACATGATATGTTTAATATTTGCTCGTCAGTTGGGGGGAAACAAATCTGCGACCTGTCATCAGAGCACCGAAACACAAAAACACAGACAGGGGGAGAAAAAAGCAGAGATGATCATCTCCTCTGACTTGCCTCAGACATCAGAATGAGTCTGCTCAATTCTTTAAAAAAAAAAAGAAAGAAGAAAAAAAAAAAAAAAGGCTCAGTTGCAGTTTTGATTCCCGGGTTACAAAAATACCTCTTGTAAAGTTCTCCCTGACACACGGCGGCACCTTTGTTGAGGAGTCATTTCAGCTCTCAGTGTTAAAATAGCTGAGCTGTGCTGCGATAACACAGACACTTAATCTGCGCTGAAGAGAGCGCTCTATTGTTGGTTGATGTTTTATTCTTTGTTATTCACTCAGAAAGACGTCAACACTGACACGAGCCCCTTTTCTGGTGGATGAGACAGAACAAGGCAACAGCAGCACGGGAGAGAGAGAGAGAGAGAGAGAGAGAGAGAGAGAGAGAGAGAGAGAGACCCAAAGATAAAATAGTGAGAATAAACCGTAGGACTGAGCCAAAGAGCTTGCGGCTGGTGGCTGGCTTTTGTCCACAGAGTAGCCTCAACAGACCCAAAGTAAAACTGTATAGTTTGCATGTTTATGTGTGTGTACTTCTGTGTGAGCTTAGTGTCAGTCCCCTGTTTCATTAGGGATCCTGTTCAACAATGTAACTGCTGTCTGTCCCTGTGATACACACACACACACACACACACACACACACACACAAACTCATGCACACACACACTCTGAACACTGTCTCGATGAATCCTGTGTCCTTTACTGATACGAGTGATTCCACTTCCTGTTGTCAGATCTATTCAGCTACGTGTCGTATTTCTTCACGGTTCACGGCTTTTCACAAAGTAGCTGCAGAAATTCGGTTGTTTGGCAAAATCTGTGAAAGCTTTAGTGAAGCATTTTAATGTGAGTGTTAAAAGGGAACTGATTTAACATATGAAAGTCTGTCTACAGGTGTATGTATAAAGCCTCTTGTGGCACCAGGGGGAGTGTGTCAATAGCAAATCACCTATTGATCTGCTGAATCTTAACCTGAACATTACCCTCAAATGAAGTCGCTTGAGTCAGCGTCGGTTAGCTTACCAGACGCCTGTAGCCTGCACCTCATCACATGCGCTTCAATATTATGCATGGAAATGCCATTTTGCTAAATCCCCCCCCCCATTGTGGAACTATCTTTACTTTATTCAAGAAGTGTATAAAAAAGGTAAATAAGGCCATCTCCAAATATAATTTATTTGTAACAGTTCCATAGTTCTACCGATTATTAGGTTAACAAAATAATCTTCTGTTTTTCTTTTATAATTTTTATAATTTGTTAAATTATTTGTTACTCCTGATGTTTTGTAACTTTTTTCTTTCTCTTTCTCTTTGTATTTATTGTAAATCTCTGCTAGCCCACGCTTTGTTAGCCACTACTAGCATAAGACACCCAAATCTCAGACCTAGGGATGCCACCTTCTATGTCAAGCAATAAGGGAGAGAGAGAGGATGATATGCAGCAAAGGGTGATGGTTTGGATTCAAACACAGGTCACTGCAGTTAGGACTAAGCCTTTATGGTATGCGCTCTACCAGGTGAGCTGAACTGGGGCACCGTACTGCTGTCTTTATCTGTGGAAGGCAATCTGTGTATTTTCTCACAGCATATACAGATTGTCAGTCTACTGCTCATTGAAGAAACGTCTCCAATCCACTTGTAGCTATAACTAGTTTGGTTTTATTTGGCACTTTGGAGACATAGTTTATAAATGAAATGATGTGTGCAAAAATATGGGACTAATTAGCATTTTATTTTCAATATGGGATGGTTGCAACCCAACTCAGACTGGACCTTTGACAGTTACGTTGCATTGTGGGTAACATACCCAGTGGTGATGAATGGATTAGCTCTGATGTCATCCAAATATGCATGTATGCATAAATCATCCACCTCCCACCCACCTGAAGAAAAATCACACATTACCATTATTTGTCAGTGTGATGATTTGCTAACATATTACATTGATGTAGGCTGGTTTTAAATAAATAAATATTTTTTCAAAGTAAAAGTTATTTTATGGTAAAATGAAAATGGCAATATGTATTTCCCCAGTATCCTGAACACAGTATGATATTTTTAATCGATTTAAACAACAATTCTGAATATCACTGCTACTACCAGAACACAAGCCATTTTAAAAGTTAAAATAAAGTTTTGCCGCTGCCCAAATTAATATAAAAACAGAACAAGCTCACGAGTCGAAACAAAGTCTAATTCATGCCTGAAGAAAAATGAATGTAATTAATACTCTCCTCTTACATTATAAATTAGTTCACCCACCTGCAAACTATCTGCTGTTAATCGGAATATTAATTTAACAATAGTTTGGTTCATGTAGCGAGTAATAATCCAATCATTAGGAAAAAAAAAATGCTGTGGTTCATTAATTTTTTGCTGTGTTGAGACATACTTGCAGTGTACTGGCTGCAGCAAAGTTATATTACTGCTCTCCACAGGTCAAATGTAGAATCCATTTGATTGAAATAATCTAACACATAATCATCAACACCCACTGTGGGCTTCAGAGAGTAATATCTGACTCCACTTTCTATACCAGCAGATATAAGTACACAAACTAAAGGCAGTGCTTTATATTCATCCATGCATTATGAGCACATTCTCCTGCTCGTCAGAACTCATTAAGACAGTTTGATGGAGAAACATTTCATGTAGTTCATAAAACATTTTTTAATCATCTGAAGTTTGGAGACTCCCCTGGAGCATGCCATATTCCTGTTAGGTGGAGCGGTAAATTTAGATGGCGGTGGTTTGGATAAATGAGGTTTTAGTGGAGTGGCATCCAACAGTCTTAGATTACTGTGCATTTGCTGAGGAGATTGGTGGATTATTATGCAAAAGCAGTAAGCAACACTTTTCCCTGTAATGATGGAAATTGTAAATCATCTCTTCACAGTGGGCCCGGGGCTATTCCAGCATTGCATTGGGTGCAAGACTAGACTAACACATATAAGAAAAAGTACACATTTACACCTACAGGCAATTTTACAGGAACCCATGCAGACGCTGTGAAGACATTTGAAATCCGAGCAGGTATAGAGCAGGTCGAGCCTTGTGATGCCTGCCAACCTCCTCATTCGTTTTCCTATAAAATACCAAAATATCATCATCTGAGTCGACTTCCTTTCCTTGGAGTTTAAAGCTTTCCCATGCTCCCTTCATATGGATAATCAATCAGACCAAGGTCATAACCACTAAGAGTGTAACAATGATGAAGCAGCAACTAATATTAATGACATTAAACTTGTATTTTTTTACAGGAGCTAATGAACCTCACTCTGACAGCACATGCCACTAATAGACATTGATGTTTACTAGCTTTGCCTCATTCAAGAGGAGCAAAAGTTCCTCATACAGCACTTCACATTCACTCTGATAGCTTTGACCTTCCCTGGTGCTAATTCATTATGCAGAACAGATTTCATTTGACCCGAATTGCTCAGAGGGAGGTGTGAGCAGTTTACCCAAGGTTCTTTATTTCTCTGCTGGGATATGAATCTCTCAATTTAGCACTAATTAAAGGCACATAATAAACACTGAGCAGGGCGGTAGTTTTGGTGATTGTCTGAGTTGAGACAGGACTCATATCTCGTTATCTATTACAGGACCGGACCATTGTTACAGTCAGTGATGAGATCCAAATGTGTTGCCTGAGGTGCAATTTGCTTAGTGTGACCTCAGTTACTTTGTTTTATTCGAACAAAAAGCACAAATACTCTTTCATTTAAAAAAGTGGAATTACCACCTCATGATTGTACGCCTCCTCCAACCAGCCAATTTGCAGGAAATATGGTCACAATTTCCCCTTCCTGAGTTATGGCATCAAATAATAGCTAATATTAACATTATTATGTCACAGGGATTTTGACCTTTGACCTTTTGGATATAAAATGCCATCACCTCATTTATTCCTTATAGATATTTGAGTTAAATTGTGACATATTAAGTGTATGAATTCATGGATTATGGCCAAAAACATGTTTTGTGAGGTCAACATGACCTTTGACCTTTTGACCACCAAAATCAAATCAGATCATCCTTGAGTACAAATGAATGTTTGTTGGATGGACGGACAACCTGAAAACATAATGCCTCCAGCCCTGGCAGTCGCTGGCGCATAAAAATGGGTCATCCATGTCAGAGTTTCAGTATTTAAAAGGGCTGTTTGTAAGTTTTGCGATTGCTACATAGCTAATGTTAGCATTAACAGCTATTTACTCACCAGTCTTGCCAAGAGCCTCAGCCATAGTTGCATTTACAAGACAAGAGGTTATAATATGCCCTTTGAGCAGTGCTACTTCTTCAGGGTAGACTCGACACTACAGCGACTCGGTATTTGAAGAAATACCAGCATGCCAACCTCAGTAGAAGTAAAGAAAAGATAGAAATAGAAGCAAAAAAAGAGGATTGCTTTCCACCACTGGAGACAGCTATTGGCGAGTTAAATCACAATGTCTCTAGATTGGTAAGTAAAAAGCTGTTGATGCTAACGTTTTAGCAATCGCAAAACTTACAAGCTTGTTTATGGCTAGCTAATAGTAAAGGCTAACACTTTGGTTACTTTGGCCATTTAGCCAAATGCACTGGATGCATTGAGCCACATTACTGCTGTGGTTTGACCCAAAACAAAATCACAGTACAGAGTGCTGAGTACACAAATAAAAGCTGTTACTTACATTTATGTAGGTTATATAATGTGAAATCAACTATAACACATATAACAGTTTTGATCTATCAGCAAACCCATGGTCCATTTTGACCTGATGACCTATGAATACACTTCACGAAGGCTGCAGATTTAAATTAGCTGTACATAAACAGCATAATCAATCTTGTTCAATTCAAAACAGCTATTATGTTGATCGAGGGTTTGTGTTATCTGTTTTGATTGGCTGGATGCGTGATTAATGTAATGTGATTGTCAGAATGTGAGGCAGATTAGTTTTGATCAGTTGTGTAAGTGGTGTCAGGGTCTGACTCATCATGGCTGTTTACTCGCTGTTTGTCCTAATTGTTGTATCTGTTGGCATCTCATGAGCTGTGCTCTCTTCTCCCACTTCCTTTTTTCTCTTTCACTTTTTGTTTGTTATTGATCAGAGTGACAGTGACACAGAAAAACAAATCTAATAATTCTGAAGAAAATTCACAAATTGAAAGATCTTAGTCTTAGAGTTTATGAAAACACATGAACTGAACATATGGTTCACAGTATATGGTATGGTATACGGTTACAAGCTAACAAACAACATAAACAAATAAAAGATGCGAACTGCACTGACTGTTCTGATACATCTGCTTAGTCTCTGATTCTGGTCTGACTGAGGCTCAAACACGTGGCTGAATCTCTCTGATGTTTCCCCCTTTAACCATCTGTCTCGCACGTTTCACCTGTCAACCTAGCACGAGGGCCAGGCATAAGGCCTGATTCAGAATTCTCAATGAGGAAGTGAAAGTAGCTCCGGTTTTCCTTTTTTTCATTTTATGTGGGAAAACCATGTTAAATAAAATATTAATCACAGCATTTTTACATAACTTAAAACATGTCTGGGGAGGAATTTCCACAATCATGAGTGAATTTGAATGCCACCAATCACAGGGATGTTGTTATTAAAAAAAAATACAGGATTGTGCTTCATTTACTTAAACCATCAGTGAGTGAGTAAATAGAAACCAATTCCTAATAATTTTTCAAAATAAAATGAGTAATTTAGACATTTAGTCAAAACCCCAAAAGTTAGAATCTACAGATCCTTTTGACAAGAATAACATGTACAGTTTACTTTGCATTCACAGAGATAAAGACAACAGGTACTCAGCTATAAATTCTTGCAGTTTTACACAGACATCTTGACATGTCACAGGAGGAAACGCACATGCGTGAACAATAAAAATGAATGATGACTAAACTCATTTATCTACTTCACTGTCATGGTCCTGGCATTATGTGTGTTTGCTCACTGCCACACTGCCATGACTTACTGAGACACTTGAATAGGACAGAGTCGTTGCTAATGTTATTAGTGAGATGTGCAGTTTTGCTGCTGTGACAGGTTAAAACGTCTGCTGTGAAAAAGGCCTGTTTACATATGTAAGAAGAATAAAGCAGGTTTTGGGGAAATGTTGTGACATTATAATCTGATGAAAATGTATTTTGAAATCCATCTCTTATTTTTTTGTTTCATTGTACCAAGGCTCTGTGTGGTAAGAGCTGTCAACCCACTGATCAACACAAAGTCAGTAAAATGTCCTGAGTGCACATGAAACCAAGAGACATGATTGACTAGATTATTAATGATGCAGCTGTAGGTCCAGTGCATGTGTTCCTACTGTGTTTAATTATATCCTTCATAACATGACACCTCCTTCTGTTCCTGCCGATATGAACACATATCCTGTAACCTCTGCATAACCTCTGACTGAGCAACAGCAACAAATACAGTTTTCACTCAACTGAAAATAAAAGAATAAAACAAAGTAAAGCATGTTTATATGAGAACATACAGAGAGAGTTCTCAATCAGTTGGTAAAAGGTCTGAAAATGAACCTCAGTCGTGTTTAATCAGGCCTGAAGATACATGTTGTCATGGTTACAATAATAACAATGTGGTGTACTTTGTAGAACGTTCATGGATAATAGAAACAACACAAACTGCTACTTTCACATGGGAATCGAACACCGCTCTCCTGTGTGATATTCATGTGTTTTGTTGACTTAACCTCATCCTGTTGTGGATTTGTCGCCCTTTATACTACGTCACCGCACTTTTCCCTTTGCTCTTGTCATAATTACCACAACCACTAGATGTCGCCTAGCAACAAAATGTAACTATGGGTCATAATAACATGCTGCACGGACGACCTATGGCCTGGTTTTTTACTGGAGGACAATCTCGCAGCTGCAAATACAGTTTTCACTTGACTCTAATTTATTGAAAATGAAAGATTAAAACAAAGTAAAGCATATTCATGTAAGAACATACAGACAGAGTTGTCAATCAGTTGGTAAAAGTTTTGGAAAATGAACCTCGATTGTGTTTAATCAGGACTGAAGATACAGCATGCATGTCTCAGAAAGTGAAATTTTATGTACTTTTCATTTTTCTGGTTTCACATGGTGGGATGATTGGGTCCATATTTCAAAACACATAAACACAGAGTTGATTTACAGTACCTGCAGTAGTAGCTAGACATTGACTCACAAAGCACATTGCATGCCCAGATGTGCACACAGGTCATATATTTCCTGCAGCCACACCCACACCCACACACACACACACACACACACACACACACATTACTCGTTGGTAAGGTGTCTTGTCAGGCTGTCATGTTGGATTTACCAGGAACATGCTCAGTCAAGCGGTTCTAAGAAAACATGCGGGGAATAATTTCTAAATATTGATTCCTTCCATGTAATCTAAAATTTATTACTGGGATGATCTTCAATCCAAATATTGACTCCTTCCCCAGGAGCAGTCCTCTAAAATTACTGCAGGGACAGCCTTCAGTCCAATTACAGTGCAGCCACGGCAAAGTGGAGTCTGGATCTTGACAGTATGACAAAATATGGGGCAGAATTGAGTTGGCAGAAAGTATTAAGTAGGTTTCAGCATCAGATTCAATGATAAGAATGGAAACACGTGAAAAAAAAAGAAAAAAGTTGAAAGGAAGAGTGCTTGTACAATATTGATCGGAATCAAGTCTGTATAAGCAGTATAAGAATATTCTCCTTTCTTCTTTGAAAATACAATACAATACATATACAAAGCTGAGTGACAGGAAAGACAGAGGAGTCGGAGCCAAAGCCATAACATTAGAGGTTTATGATTTTTAAATGCCATTTCTGCTATATTGGTCTCAATAGAAAATGTCATGTAATATGAATTTGAGATGGGTTTTAATAATACAACCATTATTAAAAATCAGCAGTCATGCATCTGTCAAGATACTCCAGAGGAAATGTGGACTGTAGAATTTCAAATCAAAAAGTCGAAAGAAACTCTTCAGTAACTTGTTGCACTGAGGACCGCACATGGCACGAGGACACACAAAAACGCACAGAAATGATGAATGTTAAACAATCCCTTTGCATGTGATGTTGCTTCTAAACCTTTTTTGTCTTTTGATCCCTTTTATTAATAAAGTCTTGTTGGGGCTCCTTCAATTAATTGCTAGAACATCCACCAAAGGCACATTTTCTTTATTAACTTCTCAAATGGTTTAATTTCAGTCAAGAGTTTATTTTTGACCCTTTAGGTTTGTTCATTATACATTTGGACTTATGTTTGGACATCCTACATACCAAAGGATGCAGGACATTTACTTGTAATTGAGTATTTTTACTCAGTTATCTTTACTCTTTGTCACAGCGTGTCCTCTGGGAGACACCAAAGACATGGTAGAAATCATTATGAGCCACAGACAGTGGTGTAGGTTAGGTTTTAACCAAAAAAGAAAAAGGAAAGAATATGTAAATGTATACAGTATATAATATCAACCAAGCAAATAACATATAATAATGAAATGTATTATTGTTCTATCCATAAAAATGGCAGCATAACAAAATAATTAGAAATTCTTTGCAAGTTGTTGCATTAATAATAAACTATCACTACATAGAATCACATTAAGTAAAGACCTGATAACAGATAATGTATGAAAAAAGAGCATAGCCCTTTATTTCCTTATCAATGATTGATGATCAATTCTAGAATCTTTTTATGAGAGTATTATCATCACATGTCACCTGTACATCCCAATATCAAAATAAATTGAGGAGGCAATCAGCGCAAAGCGAAAGCAAGCTTCACCAATCAGATGATGATGAAGCCTGAGGGTCAAACCAAGGGCAGATAAATAAAGTGCTCATAAAGCTTATGAGCCTTCAATTGTTACCGTGCCCTCAATGATGATTTGTGCTGCTAGATAAGCATATAATCAGTTTTATCAACTCAGACCGTCCCTCATCTGTATCATGACATCTGGACAATAAAACAACACTGTCACTGTTCAGAGAGATTTATTGAGTAAATGAAAATTAAGTGTAACAGTGGGTGGACAAACGCAGGATTTTTCATCCCCAGTGGACATGATGCTCTTGGCAACGGGAAAGCATCACTATGTGTTAGTTAAATAGTGAGTTACCACTTTGATCACAAATCCTAAACAGCAGTCCAGTACAACAGCACCACAAAGGCTGTACTTCAATCAACATGTGTCGAAACAGCTTCAATGGAAAACTTAACTTTATAATCTCCATAAGTGTTGTTGCATTAAAGGCATACCTAACAAACTGGCAACTTAGTGGGTATGTAGACGCTGTGTAGAGGCAGATCCTACTGTCTTGTGCTCTTTGTAACTTGCTATCTCACCAAGTGCAGGCTGGACTTTACACATCTGTCCCAGATGGTTCTAAAGAAAAGCACACGGAAGCAGCTGTGCACTGCTGTTTACCGTACGTGGAGAAGTTAACCAGACGAACATTTGCCAAACCAAACAGTTCGTCTTCATTATTTCAGTCTTTTCTCTTGTAAAACTGAAAAATACTTTTTACATAAATCTCACCTGTGTTTGTGGAATAGGCACATTGTTGCTCCTTGAGGCTGCTAGAGGACAAAATACCCACCACAACTGCAATTCTCAACCACCGTTAAGTACCAGTGGGTGTTTTACACCCTCCAGCTTTAGAATGCAGAAGTGCACATACAATGAGGTGAAGAGAAGATGCTCATAAACTTTGTCAAGTGACACAAAGTTAGACTTATGCTTAATTAGTGTTTTTAAACAGAATCTGTTGCTATCACTAACTAAACAGAGAAAACCTAAAGGGTGAGGACTCACTGGTTGGTTTAACAGTGTACACCTGGTTAGCTCCCCACCAAGAGGCAACCTCTGTGTCTGAAAAATGAAGCCAACACAGAAATGTCAAAAACTGCAGTTCCTCTAATGACCACTAGAGTCTGGCTCCAAAAGAGAGTCAATCCCCATAGACTCCCATGTTAAAATGTCCAACTTTACAGCAAAAATAAACCTGTTTATAACCTGGTACAAAAAACAGCTTTGGTCTCTATCGCTAATTTCAACTGTTTATATAACTCACCTGTTTAAATTTTTTTATTTAGATTTTAAATTCAAACTTTTCTTGTAAATATCAGACAGATACTTTGGCTTGTTGTGCAGTTAACTGACTAATAGTTTGTGAGGAAGTCTGTACTCTTGTCTTTTAAGGTGAGGGAAATTCTATTAGAATTAGCAGGTATCGTGCCAGCGCTCACCATACCTGGCATGTTAACTTAATTTGTTAACTAACTTAATTAGCCAGCAAATGAATTAGCCTTGGGTTAGCCTTTGGGCGAAATACCCAGATGCTCAGCTGTGCTAATGATACTAACGACAGCGTATGTTTGCCACAGTTATTAAACAGTTATTGGATTAGCCGGGAGTTCAGTGGAGTCAGGCACTGGCAAAATGGCGACAGCAGAGCAGGCGACTTTGAGCTTCAAAACCGCTCTTCAGAAACCTGTGGGTGACCTGTGGGTGGCTTCCAATTTGATTCATACACAAATTGCTATTTGTCTTTTATTTTTACAGAGATATGGGAACCAACTGGAGCATGAAATGGACAAAGTGAACCTCATCGAGGAACACAGGAATTTTGAGGGGCTAAGCAAAAAACTCTCAAATCTTTATTGACATAAATCATAATCATCATAATCATAAATGATGCTGGAATACATGCATCTCTCCACACCCAAAGCCTCTGGAGACACATCCATGTGGCAGATTTAAAGGCATATTCACCCACACAGCATACTTTACTACAACTTTCTTGCAAGTTTCCACATACTTTATGCTGATTTCTCATCCACAACCATCTGTCAGGGCGGAAATCAGCCAGTCTGAGCCCCCGACCAAGCCATTTTCAACCATTGTCCAACCAGGCCTGCTCTCATCCATTATCCAGCCTCAACCAACCCTTTGTCTATCACAGCCATCATATTGTTCAGCTCTCTGAGTGAGGGCCCAGTTCTTCATTTGGCAACCATTTGACTCCTCATTAAATTTGTTAATGTGTGCACAGAAGATGCCTGTCTTGCATTTGTAAAATAAATGTTATATCTAACCATTAAAAAAGTCTTACTCCCTGTCCTCTAATGCATTATTTGATTTATGTCTCTCCACCACTGAAGTTGTTGTGGGACACAATCTCCAGGATATGACAGATAAACATAGACTTTAAATGTACTGAGTCATAATTCATAGGGATTGCTGTATTTTTATACTTTGTGTTTTGATCGGGGTTGTGCTTCTGTGATTATGTTGTACTCAACGAGCTTTAAAAATCATAATAGACATAAATGCTGGAGAATAAATAACAGTGTAGCTGACTTTATTATATTATATTTTTCCTTTTACAAGAGTGAAGTAAAACACATTAGGTTGCCAGTAATAGGCTAATTAAATATTTTTTGTCATTGCTGTGGGTGTGCTAACTGAGCAAGCAGCAGCATTAGCCCTTATGTTGTGTTCCGTGTGATTTAAAAGTTTTATCTCTGAAAATTGTAGTTAATTTGTTCAGATTGACCTAAGATTCCATGACTTTGTCCACAAAAAGGATTTGAACACACAAAATAAATTGTATTGATTTGCATACAATTTTGTGAGTTTTATTCAACTTTTGTACACTCTTAATGTTCCAGGTCAAAAATCACCGGTCATTAGAAATGAATGAGGGAGACAACAACTGCCTCCCGCCTTACTTGCTACACAGGACAGGGATAGTTCTGCCTTCACCGATACTCACACCCTTGTGTCTTGAGTGAGTGTTGAGTGTTCTTGTTAGTTGTTCGTTAATGTATGAAGACATTGATCTTGGAATATTGTGAAAATGTCAAGTGCAGTTTTGGGATAATTTCCTTTGTACACAATTAAAATATACTTACTTTTTGTGACTGTATAAAAAATTTAAATGGTTTCAAAGCAAATGTCCTTGATAACTTTGACCCAAAGTACTCTGTAATAAACAGTATACCATGTGTCATCTGATTATTTCTTATACTCAAAATAATCCAGAAATTATGTTTTTTAGAACTTGCTTTCAAGTGTATAAGATCAGATCAATGAGGCACACAGGCCACTAAAAACATAGAAGTTCAAAACTTGTAATATTCACTAGAACTTAAGTTAATTAAAAAATCTAACACAACAAGTAGTGATAATGTGTATTAATACAGTTTTTTTAAAGTGAGTCTCAGTGGAATGGTCATTTCTGACCGGGAACACAAAATTGTATAACACGAAATGAACAGAAACTGGAGGGTTAGAAAAGTAGAAATGTAAATGTAATCTAAAGTGGTAAATGACTGAGACTGTTCATTATGCATGCAGTTAGTAGTCAGGTTTAACACCTGGATCACCCTGATGAAGGTTTACCTCCTCAGGTTTAACGCACTTGATCAGTTTTTTTGGTTCATAACCTTGAGGAATCCACTTTCAACCCTCTTTCACCTGATGATGATGATGATGCTGTTGAGGAATGCAGGTCCTATACTCACATCTTTCACACAATTATACCACATGCTGGGAGTGCAAGGGGGGTATGAGAACTCTACCTCATCCAATCATGGTATTTTAGAGTTCCCACACACACACACACACACACACACACACACACACACACACACACACACACACACACACACACACACACACATTAATTTATATGAACAAAGAACCGATCAGGTGCTGGTTTGTTGCAGGAACAGCTACAGTTATATTACATTTTACTAAGTTACATCACTATACAGAGATTCACAGTAAAGCCATTTCAGTGGTTGGTGGTTAATGTTGATTTTTATTTATATATAAATATTTATATGTATATGTATAGACAACTTAATCTGACTCGCCTCATTTTCCATGAGCTGCTTGATCCTAATACTATAGGTCTTGATTTAAAAATCATACATTTGTAAGCTTAAATGATTGATATATCAATTAAAAGGTTGCAATTGTTTCCTACAAAACATTTGTTATTGCAAATTAATTGTACATTTTAATTTGTACAAGACATCTAGTCAAGTACAGCCAAGTTTAATTTTGGCCTTTCATCAAGTTACTCGCGAAATTAACATAAAATAGCAACACTGCTGATAAGACCTGCCACTGGCAACGTTTGTCATTTTAAATGACAGTGAAGGTCAGTGTTGGATAAAAATGAGCAGCTGCTTCCTGAATGTTTTACACTGCTCTTTGCTAATGAGAGTTTCATATTTTTTCCTCCACTAAAACACAGCCAGATATCCTAGCATGCAAAGCTGCAAAGCTCAGATCTGAATCTTAGCAGGGGGTGAGCTTGAATCTCCTCAAGGGCAGAGCTAAGTCTATGTACGGCCTGTTCCGAAATCCTTAAAGGAAAGTTCTGTAACTTTAAAAACATTACTTCACAAATATTTTAAGCATGAAACAGTTACTAAAGACGTGCAGAGTTTTAACCTAGTTTCGACCTCTTGGTTTTATTGTTTTTTAACCCTGCACAAAGTGCTTTTGCACTGCAGACATTTTGAAAGTCAAAGCAGGGAAAGCTCAATGTAGGCGTTCCAATTTAAGGGCCCTGTATCTGTACATGCTCGGTTTATATAGAGCAACAATGTCAGTGAGGTAGGAGGTCGGGGTGGGTGGATGTTTCAACAGAACATCAAACTTTAACTGAGATGCCTTCTGTTCGTTTCCTATTTCTAACCAAAAGTCAACTTTGTTACTGTGTTTTTGTTTTTAAGCAAGACAATAACCTTTTCTTATCCTTAACTGTTCCGTAAACGATCGTCACTGCCACTAGATGTCACGCTAGACCGCCAGAATCTCAGAACAAAGCAAAATGAATAAAGTTACCCTGTGTCCAGAGAACCAGCAAAAACTATCCAGCCACAATCATTATATCATTGCCGTGATATATTCTATACAGCAAAGCTGGCAGTAAGCCAGCTAGCGATAGCAGCACTAAACACATTCATAATGTTGGTAACAGCACATTAGCTAACATTATCGTGCCTACTGTAGCCGGTCACTAATGAAAACAGACATGGAGGAGAAGAAAAGGCAGTTCTGAGTTAAGCTGGAGCCGTTTAGCAGCTTGTAGGATTCTCCGTATCGGTAAAGCCAGACCAGTATTGGCTCCATGGTTAGACTGGGAAAGAAAGAAATTCTGTCTTGGACTTATCCACTGGGACCAGCCACAGTAGGAAGCCTAATTTTGATCCGTTGGAGTTACTGCACTACACTCTTCTTGTATCAGTTTCAAATTAAAAGCGTAAATGCTCTCAGCATTTTAGTGGACAGAAACCATACATCTCTTAAGACTTTTATTATGAAACATTTGGATGGCCGTGTTCTGGAAAACACATTGAATTGTATTATTTGGTGAAATATGGTTTGCCCCTGTGCTGTTCAACACAAACAAAAAGTGGCATGATCAAATTCAATTAATGTCAAAATATATTACTGCATAAGACTGATAGGCTACTTGCTCAATGCTAGTGCAGACTATCATTGTCATTTCTTCAGTGACATATGTGCTAATTCTCTTTATTCTGCTTTTTAGGATAATGAATGGGACCTTGCAAAGAATGCAGTTTGGAACAAGCTAGCAGGTATTGGTTGTTGCAAGATTTTAGGCAGGCTTTTAGGGGCAGTTATCACTGTCCAAGTCCATACACATTATTATGTGCAATATGCTACTATATCACACACTGAAAAGTCATGCTGAACAGCAAACTCGGAAGCCAGTAGAAGTATATAAATTCCAGCGTTGTGGGCTCATGCAGAGAAGTAGCAACAGACACATGAACATCTCAGGCATGATGAAACAGTTCCATGTATATTTATATGCTGCAAACTCACATTTACAGTGAATCCAACATACACAAAAACGGGAGACACAACCTGCATTCATTAAAAGACTTTGAAGCCAATGTCAGTACAAGCGGTCAGTTGCATCAGTCTCTGCAGACAGAGTCAGTGGATACACATCATGAATATGAAACACTAAGTTGTGGTTATGCTGCAGAATTACACCTGCCACATTTTATTGAAGAGAAAATTGCTTGAATTTTATTGAACATGGAAAATATTATTCACTTTCCAAAGGCGGTTACTGATGAGGTCCTTTCTGAACTTCACTACATATTAAGTACAGCATCTTTGCCTGTCACAAAAGCTATTGTTTCTGGTGTATTTCAAAGTCATGAACTCAGTAGTTGATGAGCTTTCCACTGTTCTATGCAAATTTAATCCGCTGGGCGTAGGTATTGCAAAGGATGGCCCTCGAGATATTGCATGTAAATGCACACAGTGCTATACCTCTCATTTTGGTGTTGTTGAGCCAGTTGAGTACATACTAGATGCCCAGAGGAGAAGGACATTTGAATACATCATTCTATTACAATATTTGCAATATTTGCAATATTTGCAACATTTGCGGTTTGTCCTTGAACATCTTGAACCTCTGAGAATACTAGAACAGCTTTTGACTTCCAAGAGTACAGAACCATGACAGAAACAAAATCGGTTTGAGAATAGCAGTTCATCTTTATGTTGTGTCATGGTTTGACCTGATGGACACTTTTTGTTTGGACTTTTGATTCACTTCCTGTTTTATTATGTAGTAGAGTTCCTTGTGTGTCCACTGTGTTTTCACTTCCTGTCTTTTGTCTTCTGTTTCCCTCCTTGCTGATTGTCTGCCCCACCCTAATATGTTTTACCTGTGTTCAATCACCCATGCCTCCCTGGTATGTATTTAGTTTCTGTGTTCCCACTTGTCTTGGTCAGTCCGTCTGTTGTCCTACTGTTGTCAACCTCTTTAAATCCTGTTGTTCTCCAGTTTTGTTCCTGTTTTCCTCCAGTGAAGTTTCTGCTTGTCAAGATCTGGTTGTTTTTTTGTTTTGTTTTTTTGTGTTAGGGTTAGGAAAGTTTCTCTTTTTGTTATTAATTACTATTGATTTTGAGATGTGTAACCCTCTTGGGACATCTTATCAGAAACACATCATCTGTGGTGTCTATTAGGTTTTGGGTAATTTGTCAACAGGTTCCCATTCAACACTAACCTCAATATATTTAGCTGTTCTATGCAAATCTCAAGATGTAAATGTAATGTGTTGGAACCTCTCTTTAAAGACTTGACCATGTTAGAACAGAAGGATGTCTTTATGTCTCAGCTTGGTCACTTTGTTAAAGGTTCTGTTCAGTGTGTAATACCTGACAATCTTGCAGCCCATGGGTCTAGATTTCGTACCGAAGATGAATCTGAATTTCAGACTAAGGATGTCAAGACAGCTGCTTTTCCAATTTAGAACCAGAAACATCCATGACATCATGTCCAGTCTTCTCATGGGGAATGCAACTATTCACTGTGGTGTCAAAAAACAGTGTGTTTAAACAGTGCACCCTTCATTTTCCTCTTGACATTGTGCATGATCTCTTTGACGGTGTTGTTCCTCTACATATTATAAAGTTTTCTGTCTATAGAGATGGGGATGGGGAGCCAGAGGATGTTGTGATTGTGATCGAAGGCATTAAAGCCCTGAACAACGTAGGCAGTGTCATCATAGTGTTTGGGCTCATTTATTTTCTTGATTTAAACTTTTCAGACAACCTCAAGTAGACCTTCGAGTGTTTTTCCAGAAGGTCATAATGAATTTGGATGGGCACAGGCTGAAAATGAAGTTGTTTGCATGAGAGGTGAACACCAAGTGACAAAGTACATTGTCAAGTTTCTTCATCAGATCTTGTAGGAGTTGTTTTTTTTTTTGGTTTTCCACTTTAATCTGCTGTCCGGTCAATGACTAATGACAATCCATGACCTCATGGATGTTTTCTTTGTGCTGACATTTTGAGGGAATTGACTAAGCTGTACAGAGGCAGGGGACTGTAATATACAGAGCTTTACATATGATGAGCATGATGAGCAGTCCTGGGGGGGGGATTGAGCGATTTAATGCAATTGTTCCTCCTTGACAAACTAATGATGGATGGGAGTTCAAGTCTGGAATACCATGGGCTCCGACGAGTGTTTACACATGTGAAGTTTGCCTACTTGACCTCCTGATCATAGCTGCTCGAGCGTGACTCTACCCTCCACGCTTCTCATGCTGCCATTCTCATCTCAAATGTCAACCGGTGCATCCACTTTTCTCCTCCCTGTTGCCTGAATGCACGACTTGAAATGGACTCGAGTGACATTTAAATGACTATGGATATCCTCGTTAGTCATAATCAGACTCTTGGTCTGTGAATGAATGAGGACTCAGAAGAGGTCCGCACTACATGTTTCAGTTAGCATCTATGATAATACATCAAATGCTATTCTTCAGTGTAAATGAGTTATTGCAAAACTATGCCTTTGTTTGAATTGAACATCTGTACACCAGGGTAAAAAAAAAAAAAAAAAAAAAAAAAATTGTACCGCTCTGTACCGACCAACCAAACCAAAAGAGAGAATTTTGCATTTGCGACATTGGTAGTAAATGCTGATTGTTTGCTTTTTTTGTAGAATTGATGATTTCCATTTTGATTTTGAGTTTTCTCGGTTCTAACATTTAAACACAGTGTAAGCTGCACTGTGGCGCAGTATATTGAACTCTCTGAGTGTTTTTTCAGTAAAAACACTTCAGCCAGGTTTTGTCTCATGTGTCTTAATGGTGGATCAAGTAATAAAAAAAACCTTATTTCATTTCCAATTTACTATATTAGTTGGAGTTGGACATTATACAATACATTTTACTTAGGTAATGTAATCATCAGCTGTAATAAAATGATAAAAAAAAAATAGTTGGAATAACTCAAAATATATTGGATGTACTTTGGTTTGAGTGGGGGCTTCAGTACGTATATTCATTGGATGGAAATCCTGCCTACAATTTAATTGATTTGTTTTGTTGTGTGTGTAAAGAGGTGGACAGGTGGATGGACACCGAACAAAGTGCTGGACTATGATACAGGAGACAAGGGTTCACATCCTGAGCCCTGTGTGTGGTTAGCTTTAGGCAAATAAAGCACTGTGATTAAGGTTCAGTAATAAGAGTTTTAATGAAGAAGATTATTTTATCAAGTCACTTTAACATGTTTTTTTATTATGTTAAGAAACTTGTTTGAGTTATCAAAAGTATTAAGTATTTCTAAAAATGTTTTTGCTGTTGCAAAATAGTAAACATAATTTGTATGAAACCAGTTTATACTGTATATCTATTCTTGGTGATAAATGGTCATTGATGTTAATACACTGCAACTTCCACTGTGAACATCTGTAGTGGTAGTGTACTTTTCTTTTTTGTTCAACCACAGTAGCTAAATCCCTCATACTGAAATGCTCCAATCCACTCACTGTACCTGGTCCCTTTTCATACTGGAGGTCACGACATAATGGACACTATCAGAAAAAAAAATGCATCATTTAAGGTCTGGGTTCCTAACCCTGAAATTATATTTGTTTTGCATAAACAAACAAAGAAATTACATTTCCTGTAAACTCAATAGGGATATGTTGTTAATTTACATATTCAGCAAGTGGTAAATGCACTGATGGGTCTGGGTTTCCAGATGTAGTGGTAAGATCATAAGTGAGATTTCACTTAAATTTCATAACTTAATTTTGTTTTAATCAACTCATCTGTTCTAACTTATATTGGGCATATTGCCTCTTCTGTTCTAAAGTAAATAAATAAATAAATAAAGACGTCCCATCCTGTTTGCCAGAGGATTTTTTTGCTGGCAGATATTGCTTTGAGCAGCAAATGTGAAGAAAATGAATGTATTCTCTATAAAAATGTAGTGAATTATTAAATTATTAGAATTATTTAAGACAATTTTTTTTTTTTTTTTAATCTCTTTTTATAGTTTTGCTGCTATAAGTGGAAATCTGCAGGGGATAAGGCAACATTATCCCCCAATGACACGTGACTTGCTGTTACATAGAATAAAGCAGGATGTACTGGAAAATAATAACACAAAAACAGAGTTGACAAAGCCCTCGACATTTCATTAAACAAGGCTTCCCCTCGTCTCCTGTCCCAGGGGAGCGCTGAGTGACGTAAGAGACGGGAAAGTTCATGTGGTGAGCAGGAGCAGCTTCATTTCTCCCGTTAGGTTTCAGCTGATGGGGCTTTCAGCAGACTGCTGGGATTACACAGTGACAGTAGAAGAAGACAGCAGTACTTCAAGTGGAATCAGGGGTATCCTGAAGATGTGTGTGAGCTCTCACTGCCAACAATCATTCTGCCAGCGTCGAATCCGCTGTGTGTGGAATTAAGACTTGACTTTAAGTTGACAAAAGAAGCACTGAATTGTGGGGTTACACACATCCTGTCTTGCCCAGCTTTTTTCCTCACCCCTTGTTTCCTTTTTTCCCCCCCCCCCCCCTCCACACTTTTGTCTCCTCTGATTTGCAGGGAATCTGAGCAGCATATGAAAATAGCTCCTGACAAAGTATCTTGTTTTCTTGTTTCCTCCTCTTTTGCGCTGTCAGTTTCTCCTTGTGTTGTTTCCTCTTTTTCGTTTCTCTGCTTTAATCTGCATTTGTTGCAACGAGAGCTTGTGCTGTGTTGCATCAATTTCTGCTGCTCTGGCTCCGTCTGTTGTTCTTAAACTCGTAGTGCCACCCAGTGGTGAGGAAGAAAAGGCAAATGAATCATCAGAATGATTTTAAAACATTCGAATCAAAGGGTTGATAGGATTTTAGAGGAGAAGACATCTGCTCTTTCACTGTAGAGCCAAAGGCAGTTCCTCTGCATTCTGGAATATTCAGATTAGGATACATTGTATTAGAGAATGACAATGATCTTACATTGATTCACAGTATCTTTTACCACTTATGGTATCATATTCCTGTGGGATAGCATTTAGTGTGATAAATGTGACATTTATAAGAGAGCCGTCCTAAATTTAATTAATACAGCTATTACTGCTAAATGTGGTATAGGGTCCAGTCACTTTCTTCATCCCATGAGGCAGCTAAAGTTGATTAAATGCTCGTGAACGTATAAGAAATGACAGTCAGGAACTGCCCTGATCTGATAGCTTCACTTTTATAGCTTTTACTCTTGCATACAGTGCCAACCGCATATTTAACTTCTCTTGACAGCAGAACATTATGTGAGGCAAAGCTGGGAGAAACCTTCACCTATACCCAACCTCTGCTTTCCCTTAAAACTCCCAGGTTAAATTAAGAAATTTGTCAAAGGGCAGGGCAGAGGATTAACCTGCTAGGTTGCACAGGGGCAGAAATGAGCTGTGGGCCCATATTTACACCCCCACCATTCTCAGGCCTGTTGCACGCTTCCTGCATCAGATTGACCGATCGAGTGCACGTGCCTCTCACGCTTTGAATCATTGCAGTCTGCAGTCATGCTGACTGCACGTGGCTCCTTATTGATGAATGCCTTGTTGGTCTTTGGGACCCCTGAGACCAATCAGTCTCTTAAGCGTTCCTGCTTCAGCTCCCACACTGTGGTCAGGAAACACAGGGGAGACCTTACTTTACCCAGCACTTGGCTGACTTAAAGAGTGGTTTCTGGCCGGGAGCACGTGGTGGTGATTGCTGCTTGACAAGACCATTGGCCTTTGTTGCATTTACAAGGCAAAAGGTTCTCACACGCCCTCTGAGCAGCGCTGCGTCTTCGGGACAGACTGGAGGCTACAGTGAGTCGCTATCGGAAAGTGACAAGATGCGCCAGGGCTAGCTGGTTAGCATGCCAATTTCAGTAGAGCAGAAGACATGATAGAGACGAGAGTTAACATTGGCGTTGCTTTCCACCTCTGGAGGCAGCTGTTAGTGAGTAAAGAAATGAAGTTTGATGCTGAACTTACAACGTTTCTTCTAGACTTGTAAGTAAATAGCTGTTAATGCTAATGTTAGCTATGTAGCAAAAGCAAAACTTGCAAATTTGAGCTTCCACTACAGTGTACAAAGGGCAAACGAAAGTCCTGCATGGATGTACAATATGTGCACATCAATCATTGCGAACAGTGTGCACAGTGAAGTGATATCTCAGCTTATTAGACGTGGGGCTGTGTGAGGTACTTATCAATAGTCAGTGTTTTACCTGCAGGAGCATCGGCACAGAAGCAGAATGATGTGCTGATGTGGACAGGTCCATCCACAAAACCGTGTTTTACCCACTTTAAAAAAATACTCACAAAATGAACTAATATCACTTTAAGTGCACGCTTTATTTTAAACAGCATTTTCCTCTGGAACTACAGTTTGTGAACCGTTGAACTACCACATTACTACACACAAGCGCAAATACAGCGCGCACTGTTTTAATAATACACTGACAATAGATATGTACTTCACACAACCCCACATCAAATAGCCCGGACTATCACTTTAAATTTTGATTTTGAAATATGACAGTGTGTCAACATTGGGTAAAAACATCAGTTTGTCTTGGACTATGGTTGGTGCATGTAACAAAGCACATTTACAAATAATGAAATTATCAAAAACCACACAGTGAACTCGGGGCCTGTTTTTGCCACTGAAAGTCTGGGGACGTGTCTCACAGTAGAAATGCTCTCCCTGCATGTGACTGTTTTCCTGTTATCAATTACTGATTACCAATCAAATAAAGGAACTTTTACACTTCCTGTTCAGCAAAGTGTGCCAACATGCTTGCTGCTAGCATTAAGCCCTTGTGTGGGACTTTTATTGTTGTTTTGGTAGTATCATTGAAAAAAATATGGTTGTGTCCTATAGCAACATTGCTCACGTCTTTTCAGTACAGAGTCTCCAAGGAAAATGGCCGACAGGAGGGAGGCTTCAGCTCTGTGGTGATTGCAGTCAAGTGTTTCTCCAAAATAAAAGCCAGTGGTGGACTTCCTCGAGGCTAACAGTGGCCACATAAGCCCTCCTAATGATAAATGGTCAGAAAATAGAGGGGGAGAGCCACAGTCTCCTTTCCTTTAAAGTGTGAGATCAAAACAACAAAGACTTTCCCCACATAATTTTCCACATCACAGGAAGGAACTGTGCAATTTCATCAGGATGGTATACCTTCACAATAACTGTATGGAAGGGCAGCGCCTCAGGTCAAAGCAAGAAATATAAAGACAGCGCTGCGAAGTGCATCAAACCTCACAGACCATGAGCCGCCCTCCACTGCTAGAATCTATACTACCTGTCAAAACACAAAGGACTCGAATACACTTTTTTATTTCCTCCCTTTTTAAAACTTTTTATGTCACACAGGTGAAGGATGGGTTTATTAGTATTAATCCCTTTTTAGTATTTTAGTTCTTGTGTGTAGTTTTATTTATTGCATGTTTTAATATCTTGTTTTATTACTGTGAGTCTGTTTTTATCTTGGGCTTTTATTTTCTTTATCTTTACCGTTGTGACTTCCTGCCCTGGGTGACTAATTGTTAATTACTTGCACCTGTGAGCATTGGACTTCAGAAAAACAAAGGGGCCTGCTGAACAGACTCTCTTGCGATGAGAAGAGCGGAGACAGGGGACGGGAAGGGGAAAAAGTTCCCTCGACTGTATAAAGACAAAGGTGATGGGTGGTCGTGCCGGCAGGCAGCAGCGTGAGTGAACAGTGGCGGCAAGGCAATGATGCAACGGGGGGGGGGCGGGAAGTTGCCCCGGGCATGACTGTGGGTCTGAATAAGTTCAGTGACTGCTGGCGTTCTTTGTCTCAGTGACCCGAGGAGGACTGACAGTGTTGGTAGCGGCCTGGCAGAACGAGCCCCTTCAGCACCTTCCCCTGTTGGGACTGGTTCGACCCCCGTCCATATACAACCTCCAGGAGCGACCAAGTTCCTGCAACTCGTAATCCACATCTAAGATAGGGGACTTTTGGGACTGTTACTCTTATTGACTTCAGTTTGTTTTTATTGGGAGCTTAATGTGGTTTTATTACTCCTTGAGCATTTTAGTTGCTTTTATCTTGGCCTGGCCTGTTTGATTTTAAGTTTCTATAATAAATATTGTTACTGCTCTTTCTTGGTTCATGCTTCATTTGTTGCTACATTCTCTGCTCTTGCACCTGATTGTAAGATCTTGGGTTTTAGGGTGGGTTCATTTTTAACCTCTTAGGTGATACCTACATCCTTGACATTTTATGCACAAAGTTTTCAAGTTTTGTGTTATGTGTGTGTGGGTGTGTGTGTTTTTTTTTATGTAAGCCCACCACAGAAAAATCCTATTAATTATGAATCTTTAATCTTGAACTCATCAATTGAGGCTAGTGCCTTGGCTACAAAACAACACACTGAGCCTCTGTGTTGGAAAAAAGGCTAAAATAAAGATGTTTGCTAACTAACAATAGCTAACATCAACTCTTTAACATTGTCCCCATTTGTTTTGTTTCTGGCAAACAACAGCTGGTTTTGGACAATCTCTCCCCCTTTTTAATAAAAAAAAAATCCTTTAATTCAACAACTGTAGCTGTGTGAGTGGGAGAGGACTGAGTGGACCCCTGCTGCGGCTAATCAACACACACCAGTGCTGCCATTGTTTGTGCTCTGGGAGTTTCAAAGCAAACTGGATGATGTCTGACTGCCGTTATGATCCTCTGCCACTGTAAAGTAATAGAAACCCATCGCTTTGATATTTCTCCCTGCTATTATTATTTGATTTAGGATTATAAGGCTCCACTTGGTGGAGTGCTGATTGTGAAGAAAAAAAAAATTACAAAATAGGCTTTTATGATAACATTGTACATTCCAAAATATAATCCACTGGTGGAAGAGATGTTCAGAGTCAGAGTAAAAATACAGAAATGTAATAAAAATGCTCCACGACACATAAAAGTCTCATATTTAAAATGTTATGTAAATGAAAGTACAGACATTTTATCAGCAAGTTGTACCTCAATCATCCAAAGTGTCACCTGTTACTGGTTTGGATCGGATCATAATAATGTATTCGAACAGATGTTATAGGATCATATTATGCATATATGCATTCATTTCAATCAGGAAAATTCTTTCCTGATTGAAATGAGTGAGCAAAGCTTTAATGCCGTGTACAAAACAAAGAAAGTGAAGACCCCGATATGATGTCTTCGTATTGTAGACGGGAAGAGATGCTGTGCACAGTGACACCGGTGGTGGTCGAGATATGAAATGAGGAGGGCCAGAAGAATGACGAGGATGGCTTCAGATAAGCTGGACATGAAGCTGGACATGAAGCGGGAGGAGGGGGGTCGCAGCACTCCGTCTGAAATGACAGCTGACAGCAGTAGAGAGAACGGATTTAAAGTTCGACAACAACGATGTGATTGGATGATTGGGATTGATAGGATGACCGATATGATAGGATGACCAATAATCCGCATGATCAGCTCTATTATGGGGAGCGGAGGGAGAGGGAAGTGTGAATGAGATGAGACACAGAGATAGTCTTCCTGATTGAACTTACGCTAAGCTTCATTTAGCAGAGGTCATAATGTTCGTACCCTACAAATACCTTGTGAACAAGGAAGCAGTTAATCCGGATTACCTAGCATTTTGTTTGGATTTAAATCAGAAAGTAAGTGCATCTGTAATGTTAGTAATAATCCCTCAATGCCCACAACTATGACATGTAAGATTGGTCAAAGTTGAACCAGGAAGTCAGTGTGTAACCCGCAACATTTTATTATTTTAGATCAACGTTTTATTATTTTAGATCATATTTTGTCATCGGCCTTTGTTTTCTCCTCCTGATGATTTTGGCTAATCTGCTTTCCCACCTCACCTGTTTGATTGCCTGAATGTGGAAACAATCCTGAGCAGCCAGAGATCTCAGCAGTTACTCTGGTATATACAATGTTATTTTAACCATTAGAACCACTGGCCAGAACAATGAAAATAAATATAATAATAATAATAATATCACATCTTTTCTTCTGCTGAAGTTAGTACACTAACCTGCTAGCAACTCACTGTAGCCTCCAATCTGCCCTGAAGACGTAGCACTGCTCAGAGGATGTATTGCAACATCTTGTCTTGTAAATGCAACAATGGCCAAAATCTCTTGTCTAAACATCAAACAGCCACAAGAAAACTTACAAATAGCCCCTTTTAATCTTCCTTTTTTTTTGTGTTTTCTTCATTTTAAGCCAGTTAGTTTTCTATGGTCAAGTAACATCCTGCTGAGATTTTAAAGTGGGAGCAAAAAAGTTAATGGCAAGAGGAATTTGGTGTCAGTTTGCTATTTAAAAAGAGCCAGAGAATGTAATGCAATCATTAGCATTTAAATTTAGAGTAGAAACAAAGCAGACCCCAGTAACTTCAGGTGACATTCTCAAACTTTTAATAGCTCTGCCACTTTCTAACATTCAGCGCTAATCAGCACCAACAATCACTGAAGTTAGTTTACTCTTCCCTGTGTCTGCTGCAAGGAAATATTCTAATCTTGATTAGCCACTTTAGACATTGAGCTCAAAGCAAAAGCAAATATGTCCAATGATGCCTTCAGGATGACAAACATGCAGGTGTCCTGCAGTGGACTTCAACAGCAAACTGATTTATCTGTCTTTTTCAATCAGGATAATCTAAACTCTCTTTGCAAAGAAAGTGATTAAGACAAATGAGATTGCAATTAAGACAATTACAACTAACGATTAGCACTAATGATTCTTAACAGAGGGCTTCAGAACAGTGGTACCCCTGCAGCAGCAGCTGCAGAGGAGGAGAGTGCAGAAAATAAAATATCACAGGAAGACAGGAAGCCATTAGAGTGTGGGCAGTGCAATGATTTCACCGGAGTTGACACAAGATGACATAAAAACATACAACACTGACACCTTCCATGACTGCAGTTGGAAGTTTAGGACAAGATGGCGAGTGCCACGTTTATTGGCATCGGGCATATATTTGGTTAATTGTATAATGGATTTTGCCACAGCACTGCAAGTGTATTGTCATTTCCCCAGTGAAAAATCCTTCCAGTAACTTTTTACTCTAGTTATTACCTTCTTAACTTCCTGTGTGATGTACAGGCTACAGTAAAAAACAATTTTGTTTCCAGTGCTTAAGGCTAGTGGGAAAAGTTGTTCCTGAATATAATTACAGTATGTTCATATTTTCAGTTTTTGCAGATTTTGACCAAAAAAAAGTAGAAACATTTCAAGTCGAGTGCTTCTTTTTCTCTTAACACACTCACCGCTTGGGTTCTCTGAGTCATTTCTAGGCATTGGCTTGTGGTGCTGCTAGCTGTAGGGGTGCCAAAAAAAAAAAAAAATGTAGCTTACTTTCAGGCCATCTTTCAAAAGATGTGAGTTGAGATTGAAAAACTTCACTTATGCATTAACCCACCTCACCTATGCTGCTGCTGACTGCAGCTCTATTTTCTGGCTCACTGCAGGTTACTTATGTTTTATGTAAACTTTATATACATTGCATACAATTCAAGTGAATGGGAAACTTTGTCCAAACTTTTGACTAGTACTCTATATGATCAAAAATCCAGATAAGACTCATAGCTGGATAACTAGTGAGCATGTACAGCAAAGTCATACTTTCAGCTGTTAACTACCATTTCGGACACAACATAAAGTATTAGTGAAGGCCTTAAAAAAACATAAAAAAAACCCTGTACTGCAGGTATATTTTCTTAATACAGAACAATTCAGCTTTTCTAATTTTAACGTAACCTGACTGTAAAGATTGTAAAATCCATGAGGGAGACTGTAACATGCGGTTAAAAGCTCTCTGAACATCTAGCAGCCGGACATTGAAAATAGGAATCTTTCAATGTTGTGTCTTGTTAGATCAAGAATAAACTTTCATGCCTATGTTCACTGAAAATCTTTACAAAATAATCACAATAAATAACAGCTCAGAAAACAGTCGATCTCACCTGATAATGTCATGAAACAAACAATGGCAGGTGTACGGCACCAAAATGGCCACTAAGATAGATGTTTATATTCTACACACTGTGTGTATCCAAAATATCCTGAACCCTGACCTGAATGGGCCTGGGTTGAAACTATGTCCATACTCATATGGACCGACAGGGAATGTGTTTTCATATATCTTTCTCCAAAATGGGTTTGAGATGAGCTACAATCAGCTTTGGTCATGTATCTGTCATCATCATGAACTGTGACTTCCAGAAAAGAAAGAGATGTATTTCCATTCTTTTAGCCTGTGGCTGCTTGTTTGTTATTGACATGTTGTGGTGCTGATACTTTTGGTGTTCTCTCTAATTATCTCTTGGTTCTGGTGGGATCTGGTGAGATCAGGAACCCAAGTACGAAAATGAATTCATGCATGCCTGGTTCAGGTAGGTTTTCCACTCGTCATTTGGGGATATGGACCAACATTTCATTTTGGACCACTGTAGAGCTCTAGTCTGAGGTGTTTAAATGTCAGTAACAACAATTTTTTTTTAATAAAAAATGTATTTAATTCCAAACGTACCTGACAAAAGAGCTTGTGTTTTTTGTGTGTGGGGAGTAGATGAAAGTACGTATGCACCAACAACCCGGCAGTCTGAAATGATTGTTCTGCTGCTTAAGGTGACATGGTGGACAATGATTCACACAATGAGATGGAGTCAGTGTTAGAGAGCGGTCACATAACAGTAATTGATGGCCGCTAACTTCCTAATACAAGATGTTGTCAAGGTTTAAAAGGAGTGGGCTTATGAATGTAACTTGTTCGAGTCCCTGCGGTACTTGAAAAATAGTGTCATAGTTCCCCTGAGCAAGACACTTAATCTCCAGCTGCTCCATGGAGAAGCTTAGTGGGTGACACAATACTGAAGTTGTACTGTGTAGATGTCTGAGTGGATGTGGAGCAATAAATGCTAACAGAAAGGGCTTAAAACAGTGCAATCACAGGGCTTTGTTCTAGAGAAAAACTTCTAAAATAAATGGATCCCAACTATGGATCTAATGAAAGTGAGAAAATGGATAAAACTAGAGATTCTTTCCTGTCACAAACTGCAATGTACAGCTCTAACTAACTTCAAAAAGCACTGTGTTGAGATAAAAGTTTCCTTTCAGTTGCTTTGAAGACAACTTTGATCTTCCTGAACAGTACTTTTTTTTTTTTTTCATGAGAACAACAGAAAAGTAGGCAGAAATGCACACCAATCCATTTGGACCTCACAAAGCAGTAAACACACACATACATCTCGCTCTGTCAAACACACAGACAGACAATGAGGCGCTCTTTTTCTTCACTTTGTTTTTTTGTGAAGTCTGGTAAATCTTTCCAAGTCATCATTCTTTCTTTGAAACTACTTCAAGGCTTTCAACATAATCAGTGTCTTGTTTTCTCTTCCACAGTCTTAAATGTGGGTGAACTGGGATGAACTCCACCTGCAACTCCACAGAGTCCTGACAACCAGGTGGGGCTGCTGTCATACAGTATCATTTGTCAAAGCATCATCAATAGTTAGTTGTTAGTCTTAGTTGTCACACATAGTTTCTGGGAATCGTGATATTAAGTCAGGAGTGGTAGTTCAGTCAATGCAGATCAATGAAGTAAAAACTACTGGGTCTGTGGGGGTCAGTTTTAAAGGGCCCATATTTCACACTTCACTCCTGTGTTTTATTTGACTTGTGTGACCATGAGAAGATATATTTGTGGTTTTAAGAACCAAAAAAACCACCTGAGTGTAGTTTTACATCTCCTCTCTCTGGCTTCTCTCCGGAGCTCTAGCAACAACAGGTCAGTCAGCCAATCAGAAGAGAGGAGGCTCTGAGCTTCTCTTCTGATTGGCTGACTGTTTACTGATTTCAGGTAAACACTCAGAGAAACCAAATCCTACAAGGTTGGATGGTGGGTCCAGCACCAAGACCTGCTTTATAATCAAACAAAACATGTCACATGACATCTACCTTTATACAATATGGACAACTCACATTTAAGGTCTTTCTTCTTGACAATAAAAGCCTATACATTATTAACAGTTACATCGTTCATATAAATGGATGCCAAATAAACACTTTTAGATATTCTAATATGAAATGATATCAACAAATAGCTGCTATTTGTAACTGAAAATGGTGTACAGCAATGGGCAGGTCATCAAGAGACAACAGGCCCCAGGAAAAATATATGTACAAGGCCCCCACCTCTCCAAGCAAGAAAATTCCATTGAACAACTTTTGTTTTGCTTCTCTTCGAGGTAATTTTGTGTCTTTTTGTGTCTTTTTGTTGTCCTTTTATTGTCTTTATGGCTGGTCGCCCTCTTTGATCCAGACTAAAGTTTTTTGGAATGCCCTGAAATTTTATACAGGCATTCAATGTACCCAGAGGATGAATCCAAATGACCTTGATAGTCCCCTGACTTTTCCTCTGGCACCACCAGCTGTCCAGAGTTTTTACTAGGAATAGCTTGACATCAATATGCATGAGTTTGGTTCACACATTCATGGTTCCCAGGTGACACTGCTTTCCTTCCTTTCTTCTTGTGGCACCAGCAGGTTGACACAATGACATTCCCATCATCCTCAGCTGTACAATGTACTATACGGCTGTGTTTAGTGATAGTGCTCCTCTGCTTTGCTTGGTTTGGTTGGCCTAATCTCTTTCCCCAAAGAGGTGGAAGTTCACCTAATAAGAAATAGCAGCTGATTGGTTTCCCACTGGTTACTTAAATATTTCACACATAGATTGTTTTCAGCCCACAAGACCACAAACATTTGATCTTCACCACATAAAACCACTGTGGACATCAGCTGGAAAAGGGCTGTATCAGTTGACTGAATGCAGGTATTTCTACTTATAACTGAAACTGAAAATTGACCATATGGGTTTGCATTAGAATCTATCAATCTGGCAGAGTGTAAATAAATATTTTGACTATGGGCTGAAGTTGGAAGTTGTGTGGGTGCACATTATTGTCTCTGCATGTGCAATAACCTGTGTAATGAGTCCCATCATCTCCTCTAAGTAGAATGTGTTTAGACAGCGAGTGACCGTTAGTAATGAAAAGAAAATAAGAATGATGGATTGTAAATGACGGGCAGAAGAAAATATAGTGTACATTTGTTTTTTGAAAACCAATATAACAGTAAGTATGGCACATTACCCCTCCCTCCACTGATGATTGTTTTTGTGTTTGTGTTTGTGTTTGTTTTTGTGTTTGTGTTTGTGTTTGTGTTTGCGTTTCTGTTTGTGTGTGTCAGGGTGTCAATAGTTAAGCATCAATCTCGGAGACATGCAGTAAAATAATGTAAATTTTATGATGATTATTTCTGAATTGTCATTGTTTCAAATTACCATCACCTCACAGTCTGCATTTGTTTCTAATACATAATGGATGTTGTTACCCAGCCACTTTTTCCCTCAGCCATTATCCCAATTACCACTGCACTTTACACCACCATTACCGTCATTGTAATTATTACATAGTGGGCCAGGATGAGAATTTTATAGTTCACTTTCTGCCCCATTGCCATTAGAATGTCAAGGCTCATTTCGGAAGGCTCATCCCACCATGAATGTATCCAGCATCTGTCTGCTTTTAGTGCTCAAGTCTCACAATGATAGCGACTAGGAGAAAGGACATTTGAATACCCTTCATTGTTGACAGACAAGAGTTGAGAAGCACAAGGTGGAGAGTTTGGTTAAATCTGCGCTTTGCATCTCAGACACTACTGGTTGTACTTGAAATCACTTAGAGCATTGTGTTACTGATTGGCCCCAAGAAACAACTGAATCACTGGTGTGTGTGTTTGTGTGTGTGTGTGTGTGTGTGTGTGTGTGTGTGTGTGTGTGTGTGTGTGTGTGTGTGTGTGTGCGAGTGAGTGTGGGGTGGGGGCCGCGGGGGGGGTTCAATATTATTTATGCATGGCTATTTCCTTGTATAATCATCTTCATGAACAAAAACATGGCAAAGTTAGAAAATGTATTAATTAATTTCATGTTACTGTGGCAGTTGGACCTGAGGCTATTGTTTCTACTCCAGTCTAAACCAGTCATTTAGGGAGGTGTTCTCATGTGTGTTAGTGGCAGGGTAGCACTTGGTTTTGATATATACGTGCCTATACTATATCCATTCCTTTAAGATAAGATAAAGTAAGATAGTAAACCACATTGGGAAAATTTGCAGTGTTACAGCAGCAAAGTGGACAGTACAAAAAAAAAAAGAAACTGCAATATGTCAATATCATACACAAAAAGATAATATAGATAGTAGTGTTAATATCTGATATAGAAGATAATATAATTGAAGAAATTTAAATACTACTTTTTACTTATCTGCTAAAAATAGTGGATAAGTAATATTGCACAGTTGGTGTATGTAAGAGGTCCATATTTTACACCCTTCCAGTGTTTTATTTGAAGTGTTGATCCATAAGAAGATATATATTAAAGGTTTAAGAACCAAAAACCATCTCAATGTAGTTTTACATAGTTTTACAGAAAAGCCTGAGAGAGGCAGGCTTTTTTCTGGAGCTCTAGTAACAACAGGTCAGTGAGCCAGCCAATCAGAAGGCTCTGAGCCTCTCTTCTGATTGGCTGACTGCTTTCTGAGTGATCAAATAAAAATATAGCAGATATAGCAACACTCAGAGAAACCAAATCCTGCAAGGTTGGATGGTGGGTCCAGGTGGGTGGGGTTTGGGGCATGGCTGAGGGTGGTGACTGCTTTGTTGTGACATCACAAAGTTACAGAAGTCCTGACGTATGGTTTTAAGGCTCAGTTTCTGAATAAAGGCTATGTGCATTTCTCAGTGGACGGAGCTCTTTGATACTTTCACAATATTGATATAGAACCTAGACCTGCTTTATAATCAAACAACACTTCACATGACATTTACCTTTATACAATATGGGACCTTTAATTATTGCACACACACAAATGAGTTTGTCAGTTTTTGGTGTGTGTGGTCTCCTGAGGGCAGTATTTGTTATACAGTCTGACAGCAGGAGGAAGGAAAGACCTGCTGTATCTCTCCCTCACACACCGCGGGTGTAGCAGCCTGTCGCTGAAGGAGCTGCTCAGTGCTGTCACAGTGTCCTGCACGGGGTGGGAGATGTTCCCCAACACAGGGATGATAGCTAAGCCACCATTCACCTGTCGCCCACTACCTCCACTGGGTTGAGGGGGGCATCCCAGGACAGAGCTGGCCTTTTTAATCAGTCTCTTCGGTCTTTTCCTGTCAGCAGAGGAGATGATGCTGCCCCAGCAGACCACAGCATAGAAAATAGCTGATGCCACCGCAGAGTCATAAAAGGTCCCTGGGAGTGTCCTGAGCAGATAATCTGCTCTGTCCTTCATTGGTTGTCAGTGTTGTCAGTCCAGTCCAGTGAACACCCAGGAATTTACATAAATATTATAGTATCACATTTGTTATATTTGTCCTTGTCCTCTCACCACTCAACTCTTTTTAAACAGTTGTGATGCTGCACTGTTTAAGTATCGCTATCATACACAAATAGCCCTCCCTATCACCATGCCGTGTATATATAACAGATGAAGTTGTCACTGACAATCTAATCTAAGTCATTCTGGTTTTGATGTGGTTTTAATTTGATGTGAGAGAGATGCAGTAGGTGGATATACATAATGGAATTGGTTCATTATCACCTCATAAAGTGGCAAAGTTGCTAGAAGACAGTTACCTATTTACACATACAGCAGATTTGGAGCAACATTAGCATTCAGTTGAAGTGGTGTTTCTGGTGATGTGAAAAAATGTTAGTGTGAAATGTAATTCTGTTTTCTCAACAAACTACTGGAGGGAATATGTTGGTCTTAAGCTGCTAAATGCTCCACTATGTTCACCAGCCAGTTGCTAAATTTGTCTTCCTGCTGTTTGGTGCTGAGGAGGTTGTGTACAGTGATTTGTACAGAGAGCTGAGGGGAAACTGCAGAGCTTTATACACGTTGTCATGTAATCCATTGTGAATTTAAAATGATTGATTACAGCACCTTTCATTTTTTTTAAAGGACACATTTCACATTTTCTCAAGTTAATGTCCAAACACTACTCTCATGCCCATATGTACATTTAAAGAGTTATTAGTTGATGGAATCATTACTATTGTATAGTAGACAAAATTTATAATCTGTTCCTGCAAAAACACATCCCAAAGTTCAGCTAAAGCTAATATGAGCAGCCTGAGTGAGTCAAATCAAGTAGACCTCATCCAATGTTGCACTTTTAACATCGAATAATAACATAAAATTGCCACTTTTTTTTTTATTATACAATTCCTCTGTTGCTGCTCAGCAGGAAAATGTGGTTGATACAAAGTGGGATGTTTTTTGTAGGAAAAGGCTGTAACTTTGGCAAACAACTAAAGAGTCTGAGTTTACTCTTATTAAGAAGTTTTTTTTAGGTGGAGGTAAACTTACTCTGGCACAAGAACAGGGAGTCTTGCTGTATTTCAAAATTTTCATGTTTCCTCTATCCACATAGCTTGTTCGTTTTGGCCTCACAGTTGCTGAGCTATTACTGATTAAATTTTTTTCATATGGAAATTCCCCTCAAAAAATTAGCCCAGGGCTTCAGGGATTAACTGGTTGTGATCGTCAGACAGACACTGTCTCTTAGCCCGAGTCCTTGCTGTTACACCGATATAGTTTTATCCACAGTTTTTGCTATATAGTGTAATATCCCATTCAAAAAAACACGGTTTTCACAACAGTTACAAATGTTAATGGCAGGGACAGGGAGGCCGGCATCTTATGATGAACATGTGGCTGTGGGAGGTGTAGGAGTGTGGCGGTGGAGAGTCAGTGATGTAGAGGAGGCCTGGTTATGAAGGGCTTTGTGGGTGAAGAGAAGGAGCTTGAATTGGATTAGTTGTGGGACAGGTATCTAGTGGATGTTCTTGAGGACATGAGCGATGTGGTCATGGGAGCAGGAGTGAGTGAGCTGGTGAACAGAAAAGCTCTGCTATTATGAATTTAAGATGATGTACTGTAAAGAATAGTATTGCAGTAGTCATAAAATATTAATAATAAAGCAAGGGCTGGCTTGAGACAAGCGGAAAAAGAGTTTTTGTTGGTATGCAGATGATGCATTGTTGTCAAGTTCAGTTTAAGAAGTTGCCTTGCAGCTGTGGTTTAATATTAGTGAGGTGATTGTTCAGGCTGGAGTGAGTTGCAGTGACAGTGTATTTAGTGGAGATGTAGAGCTGGACATCATCTGCATAGCAGTGGAGGTCAGACCATTACTACAGATTATGTTACCAAGGGGGAGCCTGTAGAGGATGAACTGGAGGGGACTGAGTGGAGGAGATGTGGTGCAGCAGAAATGATTAGCATTTATAAAACACTGGTCAAAGGTACATCACTGTAAATGTCAAGATTTAAGCCGTCTTTGAGTCATAAACAGCACTGTGGTAATGTAGGTTTAATCAGCGATTTCAAGTCTGATTCTTTACAGTGGGGCCAATGGTGAGGTAAAGTTAGAGCACGTTTTGTAGAACTTCTATAATACACTCAGCAGCTTTATTGATGAATGTTTACATCTAGGATCAATTTAGCTTATTCAGGCATGCTTGTTAGATAGTTGAATAGCTTTGCAAATTTCCTCCCACATTATTCTGATGTTGGATTGGGAGTGGGGGCTGTGTCCACCCTTGGTTGTAGCCTTTTTAGCACACTTTTGATTTCAGCCTTGGTTGGACAACACATCATTTGAAGTAGTTCTGATCAAACATACCCAACCCTAATGCATATTTTCCCTAGGGTCAAGTGTTATGCAAGTGGGAAAATATTAAATTCCATAATCTAGTGTATGTCTTTGATGGTGCACTCATTCATACAGTACATAGTAAATCTATATTGAATATTATATCATTTCTACTTTAATTTCTCATTAACATTCAGTACATCTTTTAAACTTTATATTTCCTAGAAAAACATCTTTATCACACAGACCAGCAAAGGTGCATTAGTGCAAAGAGATCATTTTAAGTTTGCTGAGACAAATGTCTCTTACTGTAAGGCCGAGTGGCCAACCACAATCATAAACTTCTCTCTGCTGCACAAAAATGTCCTTGAGCAAAAAGCTGCTGTAATCCTCAGGCATTAGAACACTTTTCATTCAAAGCAAGTACAACTAATTCCCCATGTAAAGGACTTGAGATAACGCATGTGCCTGTAATTCTCATTCTGGGCGTGTACAAGGATTATGAGTCACGCTATCATTTAAAATAGCTGAGGGGGCATAGAGATCTGCACATCACTTGTCAGCCTCCGCACACACACACACACACTCACAAAGAAGAGATAACACGCTGTATAACAAGTGTAGTAGTCAGGGGGTGAGGCGTGCTTTAATTTTCATTATTCTAGAAAAAGGCTTGACACATTAAATGGCAACATAATGAGGAGAGATGGAGAGAGGGGAGTGGCAGGGAAACAAGAGCGGTGACTGAATTACACTTTAACTCAAGAAACAAGAAGGAGGGGAGGAGGGGAAATGGGGGGTGAGGAAGGGGTGAGAAAAGAGATATCCTAGTACGGAGGGAAAGGCGGAAATGAGTGATCCACTTCACTTTGTCTCACAACAAATAAGACTGTACTGTCAAACACAAGCTGAACACTGACATGTTTGAAGCATTTTGATCATAAATATAATAAAAATTTGACCACTGTGAAACCATTGTGATAAACATTCTGTACTTTTGTCTGTTTGACTTTTTACCACCTAAAAGCTGAGGCAAACACTATTTTCTTGTGCACAGCCTTCAAACAGCGATCCGTCACCCAGCCTGAGTATGAAGTATGCTGTCCCTGCTGCTGAAATATTGCTTAGCTCTGGTTTTGTGTGTTTCGCTACAGGACTCACTTCTGTTACTTTGCGATGAAAACAGTTGTGCTTATCTTAACGTGGCACAGACACTGAAGCAAAGTACTGATTCTTTTAATGTAGATTTCCATTAATTTTCTATAGATACCATGGTCTGATAACAACATATTTTACAATCAAATTGAGAGAGAAAGTCAGTGATAAAATCATTACATTTTCTCATGTCTGGCACAAGGTGTTTAAAACCTGCAGTGCTGTCAACTTGGTGCATTTGTAGCTAGATTTAGAGACTTTCTTTCAAACAAGACTAGGTATAAAGCTAGTATATCGCAGAGTGGTGCTTCCAATTTACTGTTCACTTATTTTTAATAGCATGTCCTGCTTGCCCTCAAGGGGCCCTAAAACAATGAATGCAGCCATAAGTGGGCCTAAACCTAACCAAACCTTAGAGAATGTCCTAAGCTATTTTTCTCGTATTTGTGATGCATACAAAGTTTCAGGTAACTACATCATATTAAGGTTTTCTTTTGAAGGATGTATTTGTAAGTTTTGTCTGCCACTTGTCTGGTTTCTTGCTGGCAGCAGGTGGTGGTGATTGTTCCTTGCATTTAGACAAGAAGTTATAATACGCCCTCTGAGGAGTGCTAAATCTTCAGATCAGAATGGAGGCTACAGTGAGTCACTATCAGAAAGTGATGAGGCGGGTCATGGCTAGCTAGTTAGCATGCTAACTTCAGTAGAAGAAAAGACTGATGTTGCTCTCCACCTCTGGAAACAGCTTTTGGCGGGTAAAGAAATGTTGGATGCTGAACTCGCAATGTTTCTTCTAGACTGGTAAGTTAGCAGCTGCTAATGCTAATGTTGGCTATGTAGCAATAGCAAAACTTAAAAATAGATTTTTTTTAAAGGGTTGATGGTTAATGCCTGAAGTTTGTAGAAAAAGTATAATCCAGGTTGCTATGCTGTCAGAAATTCAAACACACATGACAAACAGTAAGCAAACATACAAAGGTTCATTTGCAGCCCTTGATGCTTTTTGATATTGAATTCGGTAATCAGGCTAAACATGAAGTGCAGCAGCATGATCCTGATCAAACTGATACTATGGATGACACAAAATAATTCTGAGATCTAATTTCATTGTCAATTTCACTGATGTACATCGCAGATTTTTTGATTTTATAAATCTCATGTATCCTTTTTAGCAACATGGGGGTGTGGGAAGAGTGAGGAAAGTAGATCAGTAGCTACTTGTCTTGAGAAATGAGTTGTGTTTTTAATACAAATTAAAAAAGCTTAAACCAATCAAGTTAATCAGTGCAGCTGATTATCTGTCCTTACAATGCTCTCACATAAATGCCACCCTGCTGTTGATGAGCAATGTTGATTTCTGATTTAATCTAATCTAGAGTTATCCCCCCACTGACAGTGCGACCTATTGTTTACTTCCTGTCTGTTCTTTTGTTTCTGTTGTTATTTGTCTGTCTTGTTTTGCTTTTACTTGTCTTATAATGTTGTTTTTTTCTTTTAGTTCATCTTCATTTTATTTTATTTTAACGCTCTTATTTTCTTCACCCCTCTCTCTATAGACATGCCTGTCTCTCTGTGTGAATGGGAGATTCCATTAGGTGAGAACAATTTTCCAATCAGGGGCATCAGTTTGATTAATTAGACAACAGTCTCTGTGAAGAGAAGAGCAGCTCACACAGAGAAATCATCATCCCCTCATCAGTTCTGAGAACAAAGAGATTTAGATGATACGTTAAAGATTATATACTATTAAAATGACTATAGACTTTTTAAAGGTCCCATATAGTATAAAGGTAAATTCCATGCATGGCTTCTTTGATTATAAAGCAGGTGTAGATTCTATATTAATACTGTAAAAGTATCAAAGAGCTCATCCCACAGAGAAATGCACACAGCCTGTATTCAGAAACTGAGCCTTAAAACCAGCCGTCAGGACTTCTGGAACTTCGTGATGTTACATCAACATTGCAACTGTGCTATTTGTAAGTTTTGCTCCATTTCTCCAAGCACTTAAGCCATTGTTTCATTTACAAGACAAGAGGTTATGATATGCCCTTCTGAGTAGCGCTTCTCCTTCAGGGCAGACTGGACGCCACAGTGACTGCTGAGCCACTTCATTAGAAAAAAAAGAAGCTATAGAAATGGAAGCAAAACAAGAGGGTTGATGTCCGCCACTGGAGACAGCTCTTGGTGAGTAAAGGAATTTACTTTGATGCTGAACTTGCAACATTTCTTCTACACTGGTAAGTAAACAGCTGGTAACGTTAACACTGGCTATGCAGCAGTAGCAAAGGCTTTCTCCTTTAAAACGAGCAGTCAGGAATTCTGTAACTGATGTCACAACAAAGCAGTGTCAGCCTCGCCCCAAGTCCAGCCCACCTGGACCCCCCCCCCCCGTACGGTGTTTACCTGAAATCAGATGAGAGTCTCAGAGCCTCCTCTCTTCTGATTGGCTCATCAACCTGTTGTTACTAGAGCTCCAGAGAGAATCCTGAGAGAGGAGATGTAAAACTACAATATACTCTTCTTATGGATCAACACTTCAAATAAAACACAGGAAAAGTGTAGAATAAGGGGCCTTTAATGCAGCCATGGTGGCAGATCTTTTGCTGCTCATACCAACAGCACACGGTGCACCTCATCGTGGATGTTTTGAGGGTTCGTCTTTGTACATGCACTGATATGAGATGATAGAGCATGTTGAGCTGATGTCACTGAGTGCACCAACTCTCCCGCCACTCCTCAGGAGCTCGCCGTGACTTTACATCAACCCCCTGACAACTTAAGTTCCGCCCTTTGCCTTGCCAGAAATTTAAATTGACTTAACTCTGTGCCTCCGAAGAACACTGAGAGCCCTCCAGAGAGTTGTTTGTTTCTGCTGTCAAAGTTATTCATTGTGACAGAGATGTTGCTGCTTGTCTTCCTTCTGAGAGGACATTGTAAATTAATGGCTGGTGTCGTAAACGTGCCAGAGAAAGTCACACAGTGATTTTTTTATTTCTTTTTGATTCGCTTCAAGTTAAAAAATCATTAAACATTAAAAAAAAAGAGTCCTAAAATGTCAAATTCAGTGTAGAAATATGGGTAAATTTCTCTTGATTCTTGTTCTTACATGGGTTTCGATTCTGACTGATTGATTTGAGTGAGTAGATTTCGGGCTTCATGAACTAAATATTTAGTTATAAATAAGTTACATCCACTAGATTCCAAGTGCTGCGCATTTGTTGGGGAGTTTAAGTTACTAGGCCACTTGAGGCTTTAAACATTTACAAATCTAAATTATTCAGAAGCCCTTAAAGTGACATTTAAAAACAGGGGAAAATAGTTTAGTATGTGTCTACTCGCCTGTTTCAGAAACCGAGGCCTGGGATCTCAATGTAAAGTGAATACACACCACCTTCCATAAAATAGGAAACCAGAGAATGTGCCACCTCTATAATGATAAAATAAAGCAAAGAGCTATACACCTTTTTATCACTCTTCTTTTTATACATATTTTCAGAGGCAGGTTTAATGTCCTGTTCATAAAAAAAAAAACAGATGAAAAGCACAAATAAGAAGGATTCAAAACAAGATCATTTAAGCAACCGAACAGACAAAAAAGTGAGTATAGACTGACAAATACGTACAGAGCAGTCCTGTATTTTTATCATTATTGAACCTTGCTGTTGAATGACAGCTGCAGCCCAAGTAGCCTAATGGATAAAGGTATGGACTTCTTAGAGCCAGAGATTGTGTGTGAGTGATTGACAGCCGAGTGGTGCAGTGGAAGGTGGATAGATTAAAAACAGTGGACGGTGGACAGATGAAAAAGTATTCTCTGTCGGGTCTAAGCCGTTTTGCAACATCATGGTGTCTTGCAAGTTTTCGAAGACTCATTTCAGTTTTCTCACGGACTTTATCCTCTCTGGCCTCACTCCTCTGACTCTGAGTTTCAGCCTGTGCATCAGCAGCATTAATGAGTGGATATGGTTGCATTGGAGATCCAGGATCGCAGAGGTAAATCTCATTGCTCATTTTGCTCAGACAGCGTTACATGATTGTCCATTCCAGTAGTAGATAGAAAGCTGGACTAGAAGAACGCCAACAATTCTCCCAGTTGACTCAGTTTATCAGGCCAGTCAAGTTGTTCCACAATAACCTTGGAAAACCATTCTTCAGCCACTTTTATGTACCTGAGTTTGTGCACTACATAGTTATGTTTTCCCAAACTGTTGCTACACAGAGCTGGAAACACACTATATCAACACAATCAGAGTATGCTGTAGCGTTAATGCCATGAAAAACAGACCCAGACAAAATGGTACAGTGTGTAGGCATGCTAACATGCACATGCACATGCTGACATTTAGCAACTATAATGTGTTCCATCACCATATTAGTTTAGAAATGGGATGGGAACACCATTGGTTTTGTTTAAACCTGAACAACATTGAAGGCAATGCCCTCCTTTACAATGATGTCCAGTAGATAAAAAAAAAGAACATCAATTAAAACATTCATATAAATGCTATTAATAAATAATGTAATGTCAGGAAACATACAGAAATTGAAAGGTTAGAGATTGAGACAAATGACAAAGAGGTACCAATGAATGAATTCTTTGAACTGCTTCTGGCCTCTTTGCACCATATACCTCAAACTCACTACAAAAAGCACTTAGTCAGGAGAGACTCACTTGTGTAAACAAATGAACTTTCATTGTCATCTGCAGAAAAAGAGAGAAAGAGCGAGAGATGTGAGAGTCTTTGGCGATTGGACCCCATCGTGATGTCATCATATGTGAAAGGGGGTGAGGCTGTGTGAAGTGTAGGAAACTCTCTGGGATCTAGACGCTGCTGGTGGTCCTGGGGATAGGAAGAGGATAAGCTGGAGATCTGGATGTGATGAGGAGTGACGATGAGCTCGGCCTGACTGCATATGAAGGATATGAAGACTGCAGGTGGAGGAGGTCCGCAGCAACCGAACGGAAATGACAGCTGACAAGGAGAGAGAGAGAGGAGAACAGATTTTAAAGTATGACAGGGACAACGTGACTGGCTGGTCTAGATCGTGGCAAGATTTGATTGGTTGCCTGAAATCAGCTGATTACGAGGAGTGGTGGGAGAAAGAGAGAAACGAGTGAATTGTGAATGAAAGCGGAATCGAGATAGTCTTCCTGATTGGACTGACATTTCCTCCCAGCTCGGCATGAAATGGAGGGACATGGAGCGTAGGCCAGTCATTAGTCCTGGTGTCATGTGGTCCAGTTGACCAAACTAATATGGATGTATGGACAGCAGCTTTCTAATAAAGGGCCTTGTAAATAAACAAATACATATTCAAACCATGCTTCTCAGAGAGATTAATGTACAGGATGTAGTGATGAGTATTATTAGCATCACCAGTAATGAACCTGAGATCAGAGCGGTCAAAAGCATCAAGGGGCTTTAGCGTTACAGTCGAAGCATGCCTGGAAGATGTCACCATAATGTAAAACTGCTTAAAAAAACCAAGTTCTTTGAAACAATTGCTACTTTATTTGGTCATAAACCAAAATATCGGACAAAGTGAAATACTGACGCACTGTATCAAATTAATTCAGTTCAATTCGGACTCTCTTTTAGTTTGAGTTACTATCTCTTACTTTAATTTAAATGTCTGTACATGTAAATGTCTGGCCTTTAGGCAAAAAAAGTTTCTTCTACGAACCAGTCAAATCCATCATCATATGTCAGTGTAGTTTCCTCACATCCAAATTCAGTTCAAATACAATCAAACTGCCTGATAGAGTAATTTAGGATAGATGTGTTCTTCATATCTTTTCCCTCAATCCATGTAGATGAACGTCTGTCAGTAAGATCAAACAGTGCAGAATCCAGAATTAAACAACGAGACACACACACAAACAGCAGATAAGTCTCCTCTAATGCTTTACAGCAAAGTGTGTGTGTGTGTGCGTGTGTGTGTGTGTGTTCGTTCATGTGTTCGTTCATGTGTGGTGTGTGTGTGTGTGTGTGTGTGTGTGCATGTGTGTGTGTGTGTGTGTGTGTGTGTGTGTGTGTGTGTGTGTGTGTGTGTGTTCATGTGTGTGTGTGTGCGTGCGTGTGTGTGTGTGTGTGTGTTCATGTGTGGTGTGTAAAAGTGCATGTTCTGATGATTAGAGGCAAAATGCTGCAGTTTGTTGTTACTGTAGCGCTCGGGTGGCTGTCCTGCTGGCTATAGTGCTAATGTGCTCACTGGACCGCTACGGCTCACCATTAGGAACAGTCACCATTCAGCCACACACACAACCACACACACAACCACACACACACACACATACACACATACAGGATGTACAAAAAGTTTGACTTGATCGGACAGGCGTCACACACACACACACACACACACACACACACACACACACACACACACACACACATACAAATTACAACACCGATACAAGTACACACAAACATGCTGTTATTGGGATGAAGTTTGGAGCGAGCCTAAGTTTTGAAAGTGCCCGAGGTAAAATAAATACACAATTAAACTGATGGAGTGTCAGAAGCCGCATTTATCAAACTAAAGAACTACACAGTCATCTTTCCCCAATATGCATTTAATGGTGATGGGACAGCACTGCGAGAAGACTGCCACCAGCGCTGGAGGATACTTTTTGACAAGGGGCTGTCACTTCAGTGCTTATAGTGCAGATGTGATTTATTTATTTATTTAACATTTTATGTAAGAAGAAGATCAAAAAAGATTCTGCATTAATGTTTGAGCGTAAGGCAAGGATGTGGAGACTTGTGGAGAAAAAATAAGACTGCTGGGACTAATGCTTTACAGAAGTCCTTCATTTTATAGCTGCACTTTGCAAAATTTAGATGTAAAACTTAACTCAATTAAACAGCTGAAATCACAATCTTTCCTCCTGCTGGTATTAAGATAACTTAAGAGAACTATATTTCTGAAATGAAACTCTGGATTCAGGTTTTGGCACATCTTCACCCACAGGAAATGGAACGTTTTGTTCATGTTCATTTCAACAGGGGCCTTATTAAACTGTGCTCCCAGTAATGTCAGGTCTGCAGGAAAAATTAAAGACCCAGGTTTCAAAAAACAGTTGTCGATTAAATGATGATTGTGGTTTCATAACAACTTGGATTTGGCTTTTATGACCTTGCTGAGATCTGTGAACGTGGCAACATCGGTCAAGATGGGGCAAGAGACACAAGCCTTCAAGACTTGGGTGCAGCCCAGTCTCCAGTGGTTTAACTGTTCACCTTGATGTAATGATGTGGAAGTGTACTCCAGGGTGTACTGGTACACTGTGACATCACTTTTTTGGGCGTGGCTGCAGGGACAGCAGAGCACATTTCACAAAACTACTTACTCAGTTTTGTACATATTTGGTACAAATGTTCACTTGAACTCAAGGATGAACTGATTAGATTTTGGTGGTCAAAGGTCAAAGGTGAATGTCACAGTGACCTCATAAAACATGATTTTGGCCTTGTGAAGGCCATATCTCAGGAACTCCTCGAGGGAATCCGTCTTGATTTCAAGTTCAAGGTCACGGTGACCTCACGTTTTTATGAAAGCAATGGCTCAGGAGCGCCCAGAGGCAACTTCATTACATCTGGCACAAACGTTCACTTGGATTCAAGGATGAACTGATCAGAATGAGATGGTTAGCAGCAAAATTACATTTTATTTGTATCACATCACCTTCTCAGTCAAGACTACAGTAGCCTCAACATGGAAAATACTAAAATTAATTGTCAGATCGACAATTAATCAGGCGTTGTGGACACTGTTAAACTAAATGTCAAACAAACAGCAATCTGGCAGAAATTTGGGCCGACTGCAAATTTAGTTGTAGCGACCGATGATGGGTTAAAATCAATACATGCAGTGTTTGGCCAGCATGTCACTCCAAAATCTCTGTTAGAATGGGTTCCTCTGCTGAATGTGAAGGTCATGAGTCACATTATTTTCATATTGAGCAAACATTCAATTAGCCCATGTTATTAAAGGTTTCCTTTCATTTTTCATTGCCTTTGTTACTTTGACATTGAAGAAAGCCTTGTCATTATGTGGCTAAAAGTGTTATTTAATATTTGCATCTGTAGCAGCTGTAGGTGATAGCAACAGGAAGGCAGAATATTAAATATAAGGGGCTGAAAAAAATAACTGGAAGTGAACACACGGAGCCCTGAAAAACTGAGAGCCCCCATGCTGGGACAGTTGCTCTAGGAACAAAATCTGAAGCTCCAGGAACAGTTGAAATATACCTGCACAGTACCCTCAGGCCTCTTCCAGCAGCTAAAGAAAGACACCCCCACAGGGGTGGAAGGGAATGTGTTTTTTTCTTTTGTGCAGCATAAAGCTTAAATAAGACATTATCATTTGAAACATACAACAATTACAAGGCTGGTCACTGCCCTGCAAACTAATGTGCAAATGTCAGCAACTAAGTTTGGTGTTTCTCAGTCCAAATGGAGTTTATTATGTGTACTGGTGTCTCTGCAGTTTGTTTTGTGTCTTTATTAGTATCTTTAGTTTCTCTCTGTTTGTCTTTCTGAAGTGAACTTTCTGGCCTTGGCTGCTGTCTGGCTGATTGCAGAGTCCGTTCTCAATCACTGTTTGTACTTATAGCTACGAAAAGTAATGCACTATAATTCATAATCTTGTTTCTGTGAAAACAACTGTTTTAATAAATAATGAACAATCATTTTCTTCTGCCAATAATTCTAAATGATAGGCTGGGTGTTGGTTCATCAAAAAGTCAGAGTTTAGTTTAGAGTTTATGATGTGTGGGTCTATGCTGCCAACCGAGAATGCGCTATTCGCCTGGACTTGATTCATCCGTGAAAAATAAGAGTACCATTCAGCTTTTAATACTGAATACACTTAAAACAAAACTTAAAACAGCACTTGATCAGGGAGGAAGACTGTATGTAAAGGATTGTTTTAAACCGTTTCTTTTCTGTGACGGTGGTGTTTGCGTTGCTAAAGTTAAGTGCACACACAGCGCTAACATTAGCATTAATTCAAAGCGCCTATGTATGATAAGGTCTCACTCTCAGCAACAGTCAGTATTTATTAGCACATTTATATTAAGTAATGTTATATTATGGCATCAACCAGAGACATTGCCATAGGCTAACATTAGCATATGCTAAGCTAATTAGTTAATTCAGCCAAAGTTTCCATTTGTACCCTACACCATTTCAGGGGACGTGTTACAGAGATGCCAAAATCAGTCCTGATGCCAACTGCTAATGTCAGGACACTTGACTGTAAATAGTTATATATTCTGAAAATGGTGGCTCAATTTGATGACGTACAACATCTATGGGAACCCTGGACATCTCTCTGTTCAGCCCACATCCTCACCTGAGACGGGTGTCTCTAGAGGTGTAAACTATAGGTGTACAGGTGGTCCTTGACTGAAGAGACACAAAGTGTTCCCATATACTGTCATGTAGGAATAACACTTTAGATATGGCACTTATCAGAGATATGCTTATAATTTTTCAGGAAATAATTGATTGAATATAGGAAAAACAAACATTAAAAACAACTAACTGTCAGTGAGTACCAAAGTGACTAATTAATTAACTGAAAGACTAATTTAGTTTTTTGATAGTTTTGATAGATAGTATAACCTGTGTTAATGTGGCTAATGTTTTATTCATTTTCCCCTTCAGCTGGAATGCCAGACTTTACAATGAAACTGTGCATATTTTCCTTGCGACATACATTGTGTTTCATGCAAGATGTTCAAACTTTGTGGGGCCCAATAACCCATGAAAAAAAAATCCAAAAAACAAAGGAAGAGTCCTACAGGGAATGTGCAGAAAAACAAAAAAAAAAAGAGGTAATATGTCAAAGCTGGTGGATGCTACCCTGATTCTGGTGAGCTGTAGATGTTCTCCATCGCAACACTGTTGACCTATAACAGCCAGTCAAATGAATGTACAGAGATGAACGTAAGATCACTCAGGGTGCAACTGTACATTATATAATTACATTTTTCACACTAAAACACAGTAAGTACCTCAACCTCTGAACTATTTGTCTGATTTGCACCAAACTAGACGTGTTTGTACCACAAGGAGGTCTGTCTATTAATAAGCTGTATGTTTGTTATCTATTGACCACTATTTAAAACAGTTGGTCAGCCAAACTCTTATCCACACAGTGGGTAACAGTGGAGAAAGAGAGACGAAGCAAAAGTGAGGATCCATTCACAGTACGGCACATAGCTACTTGTTTCACTGGTGTTTTCTACCACGGTAGCAAAGAGGACCCTGTTTGCTTCAGCACAGTCTTCCTCCAAGCACAAATGCCCCCCAGCTATATGAATCCTGTGTTAGACTATCTCCAGAGTTGGTAAGGCGTGGTCTTGAAAGGAGGCGCACGGAACTACTTTGAAGCAGGCCATGGCAAGGGGGCCTGATGGTGGTGGGGGCACTTTGAAGAGAACATCAGACAACTTGATCAGCAAAGGACATGATATACTTGATCTATAAGGCTCTCAATGAAACAACAGCAACTGTGGGGTTATTTTATATAGAAAATGAAGCAGAAGATAGGATGCCTGGGCAGATTACCCCAGTGCCATTCACAGTGAAAATCCATCAAGTGGTCACTTTTACCCCAGGGGAGACCTTGTATCAGGAGGTTAGCTGCATGTATTTCACACAGAAGCAGCTGATACATCAATGTTTTAACACACAGCACTTCAACTTTAACAAAAAAAGAAACACCCAGGGTGCAGACAGACATTTCTTGGGAAAGTGATGAAATCATTGGAAAATGGTTTGATATATGACAGTGTATTTGTATCCAGGGATCATCCCAAATAAGATGAAACACATGTCCAAGTAGAGCATATCCAGCATGTCAGAAGCGTCAGGTTCCACTGGCCTGAACGAGATCACATCCTGTCGTACCTGTTATCTACCACATTATAGTATGATTCTTCCTTGAAACAATACAAAGACATCAAAATTACATTGTATTGGTGTCCCTGTTCTCCAATTCTCATTAAGCAGTTGCACATTATATTTTCTCTTTTTGTCTTCCTCCTGTTCTCTTCTTCTACTTCTCAATTTTTGGATCTTCTTGAGTGTGGATTGGGAAATGTGCATGCCTGGAATGCTGGACCAACGTAGAAAGTATGTCCGTGGCTTTAGGTTTTCGAAGACATTATGGGGTTTTCAGACAGAATGTGATGGGTCAGTGCACTGTTCAGGGGAGGCGGAGTTTTCCAAACTTCTAGTGGGACACGTCACTATGAAGCGGGAAGCTCCCACTGTGTTATTATCAGTCTATTATTGCCAGCAACAAAGATGTATCTTTCCAGTGCTAAGAAACAAGCTTTAGCACTAACCCTGCTAATAATAATAAGGTGCCCTCAGGAACAGAGAGCAGCATGGGGAAGGAGCTCCGTTTCAGGCTCACATTAAGCCATTGNGTGTAAACTATAGGTGTACAGGTAGTAGGCCTGTCCTTGACTGAAGAGACACAAAGTGTTCCCATATACTGTCATGTAGGAATAACACTTTAGATATGGCACTTATCAGAGATATGCTTATAATTTTTCAGGAAATAATTGATTGAATATAGGAAAAACAAACATTAAAAACAACTAACTGTCAGTGAGTACCAAAGTGACTAATTAATTAACTGAAAGACTAATTTAGTTTTTTGATAGTTTTGATAGATAGTATAACCTGTGTTAATGTGGCTAATGTTTTATTCATTTTCCCCTTCAGCTGGAATGCCAGACTTTACAATGAAACTGTGCATATTTTCCTTGCGACATACATTGTGTTTCATGCAAGATGTTCAAACTTTGTGGGGCCCAATAACCCATGAAAAAAAAATCCAAAAAACAAAGGAAGAGTCCTACAGGGAATGTGCAGAAAAACAAAAAAAAAAAGAGGTAATATGTCAAAGCTGGTGGATGCTACCCTGATTCTGGTGAGCTGTAGATGTTCTCCATCTCAACACTGTTGACCTATAACAGCCAGTCAAATGAATGTACAGAGATGAACGTAAGATCACTCAGGGTGCAACTGTACATTATATAATTACATTTTTCACACTAAAACACAGTAAGTACCTCAACCTCTGAACTATTTGTCTGATTTGCACCAAACTAGACGTGTTTGTACCACAAGGAGGTCTGTCTATTAATAAGCTGTATGTTTGTTATCTATTGACCACTATTTAAAACAGTTGGTCAGCCAAACTCTTATCCACACAGTGGGTAACAGTGGAGAAAGAGAGACGAAGCAAAAGTGAGGATCCATTCACAGTACGGCACATAGCTACTTGTTTCACTGGTGTTTTCTACCACGGTAGCAAAGAGGACCCTGTTTGCTTCAGCACAGTCTTCCTCCAAGCACAAATGCCCCCCANAAAAAAAGAAACACCCAGGGTGCAGACAGACATTTCTTGGGAAAGTGATGAAATCATTGGAAAATGGTTTGATATATGACAGTGTATTTGTATCCAGGGATCATCCCAAATAAGATGAAACACATGTCCAAGTAGAGCATATCCAGCATGTCAGAAGCGTCAGGTTCCACTGGCCTGAACGAGATCACATCCTGTCGTACCTGTTATCTACCACATTATAGTATGATTCTTCCTTGAAACAATACAAAGACATCAAAATTACATTGTATTGGTGTCCCTGTTCTCCAATTCTCATTAAGCAGTTGCACATTATATTTTCTCTTTTTGTCTTCCTCCTGTTCTCTTCTTCTACTTCTCAATTTTTGGATCTTCTTGAGTGTGGATTGGGAAATGTGCATGCCTGGAATGCTGGACCAACGTAGAAAGTATGTCCATGGCTTTAGGTTTTCGAAGACATTATGGGGTTTTCAGACAGAATGTGATGGGTCAGTGCACTGTTCAGGGGAGGCGGAGTTTTCCAAACTTCTAGTGGGACACGTCACTATGAAGCGGGAAGCTCCCACTGTGTTATTATCAGTCTATTATTGCCAGCAACAAAGATGTATCTTTCCAGTGCTAAGAAACAAGCTTTAGCACTAACCCTGCTAATAATAATAAGGTGCCCTCAGGAACAGAGAGCAGCATGGGGAAGGAGCTCCGTTTCAGGCTCACATTAAGCCATTGGAAATAATGGGCTGCAGAGCACAGTGGTACCGTTGCCACGTTCTGTCTGAAAGCCCCATTAGATTGACAGCATGTACCAGGACACTTTTCAGTGTATTACATTTGTATGATATCTTGACAATTGCTTTTTTGGTAACATTCACTGTCTTTAACTCTGTACTGCATAAGTATAAATTAATTAATTAAGTTCTTGGCCACAGTACATTTATATCTAAGCAGCTACTACTACTGTATTCTGGGACCAATGTTCACTTAATGACTGGGCTTTTTTGCTTGAAGCCAGATTATCCATCACTGAAAGCCATTTCAAAAAACATCACATATCTGTCTTTATAAAGACAGTGCTTTCTTGGGCTCCACATAACATTACAAAAAACTAAACTAAAAATGGATGGATGTAACAGAATACTAAATAATACAATGATGTTGCTTTGTACCACCAACAACAGACATTTACTTTCCCCGGTGTTCTTGGAGAGATAGATATTGTAGAGATGCTGATTAAGAAAAAAAAAACGGTAAATCTCTTTAAGTATGGTGTCTTTAATTCAGTCTTCCTTTTTGAGCTCTGCTTTTTGAAATTAAATGTTGCTGCTGTTCTTTGGCTGAGGATACACTCATCATTTTAGTGTGTTTTTTACCCCTTACATTATTGATTGGATCTTTATTCACTTCAGCTGTAGCTTTTATGTAGATGCAAATTATGAAGACTAACAATATGCTTTATGTAAATGTGTCTTAGACAAGAAAAAAACTATGTGAGATACAAACAGAAAAAATACATGCCTGTCAGTGGTAAAGGAAACAAGACTGAGTGTTTAAGTGATCTATGCTAGATGCTCTGTGCATTTTAATTCAAGGTGCCTTTTAGAAGTAGCACAATTGCATGTAATGTCTACTGAAAGACGCAATTATACACACCTGTGCTATTTGAAAAAACCTGAACTGAAAGTACACCTGTGTACACTCCCACAGTCAGAGGAAGCATCCAGCTAGCATGTGTAGCTAGCTTATAGCTATCTTCTGTACACTACAGTTGGTACCTTAGCTGTTTGGGGTAAGATAAATACAAATGGTCTGGTGGTCAAATTTGCTCGAATGAAACAACATGAAGCTCTACTTAGGCATAGCAATGCCTTAAACTACAAGCTAAAGCGAGCACGCTAACATGCTAACAATGACAATGCTAATTTGCTGATATATAAGTAAGGTTACCACGGTCCCCATCTTAGTTTACTCAACTGAAACTTTGACCTGTTGAAAAGTGGGTAGATGAAAAGTCAGGGGATCAGCAAAGTCATTATAATTCATGTAGAATTCAAACTTCATAGTAATCCATTCAGTGTTTTTATGCCTCCGCACCAGGGACAGCTGCAGGTTCAGAGGCATATTTTTTTAGGTTGTCCGTCTCCATTTCTCATAAACCTCAATATCGCTTTGAGGGACTTTCTACAAATTTGGCACAAACATTAATTTGGACTTAAGATATATGAACTGATTACATTTTGGTTGTCAAAGGTCAAAGGTCTAGGTCACTGTGACCTCACAAAACACATTTTTGGCCATAACTCACAAATTCATACACTGATTATGTCTATTGGGGTAAAATTAAGTGATGACATTTTATTTCAAAAGGATCAAAGGTCAACTTCACTGCGACATAAAGTTCTGCACTTCTAGTCATTAGTCAGTGCTGTAACTCAGGAAAGAGAGATTGTGACCATATTTCCTGCAACTTGGCTGCAGGCGTACAACCAGGGGGTATATATATATATATATACTGTATATATATATATGTGTGTGTGTGTGTGTGTGTATAAAATGTCCCTCTTTCCTTTATAATATCCTGAGGTCTGGATCAGCATCTTGGAAAACTTCTGTTTTGATAGATTTGAAAGAGCTGAGGGTTCAGACCTCCAGCTTAAACTAGTTTCCTCTGACATTCAAGACAGAGAGAAAAAGAGAGAACAAATCTTAGTGAGGAAAAGAGGGAGGGTGGAGATATGGAGAAAGACCAACACTTTTAATTTTTGCTCACTGAGAGAAGAGAGATAAACAGATAGAAAGAAGAGATAGAAATGAATGAAAAGAATAAGAAAGGTTGAGAAAGTAATGGGGGACGGAGAAGTCAGGAAAGGATAAAGGGATAGAGAATTTAAATTAGAAAATAATCTTCACTGATTATTGTCAGTCATACAATACTATCGTTGGCATTAAATTGTAATTCAACAGACTCCTAATTATTTTGCTTCACATCTAAACTGGATTATATTCAGAGGCAAAACATTTTGTCAATGAATGAAACACTACACTTATTAATGGCTGTGGAGTCGCCAGAAGGAGCTTGTGGTGGCTGGTGGGCGGGGAAAGTGCAGAAAGACCAGAGAACAGGGTTTGCATCCAGAGTTTGGTTTGTGGTTAGCAACAAAAGCACTTTGGTGATGGCCATGGAAAAATTTTGGTTTTGGTTAAATGTAAATCAACATATTGTGTCACTGTGAACTTTCTCTGTATTAAATCAGACTATATACTATCTTTCCCTAATCTTAACCTGTGTGCTGTGAGGGTCTAAACATAACCATAAAAACTTGCATTACTGCTGTAGTCCACACAAGTGGATACTGAGCTGCAAGATCAGATATTTTAGTGGAAAACAAATATGCACTCTGTGAATGTTTTACTGTTGTGTTAATATTAATTTCCTCATTATGTTAAAGGTCATTGTATAAAGTGAGATTTCTATGTGTATTTTTTGATTAAAAAGCAGGTCTAGGTTCTATATTAATACTCTGAAAGTATCAAAGTGCTCAGTCCACAGAGAAATGCACACAGCCTGTATTCAGGAACTGAGCCTTAAAACCAGCCGTCAGGCTTCACAAATTTGTGATGTCACAACAAAGCAGTCACCGCTCTCAGCCATGTCCCAAGCCCCGCCCACCTGGACCCACCATCCAGCCTTACAAGATTTGGTGTTTACCTGAAATCTGCTATATTTTTATTTGATCACTCAGAAAACAGTCAGCCAATCAGAATCAAATATCTTCTTATAAACACTTCAAATAAAACACCAGAAAAGTGTAAAATATGGGACCTTTGATGGAAGAGATAATCTGGTCCCAGTTACATGTACTACAAAACATATTTGCTGTTGCAGTTTAGTTGTATAGAAATGTAATTTTTAGGAGACAGGGATGACATGCAATAGATGTCGTGTACAGAGTAGTGCAAAATAGTAAAATTACAAAACTGATAATCAGGATGACAAATTTATAGATTGTAAACATACATGAAGAAGATATACATACATAACCACACAGCCTCTTTTCCATCATGGAGAGCTAGAAAGAGGACAGACTACACAAACACACAAGAGGCAAAACTCCAGCACTTAATTCACACATAAAGGAGAAACGAAACCACACACAGGGGAAGGGAAAGGTGGGAACAATATCCATATAAGGGAGAGAGAGAGAGAGAGGCATGAGGAAGGTGTGTGTCTCTGCTGGAAAGGAGCTTTGGCAGTCACTAGAAGCACATTTATATACCCAGTCACTATGTGGATACCTGAGTTGTAGCTGAGCTACTGTCTCTCCTACAAGAGGCTCTCCTGCTGTGTGGGAGGGAGCACCAGTACACAGTGATAGCCCTGCTGTCAAGATAATGCTACTGTTGGTCACCCCTGAATATCTGGTGAAATATAGCACAGCTGTGATTTGAGTCCACTTCCGCAGAAGAGGAAATAATCTCATTTATGTCCAATGGTGTCGCTCCATCTTTGAATGCTACATTAGCTAGAAGGCTAAAGCTTAGAACCAGAGGTCTCCAACCACAGCTAAAGTAAAAGAAAAGAAAAAAAAAAAGAATGGAAAACACAATGTATTATAACTAAGCTATAACTCACATATTAATTCCCATTTCAAATCTGATTCCTCTCATTGTGACATTTAACAATAAGAGCAGCTCATGATCTTGAAGAGTGGCTGAATATACTTTCAAAAAGCACATCTTTCTTTCTCTTGTAACATATGATAGGACAATCACACAACAGTGTATTAGGGCCATTACAGGTGAAAAAAACTAATAGAAAATACAGAGCTGGGGGTAATATTCTGAGATAAAACTGCAATTTTTTTGATTAAAATTATAATTTTAGAATAAAAAACTCATAAATTTATGAGAAAAAATTTGAATATTCTCTGAAATCATAAACTCATAAATTTGTAAGAAAAAACTGAGATAAAGTCACAGATTTATGACCAAAAATCAAAACTTTTTTTTTTTTTGTTGTCACAGAACCACATCGCCCCACATCGCTGACCTAATCAAATATCAATTTTGTAATCTGATTTACCACTAAAAAGAAATACTCATGATTACAGCAGAGTTGATAATGAAGAGCAGGAGGGGACCATACAAGGATTTACCCATCAGGAGTCAGTCCAGGCCAGTGAGTCTAGTCTTCCTTTAAATATTGTCTGAAATTTTGCTTTGCCGACTTTACTAAAAATGTATTAATCTTGACAAAAAAAATCTAAGGCAAGAAAAATGGATTTTACCACATCAAACTTCATATCACATCCACAGCTAAAAACAACACCACTTTTGAAATAGCAAAATCTATGCCTGCTGTGTAGACTAAGAGAACAAGTCCAGCATTGTGGGAGTTGATGCATTACTTTTATATAATTTCATTTAATTTACTGACAGATAAGTATTATTTCCCTTTCTTTTTTCCCCAAGTGTAGCAGCATGACAAAGCACCAGTTTAGGGTGTAGGTCTTTTTCACAGAGGACACGTCACAGCATGAAAAGCACAGGTGTAAATAGTCATGACCTACTGTGACCCTTTAACAGAATAGAGACAATACCTGTGGTTTGAGTTGTTAAATTCTCTACTGTGTTCACCTGCTACAGTCCCTACCTGTGTCTGTCTGCTGTTTGGTGCTGGGCAGGTAGTGGACAGTGGCTTTTAGAACTGTTTTGCTGAAAACAGTAAAGTTGATGAATGACCCCTTCCACACTGTGATGTTGTTCTTATTATTGTTTGATGCATTGTAAAAATATCCATTAGCCACTCTAACTATTCACTGAAAATATAAGGACATACTGTGTTATGCCCCTGAGAATCAGGGAGAGAATCATGAGAGTGATTGGGTGATGTTTCCTCAGTGAAAGTGGCCCAGACTCTGCCTCCTCTCTCACTGTAGCTACGTTCAGCAAACCAGATGTTTAAAGCTGTTTTCTCGTATATTTTTTTCTCATGCTGCACCTCCCCTGGAGTTCTCTGGTGACCTTTCCTGGTTTCCTGGTTCCCTCACAGATCATAAAAGACAAACATGACTCCATCCCCTTGTGTCTGCAACTCTACAACGGCGCGAGCAAAAGGAATTTGAAAAGGCCAGGCTGCTCACATTTATCAGCCCCAGTGATAAGAAAGCACAGTTGTTAGCAAATGCTCCAAGGAATACAGCAGCAGGGGAATCACACTCTGGTTCTGCAAAGCACACACAATAAAACAGCTGCAGTTTAAATTGCCTGCAGACGAGTGGGCCACTGTAAAATCCAGACACAGGAGAGAAGGTGTGATCCCTGATCAGTGTGAGATGACAATATGAATGTGCCTTAAATTTGAATATAAAAAGCTACTGAGTGAGCTTTAAGAGCCTCTCAGCTGTAAAGCTCCATTTTTAATAAGAGAGAACAGGGAGAGCTCCTGGCAGCCTGTCAAAACATGAGAGAATTATTGTGACAGGCAGTTGCTTCATATTTCAAATGGCCAGTGTCAATCAATCAGCGTCATTTCCCTTTTTAGTAAGTCATCATTTCATGACAGCAGTGACATTATTCTCTAATATTCTCATCACACTGTCGTGGCAGTTTGAAGTATTCTATTTTTAATTTGAGAGAAAGAGGATGGGGTAATGCGAAGTCAGAATGAGAGGGAGATTTTGTGCCCTGTCATACCATGAAGTAACCGCTCGCAGGCCCAGCTGGCAGGCTGCTGCGGCAGGTGAGCTCACTAGTGGCACGCTAGCAAGCTCATGAAATGTTCATGCAACCACATTAAGAGAGAAACTCAAATCTGTAGATCAGTGCACATGCTGCTGTAGCTGAGTCAATATGGTGTCCATTTTATTTTTAATTCAGTGATCCTTGAGATCATTATTCATACATATTTATGTAATTTTTTTTTTCTCATGAAGTTGGGATCTCAATGTATTTTCTGGCTCCATTTTCTAATGGATTTGTCTTCGTAGTTCATAGTTGCTGGGGCTTTATCGGCAAAAGATGGATAACTTCAGTGCTGGTGAGATGTGTAAGGATGCTCTCTTTCCCTTGGTTAAGCTAGCACGCCCGAAAGTCATTTATTTTGGTTTAAACTGTGTGTAAATGTAACTATAGATCATTGCTTATGTGTCGCTCAGTTTAGCGATTAGTTTTGGTGATCAAAAAAAACAAAAAAAAAACAGACTTTATTTCTATTAAATCTGTCGGACACTTGTTCTCATTTGCATCCTGTGTGACTCGCTGCAGGGCTCAGACACTGAGAGAGGCTGCCTCTGTGTGTTGATCGTGCTGCTCTTCAGGTGCGTTATGGTGTTGAATTGTTATTTGTAATGTCTTGTGTACTATTATGCAAGGACTGCACTGAATAAGTAGCATAATTACATGATGCTTCTTATTTAATGTGAACTTTATTTATTTTTCTCCTTATGAAAAGTCTATATTTATATAATGACCAGAAGTTGAAGCATCAGCTAAAACCATTACTTTTTTAAAAAAATTTTGTCTATCTGTTTGGTGTGCATGTTTTATTTACTTCTATTACATATATGTAAATGTATAGATTTTGATGGACACACACGCAAAGAAAAAAAAAAAAAAAGCTGGATAACTTTTGGGCGGGGGGTTCAGAGACTGAGAGAGGCTGCCACTGTGTGTGTGATGACTGAGCCCCTCGCTGCTCTCCTAGAATAAACATGCAGATCCTGATTCCCGGTGTGACGGATTTTCTTCAGCCTATGTGCAACCATCCTCCAGCTGCTACACTGCTGAACAGGTACATTTACATGGACCAGATATTTTTTTTGGTATGATAAATCGCTAAGCTTTGTTTAACTGTTGAAATTAGTTTTCAGGAGTAAGAAATCATATTTCATGCTCTAATATCAATTGCTGTTGTAGAAACTGAATTGGAAAAGTTTAGATTGTAGTTCAGGAATGTTTTTTTTTTTTTTTTTTCCAGGAAGAAAAGCTGAATGACAGGTGGCATACTGGACCTTCGTCGCCATGGTTACAGTAATTAACATGCAGTTAAACTTATTAGAATGGTCATGGTTTGGTTAGGTTGAGGCACAAAAACCACCCGCTTAAGTTTAGGAAAGGATGGTGGTTTGGGTTCATGTAAGTACTTCCTTAAGGTTGGTCTTAAGGGCCATTGTCATGGTTACAATAATAAACATGTAGTTAAGGTGACAATTGTTTTCAAATTTGAAATGAACAGTGGTCTCTCGTGTCAAAGTTCTGTTGTCTGTGGCTCCATCCCTCCTAGACTGACAGCGAGTGCAGACCGGCCGTCAACCAGAAACAAACGTGAATGAGCGGTTAATGTGCTCATCTGCAGTGATTCACATTGTCTAGGAATAGGAGGTTACAAGTTCCTCTGCTCATGACACTTCATTTCCACAATAATAGCCTTCATAAAAAAGTTTTTTGAAATTAGAGTTAAATTTAGATGCAGGCTGATGACTTGATGGCATCTTTAAAAGACTGCAGTTGCTGATAAAGAAAACTTCACACAATCTAACCAGCTTTGACATCTTTTTAAACTTTAGTCTACAGTCAATGACAGCGTTCTTTTGAGCAGGCTTTGACATCTTTCCACTGAACAGTTGGTAACATTAATTTGCTAGCTAATTCATTAAAGCTGGGGCAGACAGAAATCTGAAAATAACAAATCTAAAAAAGATTTGAAAATACATCTGCCCTCCTGTAGCTCTCCCCTCACGGGCATATGCACAAGCTTCATACACGCACACCACACAAACAACACAGCCGCAGCCTTTACGGTTGGCAGCGGGTTACACTATTAGCCACATTCAATATAACCACTCATCACCTGCTTTCATGCTAAATCTACCTGCATAACCAACCACTACAAAACATTTAGATGTTACAGGACAGTGAAGTTAGCAGCCTGTTACCCGCTCCAGGAGAAGTACTACAAGTTCTCTCCATCTCTGACACATGTCCATGTGAAGGGATGTGCACACGCACTTGCATTTGTTGAACAGTCATATAGGAACGCTCGCTCTTTCTGAAAAGACGGGATTGGCCATAGTCTCCCGTCACAAGGTCGATTTTCTTTTTAATGCCTGTAAACAGATCCAAGAAGCGGTGCAGATGTCTAGTTTCCTCTCAAACCACTTGAATTACAACATGCCGAGAGGATGCTGCGATCACATTTTGTTTTGCCGCCGATACTGATACTGATCATCTATGTGAGACATCGGCTGATCCACGGCCGATACCGACCATTTTTGGAATGTAATGGAGATGGCGTACATTATATCAGTCTCATACACTTTGTAAAAGTTCCACACAGCCGACATGTTGTTTTGTTTTAGTGGACGCACAGCACTCAGTGTCACAGCCTGCTATGCCTCTGCCTCACTCTCCACTCTGCCACACCTCCTCATCAGCCTCACTGTCCTCACCTGATGCCCCCAGCTGCACTCTATCTCCAATCAGGCCAGTATATATATTATGCATCCCCGGTTCACTCGCTCTTTGCCAGATTGTTCTTAGTGTCATGAAAGTCTTTCCAGTGTTCATCTCCGGACTGACTTCCCGGTATCGACTCTGTTCGTCCCTGACCATCCTGCCTCGTCCCCACCCCGGTAAACGCCTCAGCCTTCTGTCCCCGAGCACGAGTTCTGCCTGTGCGCTTCCTGGTCCCCGTCTGCCTGTCCCTGTGACTGTTTGGCATTCTCCAGCTCTGAAGTCGCAACGTGAGTGCTTCCCGATCCTTCGTCTGGCTTTGATTACCCGCCTGCCTGCCTGCTCCTTCCTGGTTCGTCTGCCCCGCTGACTGCTCACCTGGTTCTGATCCTCCTGCACCCTCGACAACGTCTCCAGCCTGCTCCCTAACGCTCGGCACCGTCAGCCCCAGCCTTCGGGTCCATGAACTTTCCCCTGTGTGTGTGTGTGTGTGTGTGAGCTCAGTCACCTCGCTCCACTCACCTGACCCACGGCTCTCTAGCCCCGGACCCTTTCTCTGCTGGTTCTTTAATAAAGGTCATTATCAATCGTACCTGTGGTGTGTGTGTGTGTGTGTGTGTGTGGTGCTGCACCTGGGTCCTATCAACAATTGTTACACACAGTGCTTCTCAGCTGCAGACACCGCAGTATTAACCACAGGTGATTGGTTTTAAGGTGATTGGTGACTAGAAACATTAAATCAGATCTACCAGTCACATATTTTTAATGAAAATCAACACATCAATAGGTGCATCCCTAGTGATTATGACCATATTGTCATTTTCTGATAGCGACTCACTTTAGTGTCCAGTCTGCTCTGAAGAAGTGGGGCTGTATTATAACCTTATCTTGTAAAGGCAACAATGGCTGAAGCGCTTATCAAGCGACAACCCCCCCACCCCCACCCCCACACCCACACCCCACCCTGCTCCCAGCAGGGAAAATTTACAAATAGCCCCTTTAAATGCCAGTTAGCAAGCTACTGTTGCTATAAGAGCTTTCACCATTTGTAACTGGACAAAATTTTTTTTTTTGAGTGCAAATAATGCTTCCTTATGTGGAGCAGTTCATACTATAAAATCATATACAGCATGTAAATGGTTGGTGCAACACAACCAGTATGATATCTGCCTTTTTTTTTTTTTCCCCCCAACAGTCGGTGCTGTCAAGACAGTTTGCTTGTAGTCAGTGAAGCAAATTTGCAGGTCAGAGTTTAGCAACTCTTTCTCTTTCTTGAGGTGAACTGATTTTGGTCTCAAACTTCACTGTTGTGACTCACTGGGCCCTATGAGAGAGAAATGAAATGGAGCTTGGTGAGTTTTGTTTTAGTTTTGAGAAAGAGCAGGGGTCTGGGTGAGACAGACACAGCAAGAGAGAACACCAAAGATAAAAGTGGGAGATAGGGTGAGACAAGAAACAGACACAGAACAATGAAAGGATGAGGGGAAGAGCAAACCCAGAATGCCACAGTCGCCCGGTGTGTGCTTTAACCACTAGGACATCAACACCAGACTGTTGAAATGAAGAGAAAAAGAAAAAGTAGTGAACAAGGACATAACTGAACAAAAGGGTGGGATGAAAGACAGAAAAAGGAAAAAGGAGGAATAAAAAAAAAAGCACCGTACAAAAGGTGATAGGGAGAACAAAGCGTTTCACTTAAACTTAACTAGTTGTCATAGAGCAGACGTCAGGTAAATGCCAAGTGTAAAAGCCTGGGAGCCATGCCATGAATTTAAAAGACAAAGATTAACAATATGGGAATAAATGGAAAAGGGACAAAAATACAGTTTCTAACATTTCAGAGCCAGGCAGCAGGATCTGGCCCCCAACACGAGGTGAACTTTAACGAAGCCGACAATAACTGGTGCCACCAACCATCCAGGTGCAAAAATGCAAACAAGATTTCCAACTTTCTCTTATACTTACCGGTTATATTTTGATATGAGGTTCAAAAATTCATTATTCTTGGTATAATGTATTTGGTGAAGCTACACAAGTTATCACCGATTCATTGACACGGGTTGGGAGCATGGACTTACTGAATACATTGATGAAATGCATCACAGCAGCTTCCTGTCATATTGTTTCTGCCGGATAAAGAAACTAATGGACCATGACTGGAAGTTATTCCCAACGGTCACACTGAGCTGTGATGAGATTTTTAAGGCTATTTTTGGATGAACTTGAGAATTTAAGATTGTGTGGATGAATAATGTGTGGTAAAGGTTTTTAATATTGTAACTGAAGCCAGACTTTTTGTTCAAATAGAGATGAATATGTACTGATTGAAGCTAATTGCCTCCAAATATGGACAGGATTGCAGAATAGAGTTATTGTAGAATATATGACCCCAACAGCTATTGCGATTGATCTTAAAAAGCCCATGTTCAAAGATGTATAAAAAAAAAATACAGTGAATAATAATTTTTGACTGATATGTCTTTTCCTTAACAAAAGTTCATTATAAAATCCATCTATACATTTCCAAATATGTTTTAATTATATGTTTAAGTTGAACTACTGCACACGGGATGTCTCCTACATCACTAAAAGACTTCAAGTTGAAAGACTTCAAGTTTCCACATCACACCTGTGTGAAGTGCCTATTGGATCAATGAACACACTACTGATAAAAGTGGGAGTTCCTCAGGTCTCTGAATCAATGAGCCGCTTCAGGTCAGCTGCTTGACAGAAGTCTATGTACACACTCATACAACCTCACACAGGAAGTACTCGTAGTTGTGGTGTGTCAGAGAGAGAACTCTTCACATTGCTATTGATGCGTCCCCTGCTTGTATTTCACTACAGACATTACAAGGATCGAATGTTGTTACTCACATTCTACTTTGGGCTGTTTTAGTTTAACAGTGTGAATGTCATACATGTATCACTCCTCTTGGCTGAACAGATAAATAAAAGGCTACATATTTTTGGCCATTTTTAGTTTGAATATCAAACAACTAACACTCACTTGGTCTGAGGAAGGAAGGTCAAACTCCTGCATCCACGCTGTACCTTTATTTCTGGAGACATATGAATCAAATTATTTAATGTATATGGGCCACTTCCACTCAGAAAAGACACATCAAATAAAACTGCGGGAGGAATCAAACGTTATCAGCATCCATTCAGTTTTCTACAACTGAGCAGTATATTCAATAATCTGGAATATTCCACTGAACTTTGAATTATTATATTACACAGCATGTATCCCAAATGTGTTTTCAAGGTCAATATCTGACTTTGAAATTTTACATTTCATTCCTGTCAGTGTGTAGCTACTCGAGATGTCAGAAATCTGGCGGTCAGTACCAATAGAAACGGCACCACAGTGGATTCCAATAGGATTCCAGCAAAAGAAAAAACAACAGAGGCTGCTGCACATGCGTGCTGTTTTTTTAACAGAGCAAATTTACAGCAATCTGATAACTAAATACTTTAACTACACATATGTATAAAACAACAAGAAAGAAATCAATAAGAGAGAGACACTTTAGAGACACTAAATGAATCAGAGCCTCTAATGAAGTTAGTTAATCGTATGAAATGTCTGCAGTATATTTCTAAACAGTTTAATTTTGATTGGAACTTTATTTTGTTTAAGCTGTAGATCGGTTGGAGTTGGAGTCGCATCAGCTCCTTTTCATCCTCTTTAACCCTTTAAAAGCAGCAGACGTTTGAACAGAGTCCAAGCTTCTCTCTACAGAGAGGTTTTCTTCTCTGGGAGGAAAAAAATAAACAGAGCTCCAAAAACTCTGTCTGAAAACACAGCGATCAAGATCAGAAAAGAGTTCGGCTTCAGAGATGTTCAGATGAAGCGCATCGAGACGCTTCTTCTAAGTCTAATACCTCCAAATGTTCATAAACTATGGACTTCAGATAACTTGTCATAAATCCAACTAAGAACATAGCATCATTTCCAAGCCACACTAAGAAATCATTACACTGTTTGGCAGTTTCTGCTTTAGCTGTTCGTGTTCCTGCGTGGGGTAAGGCAGGTAAGAAGTCTGCATCATGTGTCAGAATATGAAAAAACTTTTTTTCTTTGGTTTCTGGTGATTTTATCTTTGCTATATTAAATAGAAAATGAGAGTCAAACTTGTTTTTTTTTTTTCTAATTTAGCTAATCCCTTTGATGATGCAATATAAAAAAACCCTTGTTTTTCAATTTTGATTTCTGTATTTTAAAATGAAAATCAAATAAGTACATGTTTTCTTGGTTTTTAATAACTTTAAATTTTTTAATTAACTGAAAGGAAAATCAAATGAGCAAAAATACATGGCCCCAGAGAGAACATATTGAGAAAGCTAAAATTACAAACTTAAAAGGTTAATGTTAGGCCTATGTAAGGTAAGAAAACACATGGTTAAGTCCAACAGAGATGGGCTGACTTCAATTAAAGTGAATATTCTCCATTTCAAATCAAATATGGTGCAGGATTTCCTCTGGGGTTATGATAATCAGAACTACAGTTGCATGCACACGACATGTTTGACATTAAAGACTAACAACTTCCTTGTTGTTATTACAACTGACTTTATTCCCTTTCTTCAATGAACAAAGAATCCTGTCATTAAAGAAGAAAGTTACACACAACTCCAAAAACATACATATTTTCTACATTTATCATTTTCTGCTAGTCTCACCTCTTATGTCCCATAAATCACCGACTTCTTTCTCCCACATGACTGTGATAGGAGGCTAATTAACATCTGAGAATCCGCTCCATCTGGTCTGTTAGAGGGTATCATCACCAAAGGATGTATTACAGGAAAAGTGTCTCCAGGCGCTCCATATGTTCCTGTGACCCGGTGTGGATACTTACAAGACGAACAGCCAGTCAGGACACTGTTACTGTTCAATAAGAGGGGAATTTAAAGATATTCAGATTTTAATAGAATTTGTTCAATGTCAGGCCAGACAGCTAAAGAGCAGAACCCACAGGTCTTTTGTCACTTCATTATTAAACACCTGAGGAAAAAGTCATTTGTAGAGAGAGATTCCCAGCTCCCGAAGGCGGGTATCACTGATGAGTCACACTTTATGGTGTCTAAGTTGGAGGGCTCACAAAAAAAAAAGTCCAACAACCTTCTTTTTAAAGGTTGTTTTATTTTAGGGGCCTTTAATTCCATATAACCCTGTTTGAAAAGATTCAAATCAGAACAATGAGCCTCCAGCACAAGCTGCTGAGCGTTGAACCCTCAGTATATCTGGGTTTTACTGAGGTCTCTTGCCACTGATTCCCACATATTCAAGGAAATGCAGTCTGTGCTTAGCCGACCACAACCTCTGAGGAGTTCTGCCAAGAAACATTTTCACACCTTGCATATTTGCATTTTACACCTTGGTGACAGCCTAACGGGCTTCCAGATTGGGAAGACCTTAACTTTAATTGGTTGCACTTGACCTCTGGTCACCCCAAGGCTTTGAAAATAGTTTTCTTATTGGGCTGTCATATGCTGAGTGTTTTAGTAAAAATTATGTGATTGGCTGCACTGACACAGCCGACACAGCAACATAGATTAGAGTGGGGGGACACTAAGGTGTTTCTGGTGCAATCATTTTAAGACAGCAGGATTGAGAGCATTTGTTTAGTTTTTTAAGTTATTTCTTGGGGCATTTTTTTCCTTTATTCTGATATTTGCAGTGAGAGAGAGACAGGAAAGTGATGGCGGGGATGACATGAGGTGAGACAGTTCATTAACTCTGTGCTTGCAAACCAGTTTCAGTTAAAAAGTCAGTCTTTCTGTTGCCTACAAAGAAAGGTCAGTTTCCCTAAACCAGTGGTTTCCAGTGTGTGCTGTGAAGGTACTGCAAGTGGGCCAAGGAATCATTTGCAAAACAGTACAATTTTAGTGAAAAGATGTAATTATTTCATATATGAATTGATTATCCATATTTCATTTAAAATAAAATTATATTTAAGAACATTAAAAATGTTTCAAAGCTCCTTTTCATTTGTTTTTTCACTGTGATGAGGCAATGATAGGAACTTTTATGTTGCTGCAGGCTGGACCACATCATATACTCGTTTGCTATCTCAGTCTGATATTGTGCTTAAAGATTACATGCTTCTAGCATCAAAATGAATAGCTGGTTAGCAACAGGGAGAATTAAAATGTAGGAGAGTCAAGAGACAGATGGTGAATCGACAAATGATCTCTCCTCATCAAAACAAACAATGAAGAAAAACTGAGCTTCTCCCGCCTGAAGTTCAGTCCTGAATGTTTGATTGTTATTAAAATGAAAAGTGCTCTGAGAAACATTTTATTTGTCCTCAGGAAGGTTTGGGAACCACTGCCCCTAAACACAACATGCAAATCGTTTTTGATTCCCTTGTAGGGTGTGGTATCCAGACAGGCAGTCGTACACTGCCGCGGGTGCGCTGCAGTTCAACACAAGTTTGAAATGAGTTGGAATGAAACAACCAAGTGAGCGGGGGGGGGGGGTGGGGGGGGGGGGGGGGGTGGGGGATGGGGGGTGGGGGGGGAGTTGTTAATGTGGCCAAAGTGAGCGTTTCTGTTTTGTGATGGTTTCATTGTGTGATCTTTTTATTTTTCCTTGTGGCTGTGCGATTATTCTCGTCATGTTCCTGCCTTTATAAAGTCTGACTCTGGGGGAATCCAGTTGCTTTTGATTATTGCCTGAGCTACCTGACGAGACAAATCATTCATCGCAGAAATCAGCCATTTAATCAAATTGCTTCTAACTGGACTGAAGCTGTGGGATGTAAATGCTGATCTGGAGGAGAGGCAGTTTTATCTTTTCTGTACTGTACTTTTTCTTGACTGTACTGAAGAGTCCCTCAAATACTGAAGGTCGACATGACGCTGCATTGACACTGTATGACATACCCTGGTTTAATCACATACTGTCAAAATGCCATTGACTCAGTCTGTAACATGTTTGTCTTGTTGCCTATACAATATGCAGTTAGAAGAACAAAAGAATGGAGAACATATCGTGCTGTTAGTTGTGTTACCATGACACACATAAGCTGCTCTTTAGTGCTCAAGGGCACAAACTGCAGGGCCGTGTTCATTTTCAACCAATTACAGAACACAACATTTTTTGCTTTAAGAGCACAGAAAGAAAGCGAAACAAATCAATGACTTTGTCTCCCAAGGATGTTATGAGCAAAGCTGAGCTACAGAAGAATTAATTAGCAAATGGCAGCACAGTCTTCAATATCAGGGCTTGGCAGGAGGTGCTGTGCGAGGCTGTGACAAGAAACATTTGTCCTCAGTTGGAAGATATGAGACTGACCTGCTCCTTGAGTGTCAGACAGTACCGGTGACACAGGAACACTCTGAATGCAACACTTTTGTGGCTTTTAGTACTTTTGGTTTTTTTAAAGTCTTTTATCTAAAGTGCAGGACAAACTGGCATAAAATGATCCAATAAAAACCTTCAGTGACAGGACGTATGGGGCGAGGGGTCATGTTTACAGCAAGGAAGAACTTTCTCAGCCGTAACAATGGCAGTTTTAAACAGCAAGATGACATATACACTATTCTTCCAGTGATTCTAGTGGTAATGAATTCCCAGAGCAAATGAAATGACTAATTTAATTGGCCTGGCACATTTTTCTCAAACAAACCAAATTATTTATTTGAATATTTTGGACTAAATTTGTTTTTTTTTCCTGCTAGACCTAGGGCACCCAGGGATTTGCAAATGCAGAGTAAAAATGGACTAGAGTAAAAATGAACTTCAATTTGAAAAGAAAAAAAAAAAACTATGACTGTAAGTCTTCTGACATAAAATTGATATAAAACAAGACTAACACTCTGCTGTGAGCTTAATGCTAATTCTGGCATGCTAGCAAACTCACAGGGGGAATGGTGAAATATGTTTACCATCTTAGTGTAGTACATCACAAGTACATCAGATCCTGTTGGATGTTCATTTGGCATCAGCCTATCAGGAGTGGGGTTGTTTTCAAACTTCAACAAGCTCAAACCTTAGAAATTACCCCCATATTCAGCGCTGAGAATTAAAACCACACTACATTTTGAAATTGGAGTCATCTCTGGGGAACTCATTCATAACGCAAACTTAAAATGTGGGAACATATATCCTTGAGAATTTTGGGACATAAGTGGTTTCTACAGAATATTGGTTACATGTCATCACTATCCTCTGATAACTATGTATCTCAAATTTGTGAATATTGGACCTTTTAGAAAAATCGAAGGAGTAACTATTTCTTTATGAGTTGAGTACAGTCCGCTTCTTCTAAAGCTACATAAACTGCTTGAAAACCACTTGTAATATCTGAAAATGAATTTTCACAAAGCTGAGAACAGTTTGCTGTTCTTCTTTACTCATGAAAAGTTGATTTCTTGGAGATAAATGTTTCTCAGAGGCCAGAGACTAAGAATTGAGATATATTCATGAACAAGAATTTAATAAAGACAAATCAGTGATTTCCATTTCTAATTCTTTTAATACTCGATGGAATGCTTGTATTGAAGGTAAACACTTTTAATCCATTACAGTGTTTGAGAGCGTGGGGCAAATTAATATATGGGAGCATTAGGTTAATGATTCAGTAGTTTGTAGCTACATGATTAATTACAGGTGCACACAAACTCATCAGACAACAAACAAGATGCAGCTCAGACCCACAAACACACGCACACACACACACCCAAACAGGCGCATTTATTAACAATGAGCTGCACACGTGTGTGACAAACACTGCATACATATAAACCTCTGTTTGTGCTGCTCAACTCATTATGATGCATAGTAATGACCTATTCCATCTCTCACGCTCACACATACAAATTAATCATTTTAAACAGGTTAGAAACAAAATGAAGTCTGATTCCATTTACATTTCATTGTCTATGTGCATTCAAGTATTCATGATGTAAAACACTTCAATAAATCAGGATTTCCACATTTTCCTGAGCCACAGAGGTTAGGATGTGAGGCCAGAGTTTGTCTGTGTTTTCATACAAGACGACAAAGCAAAGTAAAAATCAATGACAATCAATGAAAATGATCTCTGTCCATACTATCACACCTGAAAATGCATACCACATGACCGTTTATGTACACGGTGTAAACAGGAAACAGATCTACTCTGCAGTTTGCTGTTCTTCGTTTTGTAGTATTTTCTGCAACTAGCCAAGACAGTTTCCAAAGATCTCCGTTTTTGCCGTCCAGACTACAACACAACCCCGGAGTTTTCAAACTTCAAAAATGTAGCAAAAGTGATGCATTTTAAAATGGAAAACGTAGTAGCGTGGACGTAGCCTTACACCGTGCGGTGAATAGAGCTACATGCTGACGTCAACATGTTTGCAATGATCACAGTGACAATGCTAACATGCTGATGCTAAGCAGTGGGCTGTAAAACCAAAACAATAAGGCTGAAAAGTCCTTCATAGCTGCAGAGTTGGGTGATAATTTTGTGTCAGTTTCTCAGTAGAAATGACTGCTCACACATTAGCAACAACTATTTCACATATATTGTATATTGTTTGTGTGTTGTTGCCCTCCAGCACAGTAAAGCAAGAGTGCATTGTAATTGTGACGGAAGGAATAATGTGCATTCCCAGTGTTGCTTTTATTATGTTTTCGGATTGTGCCTCATCGTATGTCCCATTATCTTAAATGCAATAATATACATACGTAATGGCCACTGTGACTTCACAAAGCTCAATTTTGGCCATAACTCATGAATTCATACACCTATTATGACACAATCTAACTCAGATGTTCACAAAGATATAATGAAGTGGCGACATTTTATTTCCAAATGGTCAAAGGTCAACTTCACTGTGACATCATAATGTTCAGCAAAAACACTTCTTGCCATTCTTCAATGCTGGAACTCAAGAAAGAGAGATTGTGAACATATTTCCTCCACCAACCAGCCAAGTTTGCAGGAAACAACTGCCAGGTGGTAATTCTACTAGAAACATGATTTTAAGATTGTAAGCGCTTTGGTATATTTTTCAAATTGCTGTAAGAAAGTTTGTGTCTGTCGTCTTTCATACAAATATCCTCCTTTTCAGGGTTTTTACACAAGCATTTTGTGATCTGCCTCCCCTATGAGCACAACATCATCCTTTGTCAGTGTCATCTGAAATTGTCACAATTCACAACCGTTTTCTGCACTAAGCGCTAAGGTTGAGGTTTGGTTGGCTTTAGTTATGAAAGCAACTTCCTCAGGGTCTGGGTTAAATTGAAAACTTTGTTAAATGTAATGGTTGTCAAGGCGAAAAGAAAACAATGTTGACTGTTGACATGAAATGGGAAGTGAAGAGGTGTCTCCTGCGTCAAAATCTGACTTCTTGTTGACCCTAAAAATTGCAGGTTCTAACAAACAACTCTCTCTAAATTCCTCTTCTATTTTCTTCTGCCTGTCTCTCATGCACAGAGTTTTCTGTCTTGGGGCAAAACACAGGCATGGAGCTCTACTGCGGGTAATACGTAGACAGTCTTGGGAGGTAGATGGTGAGCTTCTTTTTAAAGGGCCCTGATTTGTGAAACCACAGGATAAAATGGTGTAACCAACCATTTATTATTTACCCCCTGAAACTCAAGTTGGACACACAAACAAAGCATCTCTGTGACTGGATAGTTACTCAGCTGGCCATTCATCCTCTGCAGCATTTACTACCGCTGTCTCTCTCATCTTTGTCTGCCTTTCCAGATGGCATCAACACAGTAATAAATAAAGCTGGTGTGTGACTGGATTGTAACCATAAGTAGCAGCATAAGAGAAAGTAACCTTTGCTGCACAAATCCATCCAGCAAAGATGACAGGATAGCAACATATTTGTATCAATGAACGTGTCTAGAAAACAAGCAAGTGTTTATTATGGAATCAAATGGGAAAAAAAAGCATGCCCGGTAGTTTGCATTTGGTAAGGGCAGGAGAAATCCAATTTCAGTGCACACTGGAGTTGCATTTTAATGTCAGGTATTAAAGTTATTCAACTATGTCAACGGTCGACAAGCATTTGCTTTTGAGAGTCAGGTGTACGATGATATTTTCGTTCAAACCTAACATCATGTCTCATTTCACTGATTAACTCGACTCTGGATAGCGAACAGTGGCAGAGCGCTAAGTTAAATCATATCTACACCTGCATGTTTCACCAAATGATCAAATGTGATTCAGCACCACGAGTCCTTTAGAAGCCACTGATGCGATCAGCAGGTTCATGTCAGACAGTGTCTCAGGAAAACAGGAGTGAACAATCCGTGCAACATATATGGATGGGGGTACACATTTATACAGAAGGATCCCTGTGTGTTTAAGACCCTGAATGACAAATACATAGTCACAGACGGAAGCAGAGTGAGTGATGTATAAGCAGCGGTGATTACAGAGTGTGTTGGAGCCCCCAGGCAAAAAAATTGCCACGGGGCAATCAACGTTCACCACCGTTGTGTAGTAAATAGTCGGACACCAACGAAAAATGTGCAAAGTCTAAACATTTATTTACTCCAAATGTTTACTATAGTAGAAGCTTCAACATATAAATATAAAAAAAAATTACAAACCTTGTAATTTTCAAAATATAGATATATACATATAAAGAACAATAAAAATCTCTAAAATAACTTTAACATTGGCATATTGTTAAAAAACCACATTATGAGGCCAGTGCTCATCAACATATGAAGGTTTCCTGCTTTGCAATGTTCTCACTAGATATCGACTGTTAAGACGCTTTAGCTACTTTTTTCATGAAAGCAGTTAACGACATATCTAGCAACTTCTTGAACAAACCTTAACTCCTTTCCTTCTCAATAAAGAAGCTCTGATGTGGCTCTCTGGATTGATGTGTTCAGTGGGCGGGACAGAGCAGCAGCACGTTCAGTCGACCATTCAGCAGCCGACCAATCACTGATCCCCATTGTTTTTGTTCCAAATTATGTAACTTTGCTATCTGAGTTTAATTTTGTATTGTCAAAATAGACAGAGTTAACAATAGTGAATTCATTCCAGTGTTCTATTCATGATTTGTCAGTTGCACAGTCTATGCAATAGCCTGTTGTTTTTAATTAGAGCATATCAAGGAGTTGTTTCGATAAAAAAAATAGCTAATTATGTTATGTAGGTAGTTACAGTCAATTTAGTTAAATTTAATTGTTAGATTTAAAAGATCTTGTATGTATGTGCAGGCTTTACTGAAAATAGTTGGCAGCACTGCTGAGATGTCAGTTGTGGCAATAACACAAGCTGTAAAGATAAATGAATGAAATGAAGAATTTGCCCTCTAAAGTGAGGGTGTTTTATAGGGACAAAAAAAAGTCAAAATGAATGTTTGCACTGTCAGTTACATTCAATCATCGCAGTGACACAACTCAGGTTTTTCAATGCCTCAGCAATACCCGGTGTCATGCACTTGATATCTGAAGTGAGGTGCTGGATTAGAAGCAGGAGAGAAAAAGTTCGATTTAGGGGCGAGGGATTCACATTAAGAGCGAGATACAGTGTCACGTAAGCACCACTGAAGCGTTCGGCCCTTTCAATCCACACCAACTCTCAGGCTGTCTGTGTGTCAGCAGCAGCAGCAGCAGCAGCAGCAGCAGCTCCTGAGAAGCTGAGAGGAGAGCGGCCGTCACCAGGCTGACTGAGAACAGGAATTTGCCAGACTTAAAATAGTTTTCGAGTTTGCTGCATGAGGAATATACAGGAGGGAATACAGCATTACATTTATCTGCCCACCCACTGTAGTGTGCAGGGGGGGAATATGTCTGCAGTGAAACCAGCAGGCTCATGGCCACACTGCTCTGTCATTATTGATAGTATTAACTTAACTATAACTTCACAACATATAAAGGGCAGGAGATTTGTGTTTAAATCATCTGTTGTGTAAAGATTACACATCACTAAGTGTACCACAAAAAAAAATAGACTTGTGGTGCCTTGGTGCCTCACCTGGTAGAGCGTGTACTACACAAGCGTAGTCCTAACCACAGCAGCCATGGGTTCAAGTCCAACCCACGGACCTTTGCATCCTCTCTCTCTCTGACTTTCCTGTCTCTCTCTTTGTCACTTTGCTATCACATAAAGGCAAAAATGCCAAAAAAAAAACAACAAAGCAGTCACGGCCCTCAGCCATGCCCCAAGCCTGGACCCACCATCCAACCTCGCAGTATTTAGTTTTTCTGAGTGTTCACCTGAAATCTGCTATATTTTTATTACATCACTCAGAAAACAGCCAGCCAATCAGAGGAGGGGAGGCTCAGAGCCTTTTTTTTTAAGTGTACTTAAAAGCCATAGATTATTGATCATTTACTGATTTTAATAAGAGTGATCATCTTTTGAGTAATTAACTCTCTCTCTCTGTCATTCATACCCATAATTTTCTTTTAACATTTCTACTTGTTGCTTTATTAAGCAGAAATATGGCACAGTGCATGTCTGTGTGCACGCCCCCCCTTGTCTCACAGCACATTACCAGTGTAGCACTCTCAGTTAATTATAATTTTCTTTTGACACGCCACACATACATATATGTGCTCTGCTGCATCTTTGAGCAGCAATCTCTTATTTTCTTTTAATTCACTTCACACACTCCACTCCAGTCTGTGTACATTGAGAGATGAGAGATAAAAAGTGTTGTGTGTGCACAAATACATTATCACAGTACACACTCTCTCTTGCTCCCTATAGTCCACCCTCTCTCTGATAAAGTATTGTTTTATCTGGGTTTAAACCAAACCATGCATTAAGGCCTGGCCTCCAAGCCTGACACGTTCTGCTCTTGGAAACTATACACACACACACACACACACACACACACACACACACACACACACACACACACACACACACACACACACACACACACACTCCCAACCCATCTGGCAGGAGGGACTCATGGAGTTGCTTTTGGGACTGATATGTAGAGCTTTACTCTCCTCCACTCTTTACATTCTGCACCATAACACACTCCAGGTAATCATCATTATACAGATAATAAGTATGAATCTGCTCAGGGATGTTAAAGTACCCTATTCTCATGAAGCATACATCATTGTCATCCTATTAACTATGATTCATGTGAGCAATTAACATGGTATAAGCCCACTGAAGTGATCTAATGACACTAGATAAACTCGATGACTGTGGCATTTTAAACTTGCATTGGGTTTTTTCTGACCACTACAGGGCAAAAAGATTACTAAACAGACCATGTTAATATATTTTCCTAAATATTTACCTCAGCTGCAGATTTTCCCTGTTAAAGGTACTGCGTTACGCTGTTAATACAAACTCAGCACTCCCTGTAACCATTTCAAATTAGGCGCCCTCTTATCGTTTCTGTGGACAAAAAAACCCTCATTCCTTAACCCGGCTTTTATTGTGAAACACCTCAGGCATGCTACATGCAACAACAGGATTAAAGGTTGACAAAGCAAAGTGGATTAGATTGAATGTATCACATTTAGATGAGTGATCCAGAACAACAAAGTGTTGAAAAAGGTAGGATTTCTTATTGAATTTATTGAATTAAAGTGGTAGAAATCACAAACCAGGAGTTTATCCCCCCCCTTGTTTTTTCCCTGGCCTGTATTTGGGGACTGGCCTTTATTAGTTTATGTCGACCACGCCCCTGTCCATTATTGAGACCCATCTCTTACTTGAGTTAATATGGCAGCCCTGCTTCTCTGTTGTCTATTAAAATGCTCATGACTAAAATGTGAGCAGATTCTCTTCTACTTTTACATCCAGGACACACTGAGCAACTCCTATTGCAGCTGTGTTTCTAGAAACCTCACAATTCCATATTCACTCTTCTTTCAGCTGTGATTTTGTCTATACCAACACCTGAGAAAAAAAAAAAGTGTGGCTCTTCAGTATTGAAAAGAATATCATTCATAAATGTGTACCATCTTCTAAGCTTGTACATTTAGGGTTGTATGTGTAAACTCTATCCTTCAAGGATAGACAGGCTTTGTTTTAGTCTGAACATTTATGTTTCTGTCTTCAAACTCAGTGTTGTCTGACACTGAGTTGCAAGTTTACTTTCACAAGCTGGTAGACAGAAAAAAAAACACATGCATCTGTGTGTGCGCACCCTCGCAGACTTTTGACAAGTTTACTACGTGGTCAGATTTTGTACACAGAGCTTCATAAGACGGAGAAGATGGGACATTCAGCTTCTGACCACTCAACTTTAGTGGAGCCATCAATCATGTAACAGTCAGCAGCTAGGCAGCTGCTAGATAGGATTTCACACTAATGGCTTCACAGAACTAAGTAAAAAGAAAAAAAACACGTATATACAGTGGGGTCCAAAAGTTTAATTCCTCAATACTGTGATGCTTTTCCCATCTTCCTTTGTCAACTGACATCTTAAAATTATGCCATTTGAAACAATTTTCATTCATGACAGTATACTGTATTTTATTAATCTGTATAAATCCAACAATGCATGAGAATAAAGGTGGACAGAATTAAGACCACATTGGCAGCTTAGTAATATAGGCATGATGCTTGTGTTTGTAATGCACCTTTATGAATGATATAATATTCCATACTTTCGCTGCTAGACGTTTGACTGTGTCTGCTGGCAGGTAGCATATTAACATACTGATGTCTGCCTACAGAATTTGGTGAAACTCAAACATGTTATCCATGCTAACATCAAGTCTCATGTCATATGTGTCCATAATGGACATAGAACTTCCAAAGCCAAAATCAAATTAACATTAAATCAAATTAAAAACTCATTCATTTACAGAGCCTCCAGCAAGAGACCACACTACAGGAATAATACCACAGGATACATGGATTTATGAAGCTTGGTGTTGACGCTCAGTGCGTGTGGCGCTCCGAACACTCCATCATATTGCAAAGTAATTTGATTACAAAGTCAAAAATATCAGTAATTAAATGGTGAGGGTGGAGTTCGGATGTTCCCAAAGATCTTTAACAACCTTGTAATAAAAAATTGATGGCAGCCATTTAAAATTGCGTAATAAAACAGTAAAGACTTATATCAAACTAACTTTATCTAAAATATGACTTTTGAAAGAGTGTTGAACTCTGAGCCCCGGGGCTAGTGGAGGTAAAGTCCTTGGTGTGGATCAATAATTCAGGCCTGTGCAGATACTGTATATTATTGACATTTTGTGCCGTGGGGCAGTAGAAGTCTTTCTCATCGGTCTTTTAACTGTGCAGCAAGAAGATTCTCCTGTTGTAACAGAAAATTATTTGATAGCTGTGCCTTAATGTGCCCTACTTTACAGTAATTGAATTGCGTGTCAGAATCCTGTTTTGTGATGTGCAAACTGTAACCCAGACAGGACGTATTGGGTGTCTGTGTGTTGTGTTGATGGTCCTTGAGAGCCTGGCAGCAACACTGAAGTCAGATTAGTGGCGATTAGCATCAAACACCTGGACATTCTCATCAGCAACAGTTTAAATGAAGTATGTGTTCTACATGTCCATTTATCTTCATGACACAATTACCAGTCTTCTCTGGAGGTGAACCCACATAAACCCAGTAAGGAAATTAGCCATGCATCTTATGGTTAGAAGAGACAGATACTGCCCCTGATAAGCTAATGTGATGGGGATTCCAGCATTTTTCAGTAACACATCTATTAACAGTCTGATGAGGTGATCCATATCAAATGCCTCAACTTGACCCCAGGCATCTACTCTACTCAGAGCACCCGCTGGCATATTTCCTCCAACACCTTAAAAAGGAGAGTTTGTAACTTATGAAAGAGAAAATAGCACATTCTGTCTGTTACAGATGAAAAGTTGAATTCATAAGCAATCAAACTCACCCTCGCTCAGTTCAGTGTGCTCAGGCGTTCTGTAACTACAGTCTTATTTGTCTGGTTTGACCAGTAGTTTAGTGGTAGCTACTGTTAACTACCTAGATATTCCTGTGTAAGCATTTGAATGGCAAAACAAGACGTAAACACACTGAACCTCTACAGGAGACATGTTTACTGCTTCCTTATGGTCCCATATGACTTGTTTTTTGTCAGGTCACCTAATGATGATGTCAAGTGATTCATTCTTGGGAAATTAAGGAGAATTCAATTTACCATTATCCTTTAATTGACACTTATGGAAAACTAATAACTGAGCCTTCCTTAAAGTTATTACTGAAGGCTATGCTTCTGCTGCAATGAGAAATATCTTAATTGAATGGATTGATGAGTCAGTTGTGCTCATATTAAATCTTCAGTATGATGATTTTTTAGTTATGGGTCTGCTATTAGACACTATAAAATAATAGCAGGAAACATAAATTAAAGATTCCATATTATATAAAGGTAGATGTTTATATGTTGTTTGATCATAAAGCAGGTCTAGGTTCTATATTAATACTGCAAAAGTATCAAAGCGCTCAGTCCACAGAGAAATGCACACAGCCTGTATTCAGAAACTGAGCCTTAAAACCAGCTATTAGGACTTCTGTAACTTTGTGATGTCACAACTATACAGTCACAGCCCTCAGCTATGCCCCAAGTCCCGCCCACCTGGAGCCATGGTCCAAGCTGGTTTTTAACTTTAACAACACAAGACCAAGTGGTCATTTTGGCATTCCAAGGCTCAGAGCCTCTCTTCTGATTGGCTCACCGACCTGTCAGAGCTCCAGACAGAAGCCTGAGAGAGGAGATATGAAACTACATTGAGAGGTTTTTTGGTTCTTAAAACCACAAATATATCTTCTTATGGATCAACACTTCAAATAAAACACAGGACAAGTGTAAAATATGGAACTTTAAACATATGCAAACTAATAAAAGCTAGACTATAGTTTTCATCACCATGAAAGCATCAACTGTACAGAAAAAGTCAAATGAAAAATAGAAAAAATAGATATACATACACCATACACATGCATTAACAAATATATGTAGATGTGCATAAGGGTATTTACAAGTATATTTTTGAAACCTACATAAATATGAACAAAGCACTTACAGTAAATAAATAAGAGAAGTGGGATATGTGTGGTGGGTAAAGTATATTGTATGTGTAGAGAGCAGTGTTAGCAGTTTGGCATATTTAAAATGAAATTGCTTTAACCAATTTTTTAATAATGCTGATTTAAATTCCACGATTGTTCGACCTTTCTACTGGCCATTTGTCTTCATTTCAGTGTGAGATTTGTTTGTAATTCGGATCACTGACCAGCTCAGTTGAGTCCACAGATTATATTATTTCACGCTGTGCATCATCACATACTGCATTTACTACATCATCAGCGTGGTCAAGGAGATTTATATTTGCATCCCTGATCTATCTCATTATTTCTTGGGACATTAGAAACTGCATTTAGAATTACAGCTGTGGTTGTGCACACGAGAGCTCTGTTACGGCCAGTAGAGGGTGCATGTCATAAGTTGAAACCACTACCATACATGTACACCACTTGTGTTTCAGGAAGAGATTGAGATGACTGCAGCTGCTTCCCAACAGATGGTCTTTCCACTGAAGCTGCAATATATGGAGGACTTTAGTGGATGCTGCTTATTGTAAAAGGATATGGACATAATGTACGGCTGTGGACACAGCTGGACTGCTGTGTAAAGAAAGGAATAAGCGGGTGTGAAACTGCCCGCACACACACCCACACACACACACACACACACACACACACACACACACACACACACACACACACTATGCAGACATCAGTATAGTGTATGCTGCCAAGTGTTGCATTGACTGTTTACTTAATAGAATATAGACACTGGAAATGGCTATGAGCCCAGCTGGACATGATGTATAACAGCAGGAGGCTGCAGCAGGAAGAGAGACAGGGAGAGAGAGAAAAAAAAAAAGAGAGAGAGAGAACCGCTACATACACATAATGCACTGTTCCATATTAAGGGCTGTTGCAGGCTGCTACAAAGTGAAATATAGTTATGTAAAATACAAGTGGCCAGATGGATCTGTGCTGTATTAAAATGTGGGGAATCACAAACTGCTGCAGAGAGGAGGGTGTACTCTAGGTATCCAGAGAGAGAGAGAGAGAGACAGAGAGGGAATGAGAAAGTAAATAGAAAGTAACAAAGGGGGAGAAGAAGAGTTGGGTGAAAGATGAATAGATATAGAAGAAAGAGAGAATGATAAAGAGGAAGAAAAAGAGAGAGAGAGAGAGAGAGAAAAGAGAGAGAGAGATGTTGGACTGCAATGCTGCAAAATGTATTAGTGGTAGTTTTTATAGCTGTGCCTGCTGCTCAGGAGACATTAGTAAACCTCTACTGCCACTGTGTGCTCAAATAAGGTAATACACACTACCCCACAATTGCTTCTACAATCAGTGGTGCAAAGTAACTCTATGTACTCAAGTGGGCTACTATACTTGAGTGTAATGGTGATGTAGACCTTCTTCACTTGAGTATTTCTACTTTTTGCTACTTTATACTTCAACAGACAATAAAAAAAGTACTCCACTACATTTATTTGACAGCTGTTGTCACAAGTTACTTTACATCAAAAGAAACATTTGGCAGGCATATAAAATACAACACATTGCTTAAGAGGAAAATATTGGGTCAAACCATTGGTTCCACCTTTTCTGGTTTGAGCCCGTCGCTTCTGGTTCGGGGTATTTGTCACATTTTGGAAGTCAAGTTGTTTGTAGTTCTGCCAGAGAGACCTCTAAACTCATGTCAGTTCCAGGGGCGATTTTACAATGTCATATAGGTCTCTGTCTGCCCTTTTGCCTCCTCACAACCACATATCTACCCCCTGCACCCTAACACCTCACCACGACAAATGTAATGTAAATGCATTCACTTAACTTAGACTTCATCTCATCTGCAGCTGCAAACACTTTCTGTAGTAAAATTCTGCACCACTGCAAATACTACCACCGACACAACAGACCATGGCAGATGCTCTGCAAACACCAGATACAGTGTATGTAAGAAGCATTCAAATGAATCACTGACTTATCATTAGAAGTTTCTACACCTGGTTTTCTTGGCTGTGGGGCAGACAGGTCAGCATCTCTGCTATGACAAGCCCCCAGGCCCACTTTGCCTCAGTGAGCAGGCACACTGTCATCCCCACTTTCTGCTCAGCGTATGAATCCTCTGGTCTTGTCTTGTCCCTACAGCAGCCAAGACACTCTCTGTGTCATTCCAATAAATGTTTTAGGCCCAAGAGATAAAAGTATCCAGTATTTCTAATATCTTATCACCACTCAAGCTTTCTTGTGACACTTTTGGAGGGGGCTGAACCTTCAGGTCAGAAACCACTGGACTAGACTACCTAACTGTATATAAAGTAATTCAAATTGCTCCAGCTTGGCTTGATCAGTAAAATTCTGCAAAGTGCTGCACACTGATGCATGAGTACTAACAATGTGATAATGTCATTTATAATAGTAATAGTAAGTAATTTTTCTGCAGAACACGTACTTTTACTTCAATAGTGGGCCTACATCTTGCTACATGGCTTTGTACTTGTAATGAGCATATTTATACTGTGGAATTGGTACTTTAACTTTAGCAAGGAATCTTAATAACAAAATGAATCCGGCCCATTCTTGGGCCACATGTATTTGTTTTCTTCTGGCCCAGTATGCGCACAGTTCCATGGCCCAAATCTGGCCCATATACAGTGTGATAATCAGACACTACTTCCACATCTGGACCAATTCTGGCACACACACAGAAAATGTTGTGGTTGTCAAGACAATACCAGAGGACACCAGCCAGAATATTGGCCAGACTTGGGCTGAGGACCCATGCATATTTTGTGTCAGAAGTTTCATTTTGTTATCCACCACTCCCTACAATACAGATCTCAAATTATGAGACTGCAGCTTAACAAAATAATGTTAAAGGCCCTGAGCAGCTGTGGCTCAGTAGGTAGAGTGGGTCGGTCAATCCTTGGGCAAGATACTGAACCCCAAATGGCTCCTGATCATCAGTGTATGGGTGTGATGTATGAATGTGCGAGTGATTGGGTAAATGTGGCAAATACTGTAAAGCGCTTTGAGTGGTCGATCAGACTATAAAAGGACTATGTAACTGTAGTTCATTTCCCATTCCATTTACCCCCCTATGGTCCAACTGCGCAGGTCTTAGAGCCTTTCTGATGACATCAACAGGCTGTGATTGATTGAGATCTCTTTCGATGTACTATCAGTTTTGTTGCACCAGTTAGATACAACCTTTATCATTTTTATTGGTCCATAAAGTTTTATGATCTCACATAACCCCACCCACTTTACCAGAGCAGAAGTCCAATTGGTCGGTAAGGAAAACACCTGTTTGAGTTTATGCTAGAGTCAGATCAAACATATGACTTTGAGTGTGCATTGTATTCAAGTGATATAATAATCTTTAACTCAGTTATTCGTATTGTTTAATGTCCAATAGGCATTTTTTTTAGTAAAATATCTTTTGACATGTCACAGATGAAAATCAGAGACATAAATAAAAAAATTTAAATGGCTGAATTCCATTTCGATGCTTCACTTTCAGGGTCCTGGTCCCGAAGTGTCTAGGGAGAAGTTCTACCAGACACAGAACATTAACAGTGGCTTCAGAAACTCCATCACTTTATGCGTACTTTACTGTGTTATAGATGTGCAGGTGTCAAGTCAAGTCAAATAAATTTTATTTATAGAGCGCCAAATCATAGCAGAAGTTATCTCAGGGCACTTTTCATACAGAGCAGGTCCAGACCGTACCCTCTATAATATTATTTACAGAGACCCAACATTCCCCCATGAGCAAGCACTTTGCAACAGTGGCGAGGAAAAACCTCCCTTTAAGAGGCAGAAACCTTGAGCATCACCGGGTGGGTGGCTGTCTGCCTCAACTGCCTGGGTTCAGGGAGAGAGAGAGAGAGAAAGAGAGAGAGAGAGAGAGAGAGAGAGAGAGAGAGAGCAGGAGGAAAGAGAACATAGCTTCTTCTCTTCTCCTGTCGTTTTCTGCAGGTATTTCAACTTGCATCATGCTGAGTTAGTAACATGCATTCATGGAATATGAATGTGTACAGATGAGGAGGGGGAGGAGGAGAGAGAGGTTGGTACATAATGGGAAGTCCCCCGGCAGTCTAGGCCTATAGCAGCATAGCTAGTGGAAGGTTCAAGCAAGCCAGAGATCTAAATATAAGCTTTTTTTTCTCAGAGAGGAAAGTTTTGAGACTACTCTTAAACATGCTCTCGGCCAATGTAAACTAAGAGCAGAAAATCAGGAGGAAAAACAGGAGGTGGGGTATTTTTAAAATCGCTGCACAGCAACACAGACAAATATTTAATATCACTGCGTTCAACAGGGTCTCCTCTCTCAGAACATATACACCTTTATGTGATAACACTCAGGATATTTAACTGGTAAGCCTGACTTTGAGAGACATATTTCAACTGAATCCATGGCTCACTCAATAAAAACTAAGCAATTAAAATCACCATGGCAACCTCTGAGGGGCAGGGGGAGGCACAAACAGCTGATTGAGATTAGCTGATTAGATATCTGTGCTGTTTATCAACCACTTTAGTGACATTTCTGTTTAAGTCCAGCCACAGACTGCTCCAACACTAAAGACAGACAATGATTTACACACATCTCAACTCTTTTCACTGGAAATATGTCTCGATACAGTTTTAGTCAGAAAACATTCGGCAGTTAATTTCAGTTGACGCTTCTGACACAAACAGACAGAAAGACACACACACACAAAATCATGTTTAGATCACTTCAGAGGACATTATGTTGACTCGCAATCATTGGTGTGATACACCCAACCGCAAACATGCACACACAAATGACTATTTCTCTAAAGTTTATTCTCCATTACAAAAGGTTTTCACAATGTGAACTTTACTAGAAGCCAGCAATCCCACCACAATTTCTTCAGAAATGACATAGTCTAGTTCGGCAATATTATAGTAATCTTCCATGTAACATTACATCACACTATGCTCCTTCACGTTTACCCCACCCTCCAGCAGTAACCCTCCTGCCAGTCATCTCGCCCTCCATAGTTGAAATGGATACCTAGAAAGTTTGTATCTGTGACACGCCATGTAAGTGTACATTTAATATTTCATGGCTCTCGACTGATATACACTCTGGTTAGAGGCTGAGAAGATGCTGAATGTGCTACATGTCAGCTTTCCTGAAAGAGCTTCAACATTTGCAAAATGGGAGAGGCAGCCCTCACAAGTCAAGCTAGCAGACCAAAGCACATCATGAGAAGACTGTCCTATCCAGACATTTTTCAGCTTGGCGAAAAGCCCTGCAAAGCCAGCAAGTGAACCAAGGTCTGCCAGCGACCAGGGTACGGCAGGTGCTACAGGTACGAAGCAAAGCACTTTAAAGGGGCTATTTGTACATTTTTTTCTGCCACTGAACGTGGTTTCTTGCCGGGAGCAGGAGGTGGTGATCGTTGGACTGAGAAAGTCAATGTCTGCAACAGAGCACTCCTCATGTGGCCACATGTGCAGACATATGTTGAAGCAGTTGCTCGAGGAGATTCCCAAAGCCAGAACGCAAATCAAGAAGTGAAGAAAAGCACATCAGATCCAGTTTCCCCCTGTGCGGCTGCAGTACATGAAGTATCTCTGCCTCAGTATGTGTGTGTCAGTATATTTCTCTTTGCCAACTAGGTGTGTGTGTGTGTGTGTGTGTGTGTGTGTCTTTATATGAAATTCCCTGCCACTATCATTGCACCAGCATCTTGGACCAAAACAAATGCTTTGTGGGCCACATTCTCCCTCCCTTGTTCTCAGTAAGGTGTTATGAAGCCCAGAGAAAGGGAACACGAAACACACAACAAGAAGCACAACTGAATAAAGTTACTGCAGGTTTTAAACCAATAGTCCCCATGGCTAGTTCACCTGTGCTCTGGTCTTATCTCTTTCTTTGTCTGAGGCATTTTTAGCCAGGTTTCCCCAGTGGAGGAAATTCTGGAAGGTCACTTTCACCTGAATGCTACATCCTCACTGTGCTATCTCACCTGTGGGCACTTCCATTGTCTTTGGTCAGAGGGGGTGTGACTGCTCTTACTGCACTGGCAGCACTATTACCAAGATCAGCAGCCATTGACTGACACTCAATAATCTACTGGACTTGAGGTTACAGAGCTGTCTGGTGTTTGTAGCTTTGGTCTGTTCTGATCTTTCTGTTGCACTTTGTTTGAACCACAGATATTTAAAACTCAACCTGCTGTAGCTGCTCTGTAGTTGAAATTAGCCTGTCATATCTTTTCAAATACAGTTTCTATTGAATTGGCCTGTAGAGTGTGTTTTGTTGCCCTCTCCTAGTTGATTTTTGGTATAGGCAGTATCTTTGTGTTGCATGTATCACGTTTCCAAACTTTATAGACTGTATAAACAGTTAAATCACAGACACATGGTCTGTACAGACACTAGGCTTGTATGTACATTGTAATCAAGGGTTCAGGTGAGGTGATAACTTTACTTGAGAAAGGCGAGACAGGTGTATCTAGTTTAGAAAATGTAAAATTCTCAAGTATGAAGGAAGGTCGGTCTCTGAAGGCTGAAGAGAAGAAAAATACACACAGATACCGACTGTGAACCACACTATAACACTCAGAGAACAGTCACTGCAGTCAAGGCCCTTCGGTAGTTTGAGTCTTTAAGCCTTATGGAGCTTTTGTGTTCACTGATGTGTTGTGTGTAGGATGTGTAAGCAGTAACACAAGAAACTGATTGGGGGTCAGACCAGGAAACATTGTGTCATCTCCACTTAGTCTTTACACCTTCAAGGACTCATTAAACAAAAACATAATGTCCATGTTTCCCACAGTACTTTCACCAGAACCTCATGAAAATGCCATTGAGAGCTTTGTTAGAACCTTGCTGACCTAGAACACATGATGAGAACTTTCAGTTGTGACATCATCACTGTAGAACTCTGACATCATAAGGTTTTTCCTGTTTGGAACCTGCACCTGCAGAAACTCTTCATTCACTCCCAGAAACTTGAGCTGACCAGTCTCTCTGTGTTTGATCACAACTGACCGTCCGTGTTTTACTAAACGACAACTCAATGCATTGATTTGTGTTGATTGTATTGATTGTATTGATTGTATTGACTGCATTAACTTGAAGACTGTATCAGAAACCGTTCAAAAACAGTTTCAAGTTAATTTCCAGCTGCTGAATACAACTTCTGTCTGTCCCACTCATTCTGAAGATGAACAGACAAAGAAACCAGGTAAGATTTCTCTCTTAGTCAGTCGACTCCTCCCTGCTATTTATTCACATTTTGACTAAAGCTTAAAACATTTTCAAACAGTTAGTTGAGTGAATGCATCATGACAATGCAACCTCAGATCCAGTGAGCCACAATGAGAAATACAGAACCTCTATTCCATTTGCATTTTTATCAAAATACATTAGTTACATGTTGCTCTGTGTTGAGTGCTGTCCTCAGACTGAAGTAGATTTAACATGTATCAGTGAGTGTTACACATGAACTACATGTATGTTTCTAATTGTTGTTCCACACGAGTTTGGTGCTGCCTGTACAGCCCAGTGCAGTAGCAGGCCGACTGCAGTCCGCTGCTGCACACGTGAGCAAGCAAATGCAGTGGTGCAGGGCCTCAGAGACGCCCTGCTCTCTGCCATCAACCAGATCAAGATCTCTGCAAGAGAACAACAAGTCTCTGAGGAGAAAATCAACCGCAGAAGACCAGTGGAGGCAGGTGGAGAGCCGGCTCCAAGAGGAACTGCGTCAAAAAAGACAAGCTCCTCAAAAGGAGGTCAAGAAGAGGCAGGCTCGCAACACAGGCCCACATAGACGTCCGGCCCTGCTCGCTCAAAAATAGAGCGAGCTGGAGAGGAGGGAGGAGGAGTGGAAGGCCAGGTGTGGCGCACTGGAGGAGAGTCTGCAGGAGCTGGCTCACAGAGAGGACGGGAGCTGGGAAGTGAAGGAGGTGGCACAGAGAGAGGATGACTGGTACAGCAGAGGTTCTGGAGGAGGAGAACAGGAGTCAGGAGGAGGAGGAGGAGGAGACAAAGGTTAAACATGAGGAGGAGAACAGGAGTCAGGAGGAGGAGGAAGGAGATAAGGTTAACATGAGGAGGAGAACAGGAGTCAGGAGGAGGAGGAGGAGGAGAAAAGGGTTAAACATGAGGAGGAAGAACAGGAGTCAGGAGGAAGAGGAGTGAGACAAAGGTTGAAAACGAGGAGGACAAAAAGAGGAAAGAACGGGAGGAGACAAAGGTTAAAAATGAGGAGAAGAACAAGAGTGAGGAGGAAGAGGAGGAGAAAAACATTAAAAACAAGGAGGAGAACAAGAGTGCAGAGGAAGAGGAGAAATACCTTCAAAACCAAAACAAAGACATGAGATGGTGGAGGAGGAGAGAAAGACGACTGACATTCATAAACAGATGAATGAAAAAAAAAGAGAACGAGCAAAAGAGGAACAGGGGTTAGTTACGGCACAGCATGCCTCTTCCTGAACCCCCCCCCCCCATTCATCCTTCTTACCTTACCCACTCCCACCTTCCCTTCCCCCCTTCTTACCTTACCCACTCCCACCTTCCCCTGCCTACCCTTCTACCCTGCCCCTTCTTTTTGTGTGTGTATTACTTGTTGTTATTGTTGAATACATGAAGTCTGTGTTACATCTGCCTGTGTTTGTCTTTCTGAACATAGATACAGGATTCATGGCTCTTATCAAGTGGCACTGTGTTACAGTATTTGAAAGAGAGAAAGATAGAAGAGTGATCTCCAGAACAATGTGTCACTTGTTTCAGACTTCAAGTAGTCAGTAGGAGTCAACATATCATTGTCACTCTTGCATCATGTCCTCCAACCTGAACGACCATAAAAAAAACACAAAAATACTGTCCACTCCTGTTCATATATAATCAAAAATCACATCTCACATATGGGACCTTTATGTTTTCCTTGTGCCACCCAGTTACGTGCATGGTCCACCCATTGTTATATTTGTGGTAATCTTGGCGACAGCGAGCCAATCACTGCCCATCTGTGAACCCCCCCCCCCCCCCCCGACTTGTTATTCCAGATCAGGGCTGGACTGGTAATTTGGTATACCGGGCATTTTCCCGGTGGGCCGACTCACCTTGGAATTTTAGAATTTTTGATATTTATTAAAAAAAAAAAAAAACACCCCTCCATGCAAACACACACACACAAACATCAATGGCCCATACAAATGGGGCAGCAGCCAATTGGTTCATTTTCCCTCATTCACATCTCCTCCTGTGCTGGCCCCACCCCTCCCTCTCTGTCCTCTCTGTGTCCCATGTCAAACGCCGCTCAGAGCGACACATGATGATGATACTGAGTAATGTTAATTCCATTAAAGTGGATGATAATAATAAGATAATGGTATCATCAAGTGAGACCATCATCAGCTAACGTCACTCAGGCAATCAATGCCAAATAGTGTAGCATAAGCTACTTGGCATTGTTTGAGCATATATCATATCATATCATATCACATCATACTATTAACACAGCCACATGATTGCCAGGGAGTCAGTCAACAGCAAGTGAGTATACTGGTACATTTGCACTGGTGCACTTGTCCATGGCACAAAAAAACACAGCTGTAGGACAGTACGCATATTTAAAGGGACTGCAAAGGAGGTGTGGTGAGTGGTGTTCAACCAGTTGAGAGGGGGGGCGGTCTGGGCCAAATTTGCCATGGCCAATTTTTTGGCCCAGTTCAGCCCTGTTCCAGATCCACCTGTCCCCTCAGTGTGATCCAGTTAGTACCAGTCACCTGATCCCCACACCCACCTACACACTCATTCCCCAGTCAATATCCCAAAATAATGAGAAGGGAAAACAGAATTTTTGAATTTTTTAAATATTTTTAGCTCAGGTGTTTCACATTTCTCTTGATCACTTCCAGAGACCATTGTATGTGAAAATTCCAGGAGATCAGCAGTTTCAGAACCACTCAAGCTAAGATCACATTCTGCTGTTTGATGTGAACATTAACTGACGCTCCTCACCTGTATCTGCAGGATTTAATGCACTCCACTATGAGTATTGTTGCTGACCATGTCCATCCCTTTATGACCACAGTGTACCCACACTCTATGGCTACTTCCAGCAGGATAACATGTCATGTCACAAAGCTCAAATCATCTCAAACTGGTTTCTTGAACATGACAATGAGTTCACTGTACTCAAATGGCCTCCACAGTCACCAGATCTCAAACCAGTAGAGCACCTTTGGGACGTGGTGGAACGGGAGATTCGCATCATAGATATGCAGCCGACAAATCTGCAGCAACTGCGTGATGCTATCATGTGAATATGGACCAAAACCTCTGAGCATTCATTTTTGCTATTCATGACTTAAATAAATAATAATGTACCTCTGTATGAATAAATCCTACAACACCAGGGGCCATCAAGAAATTTAACCCTTCGGACCCAGCGTCCATTGGAATGGACATGACATATTTCTGTCTCTAAACCAATAAAAAACCCTGTCACTGAATGATTTCAACAAGCTGGTTACTTATTGGATCCTTACTATCCAATCACAATCATTTTTGACTTTGAACCCGCCTTCAAAAAATTGACAGACATCGGACAAGACAAGCATGGCTGAACACCTCAGGAGAGGGGAGAGTAAGTGCCCATTTTCAATCAAAGAAACACCTCCCCAGGGAGGCGTCCGGGAGGCATCCTCACCAGATGCCCGAACCACCTCAACTGGCTCCTCTCGACATGGAGGAGCAGCGGTTCTACTCCGAGTCCCTCCCGGATGAACGAGCTCCTCACCCTATCTCTAAGGCTGAGCCCGGCCACCCTACGGAGGAAACTCATTTCGGCCGCTTGTATTCGCAATCTCGTTCTTTCGGTCATTACCCAAAGCTCATGACCATAGGTGAGGGTTGGAACGTAGATCGACCGGTAAATCGAGAGCTTCGCCTTCCGGCTTAGTTCCCCACAACGGACCGATTCAGCACCCGCATCACTGCTGACACCGCCCGAATCCGCCTGTCGATCTCCCGTTCCATCCTACCCTCACTCGTGAACAAGATCCCGAGATACTTAAACTCCTCCACCTGAGGCAGGACCTCCTCCCCGACCCAGAGCGGGCAATCCACCGGTTTCTGGCTGAGAACCCTGGCCTCAGACTTGGAGGTGCTGATCTTCATCCCAGCCGCTTCACACTCGGCTGCGAACCGTCCACTTGAGAGCTGAAGGTTGTTGCTCGATGAAGCTAAGTGGACCACATCATCCGCAAAAAGCAGAGACGAGATCCTCCCACCACCGAACCCAAACCCCTCCACCACCCGGCTGTGCCTAGAAATTCTGTCCATAAAAGTTATGAACAGAACTGGTGACAAAGGGCAGCCCTGACGGAGTCCAACCCTCACCGGGAACAGGTCCGACTTACTGCCGGCTACACGAACCAGACTCACACTCCTTTGGCACAGGGACTTAATGGCTGCTAACAAGGGGCCATCCACCCCATACTCCCGGAGCACCCCCCACAGGGAGCCCCTGGGGACACGGTCGTAAGCCTTCTCCAAATCCACAAAACACATGTGGACTGGATTGGCAAACTCCCATGCTCCCTCCAGCACCCTAGCGAGGGTAAAGAGCTGGTCCACAGTTCCATGTCCAGGACAAAAACCATATTGCTCCTCCTCAATCTGAGGTTCGACTACCGACTGGACCCTCTTTTCCAGTACCCTGGCATAGACAGGAACTCGGAAGGAAGGAATCAAATGGCATCACAGGCCGTTCACTACAATCATGGACACTTCCTTTGAGAATCCTCAAATTGATGAAAAAGATTCCATGCGACCCTATGAATACTTCAAACAGTATATACCAGATGACATATTCGATTTGATGGCCGACAACACAAATGTTTATGCCATGCAAAGTGGAACACTAAGTTTCAAACCGACAAGTCCAGGAGAGATCAGAACCCTAATCGGTCTCCACCTTGCTATGGGAGTGATGAAGATGCCAAGAGTATCCATGTACTGGGAAGCTGGGATGGACATCGGTATTTTTCAAAACACCATGCCCCGTGACAGATTCTTCAAGCTCCGGTCACATTTGCATTTGGTCAACAATTTGGAGAAGCCGGCTGCAAACAATGACGTGTTTTTCAAGGTACGTCCTCTCTATGATGCCATACGCAGTAGATGCTTGGAGCTTCCACTTGAGGAGAACCTTTGTGTGGATGAACAAATGGTGCCATTTCGCAGAACTCTGTCTGTCAAGCAATACATCAAAGGCAAGCCACACCCATGGGGGGTGAAAATATACTTCTTGTGTGGGAAAAGTGGCATGGCCTATGACTTCATGCTGCACCAAAGCACAACAATGGAGTTATCACAACAGCACAGGAAGCAGCTGGGACTTGGAGCTGGAGTCGTGTACCATCTTAGCCAGCGAATCACCGAGGCCAACCATAAGTTGTATTTTGACAATTATTTCACAACGTACAATCTTCTGGAGCTGCTGGCTGAGAGGAAAATTCATGCCGCTTTGACAGTAAGGGTTTCTCGCTTTGCCAGGCCTCCTCTGCAGTCTGATGACCAAAAAGCAACGAGGAAGCTGTGATGAAGTTGTAAGCCATGATGGTAAAGTGGCAATGGTCAAATGGTATGACAACAGACCAGTTGTCATGGCCTCCAACTTCGTTGGTGTGGGAAGAATGGATGAAGTGCAGAGGTGGGACAAAAAGAAGGCCCAGTATTTAATGATGCCACGTCCAGAGGTGGTTAGGCTATACAATGAAGCAATGGGTGGCATTGACCTGCTTGATCAGCTGATCAGTCTGTATCGTACAGAAATTCGGTCCAAAAAGTGGACCCTGAGAATGATCACACATGCTTTCGACATGGCTGTGGTCAACAGTTGGTTGGAGTACAGGCTAGATGCCAAGAGGGCCAATATCCAGACCAAAGACATCCAAGATCTCCTCCATTTCAAGATGAAAGTGGCCCAGTGTCTGGTCTTCATCTTACTGTCATCAGAAAAAGATCTGGATGTTTTTGACCTAAAGAAATACTCTGCTTCAGAGGAGGCTCTTATGAGGCTGCTGCCAGTGATCAAGGTCTCTAACAAAGCTCTGTAAGTACAGAGTACCTGTGTTTAAGTGTTTTTGACTACAGTTATTCTAAACAATGAAAGGTATGTACTGTATACCGTGTTGGCTTATTGCTTAGCATCATCAGTTGACCTAAGAATGTCATAGGCTTTGATATTAGACATTAGAATTTTTCACAGTAGTATGTATTGATGTTCTATTGTAAAATTAAACATTTTAACAGTTCTGTGAGGCTGTACTTACTAAACGTAAACAAAATGAATGGCAAAACGTACATAATGAATTAAAACAACAGTGTCTGAAATTACTAATGCAGTTTAGAAACATCACTAGTATCATAAGAGTGTTGCATTTTCAAAAATGTGGATAAGCAGTGTATGCATTACCCAAGAAATGTGCTGGTCTGACATTGAGTATATCCTCCTCCAGAGTGGACCACAGTGGAGTGTCCAGGCTGAAACCAGGTCTGAAGAAGTGTAAGTGTATTTTTAAGTTTGATTCATGCATCGAGTTCTGCATCTGTAATGTCCTCCTCTTTCATGCTGATTTGTAGGATGCTGTTTCTATTGCCTTGACTGCATATTTGTATTTCTGTACTAAAACAGTGATATACTGTACAGGATGAACCTTGGGCAAACAGGCAAGTGTTGGAGAAATTGTGAGGACTATAAAACATATATAAATGTTCTGGAGTACTAGAGTGGCAGAGGGACTGTCTACCACGTAACAGACTGAACAACCTGGCAATGAATGTAAGGTGAGATGGTACTTGGTGATAAGTTGACTGAAGGCAGGTGTGGAGAGAAGCCAGGAGCCAGGGGAGGTAAAACGCGCCCATACCCCATAGGCCCAATTCCAATCTGGCCCCTACACGCGCCCCCTACCCACTCTCACTCCGTTTGCGCATTCGTGTGAAGGGACCGCCACAATGACCATCGTTCCAAACTAATGACCCCTACGTGGGATTGGGTTATAAAGCCTACCACACTCCTAGACGAGTGCAGCATCATTTTGAGTCCAGGATGGATGAAATGCTATATCCCTACTAATGTGAGTCCAATGTGTTTAAATCCAAAGGACAAGTCATAAATTACCTCAAACAGACATTTGACTATTTTCGCACACACGTGACGAGTTAGGGCTTACATTGTATTTTGGAATGAACATGGTGATGTGTACCCGAAAAAAACGGGATGTGTTTATTTTATTTGACTTGATATTTGAAGATTTAAAAAAAAAAAAAAGGATATAATTAGATTATGACGGCAAATGAAAACATGTTCAGCAAAAATGAAATGCGACCAAAGAAGCATGGGAGTTAATTTTTATTTATTCAATTTATAATTTTCCTTTCACAAGATAACTACGCCATGGACGTGATGAGGGCCATGGCATTGCCCACACGCCAAAATCTGTGTCAATGCTGTGTATAAGATTATCTTTTAGATAAATATTGATTTAATCACAATATCTTTCTGAAATATTTGGGGTAAGAATGAATTTCCTGTTTCCTTTGGAGAAAGTTGCGGGTGTCTCAAAGCTTGCTGGGGAGTGTGTAGGGACCGGATTGAAATTGGGACACTGGAGGAGGAGACACAGGAGAAACAGGAAGAACTCAGAGAGACAAGGGAAAAACGTAAATCACTGCCAGAGCCGTTGTTACACCTAGACACCTAGAGACCTGTTGTTAGTGTGACATAAGAAAAAGAAGTCATTACGCACCCTGCTGGCAGCTGCCAGAAAGGCCTAGGCCAAGAAGGAAGCTCCGTCCTATGATAGGTGTCAATCACTAATCAAAGAAATCTAGATTACAGAACGTACCTGAGAGACAAGTAGACTTGTGGGAGGAGAGGTCGAAGGTATCATCTTGGGTGTGATGGGTCTTGTTAATGTACTGTATTCATTTTTGGATATTTGTGTTCTCTTCCTAATCTACAACATGAAGGTAATTGATACATATGTATACTAAAGAGTTGTAGGGGTGGGGAATGAGGGGTGGTGGGAGTAACCCAGTGGGTGGGCAGGAGAGTGGAAAGTGGTGGTCAAGTCTGATGTGCTCCAAAGGCATCAAGGGTGAGAAGGTAGAATGAAAAGGTAATGTTGTGAAGAAGATCGGATGTAATTTGTGGAATATACATCGAAAACTTTTGTATCCAATAAATAATAAGTTGTAAGAAAGGCAGAAAAAAAGAAAGAAAGAAACAGCCCTGCTTTATAGAGAATTGCATTTGATCAAAACTATATTGCATTTTTATTTTCGGTTTCAGATGCCTGTGAAGTTGCAGTGGACACAAACACAGCACACAGAAACCTCTTCTTATCTGACAACAACAGAAAGGTGACATCGATGAGAGAGGTCCAGCCATATCCAGATCACCCAGACAGATTTAACCACTGGAGACAGCTGCTGTGTGAAACGGGTGTGACTGGTCGCTGTTACTGGGAGGTCAAGTGGAAAGAAGAACTTCACATAGCGGTGACATACAAAGGAATCAGAAGGAGAGGAGACGGTGCTGAGAGCAGGCTGGGAGGGAACGATCATTCCTGGAGTCTAAAATGTTCTGATGACGGTTACTCTGTTTGTCACAATGACAGAGAAACAGCCATACGCCTTCCCTCCTACTCCTCTGTCTCTGACAGAGTAGCAGTGTATGTGGACTGTCCTGCTGGCACTCTCTCCTTCTATAGAGTTTGTTTTAACACGCCGATCCACCTCCACACCTTCAACACCACATTCACTGAACCTGTCTACCCTGCATTTGGGTTTAGTTCCGAGTTACAGTTTGGGTCTTTTGGTACATCCATGTGTATTTGTCAGTTGTGAACGGGAGAGTCAGCTTCTGAATTAGAGAGAGACACACTGCTTACTGGTTCAGTCTGTACATACACACGCACAGAATCAAATACTTTGAAATGATGTATTCAACCATCAGAAATACTTTTTACAAAATCATTCCTCTGTCTGTGCATAAACATCTTCCAGATGTCTAAAGCTGTTAAACACAAGTATCATTATCTGTGAGAACAAGATGTAATTAATCTTAAAACTAAAAAGGTTCCAGGAGCTAAATATCGACTACATGACAACTACAAGATGAACCTTAGATTCTGTCCTTGATAAATGGTTGATCTTTTAATACTGTAATATACAGTGAGTCTAACAAAATTTCAGATAATTCTTATTTTATTTTGTACTGTAGAATCATCAACATGACACTGAAATGAAGCTGAAGATAAGGCACGTACACGTATTGTCATACAACTCACCAGATAATCCAGGTCCCCGCATTGTGTCACTATATTACTGAAATGGTGAGAATTGATGGGATCCTGCATTTCCATAAATGCAATATCATAAAGAGCTGTACAGTCTTGCAACCCGATAACACAACACTGAAATTAATCCTACCTTTGTGAAAGCGTTTGATGTTTGCATCTTTGTTTGAGAAGTGTTGATTGATTCAACATTATTGTGATCACAAAGGTTGCAGTTTAATAACAAATGACATAGGTGCTAGTAATATGACCTCTACAGACTTTTAAATGCAACATGCACTGTAAGGAGTGAAACGATTTTAATACCTTTAGCTGAATTTCTATTAAACACTGTATATATTAAGGGTCTCTGTATCCTGCATTTCTTTAGAACAATGTGTTAAAAAGCTGCCTCCAGAAATCATTGTGGATTTCATTTCATCTTTAAAAATCCTCATGTTGTGCCCCAGTCTGGACTCTCGACAAAGGCTGTGTAACCACAAAGCAGAGAGTTCCACTTTTACAGTTTTATATAGTTCACATTTTTATTATGTTTTTCGTTATAGATCCCAATACATATTATTATGGATTGCAAGTTTGTTGATAACCAATATTGTTAAGTAGCAAATTAAGTGTGAACTATAATGCTGGCCAGGGTGAAGTTACTGCAGAACACTTTCACATCCAGTTTATAGAGATTAGATTATGGACATTGTGAAATAATTCTGAAATAATTCTGAATGTGACTGGATATTTATGTATTAAAAACACTGATATACTGTACATGCATTAGAAAAACGTTTTTGTCTCTAAATAAAATCAAAGTACAACTGAACATGTTCTTAAACATTTCTGTCCAATAACTTTCTGCTCTTTATCTGACTCTTGGTAAACTCCTGCTCACACACATCGCTCTGGGCGTTTCCCTGTTGAAGTTTAGTTTCACTTTTGACTAATGTTGTGACGCAGATTATTTTCTACCCCAGGAGGTAATGTGAACAGCCTTTAATGTTTTTACTCGTTACACCTGTCTTTGCTTGTGATATCTGGCGCTCGGGTTGTAGTAGTGTTACTATAATGTTACTGTGACTGAGTCAGCGCTGTAACTGTAAAGTCCCGACCGATATTAAACTGTTCGCCATGTTGTTTGGATATTTACAGTACAAGCGGTGGAATAAGAGTAGAAGCAGAGTTATTGCTGTGTAGCTCCACTTACTGATGACTGGAGGCAGCTTTTCCCGCATCAGTGAGCCTGCGGTGAGCCGCTGCTCTCCCGCTGTCTGAGCCACTAAATGCGGTCTGAGCTCGGCTGGACAGCCGCTGGAGAAAAAAAAGCTCTGGCTTTCTCTGTGGGTGAATGGCTGTCATTAGATTCACACTACAGGACTGGTGTGCACAGTGTGGCGGGCTGAGGGGCTGACAGGGTATTTAAGGCTCTATATGATGTTCAGAAAGACAGTTAACACCGCATCCAATGGGTCAGAGGCTCATGGTTCTCCTCCAACGGGAACGAGTGTTGCAATAATTAGGGTTCAGATTCTTCAACAGTGGTGGAGAGGAACTGAGTAAATTTACTCAGTACAGTTCTGAAGTAGGTCTACTTTAGTATTTCCATGTTCTGTTACTTGTCTCATGTACCTGAGAGATGTAGGGTAACTTTTCAGTTTGTAAGTTGTAGATTAAAAACACATGGATCAACACATACATGATTAAAGATGAAACTACAACGTGTTATTACAGTTATTAGGAATTTACACACCCATAAACAATACAATTCTATTTCCAGCCTAAACAAAAGATTTCCTTCTTTTCTCTGTGAAATCTGATTATAACCTGAATATTTCAGGGTCTTTGATGACAAAACAAGACGTTTGAAGACGTCATCTCAGACTCTGAGAAACTTGAATAGATAATTTGTTGACATTTTATTGAACAAATGATTAATCGATAAATGGAGAAAATAACTGTCAGTCGCAGCTCTACAATCTTTTTTAAATATTTTTTAATTTTCATTGTCAGTAAATTGACTGAATGTTATAATATTGGGGCTTTGAGGTGAAATAAATTCAGTCCCAGTTGTGTGTGAAATAATCAGCTGTAGCTGGGCTGCTCTACACTTCACTGCAGCTTCATTGTGCCGTCTCGTGGACTGATAGTAGAAGTACAGCAGCTGATGGCAGCTTCCTCTGCCTCACACTTCTGTGTGACTGCATTCAACTGACACTGATGTGCAACAGGGAAGAAGAGCCCATCAGTGGAGGAGCAGCTGACATTTACACAGGAGAAATGATGTAAATGGGGATTTCAGTTGATGTGTAGATGAATGATTTGTGTTTCTTTCCATATGAAGGTAGAGAGTATGTGTTAGCTGATGTGGATGTGAACTCAGCAGCATGGATCAGTGTGAGGACAGAGAGGAGGGAGCCCCTCCCTCTAAAACCACTCTGTGTGGGGAACATGAGAGTCAGACCAGAGCTCAGAGGTGAGATGAGGATCTCTAACTGTCCATGACTCTGTGTCAGAGCTCAGCACTCAGATCACTGCACCATCATTATTCACACTCAAAGCTCTGTGTGTTGTGTTGTGTTGTGTTGTGTTGTTGTGTTGTCTTGTGTTGTGTTGTGTTGTGTTGTGTTGTTGTGTTGTTGTGTTGTTGTGTTGTGTTGTGTTGTGTTGTGTTGTGTTGTGTTGTGTTGTGTTGTGTTGTGTTGTGTTGTTGTGTTGAAGCCCAGAGCAGCAGCACACACCAGACTCTGCTGGACCTGGACCTGGACCTGGACCCAGCTCTGCATCTATGAAGAACAACTGGTCAATTAATCCTCATAGTTTCAAACAAGTTTGAGAATTTAAAACTGACAGAAAGGCATTTCACACCAAACATTAGATTTTGTGTTTATACAAAGACTGAACACATTTTCAGTTTTTTATCCAACATGCACATTTATCGGTTCTTTTTCTGTTTCAGGATCCAGCAGCAGAGACCAGACTCCCCTGACCCCAGCTCTCTGTCTTTAAAGAGCGACTGGTCGAAGGATATTTTTACTGATTTTAAACGACACCATTTACCTGTCAACAAGTCAGTTGTTATTAGCGTTTAAATGCTAAAATTATTAGTATTTTATACGTATATATATTTTTTATACCATTTTATGCAGAAAAAACATTTACTGAACAAAAGCTTTGTTTGGTTTTTCTGTCAGGATTCATCAGAGACCAGACTCTGTTGGACCTGAACCCAGCTGTGTGTCCTTCAACAGTGCGTGGTCAAAGGATATTTTTACAGATTTTAAACAACAACATTTATCTGACAGTGGGTAAGTTCTCAGTATTAAACAGAACCCCATTATTCTTTTCTGAGCTTTCCCTTTCCTAGTGTGTTATACAGCTTTTAGCTTTTAATCATCTACAAAGTCACAAGGCTCAAAGTACACGCCAGAGGGAGTACCTCTGTCAGGGCAAAACACACTTTTCTCATTTGCATGAAACGCCTCGTTGGGGTCCAGGCCTTTCTTTCTAGACCTGTTGTCATCAGTAGATCCCTCTGTGCCGCCGACCTGCAAACAGAACACTCTGTGTAAGCTTTGCACAGCAGCACAGCACACAACTACTTAAACGCACAGTATGCAACTTCTGCCTCCAGGGTCTCTCAATCAGAATAATAAAAAAAGATTAAGTTGGATGATGTCATGAAATAGCGTGGGATCATGGGAGTTGTTGTCTTAACCATCATTACAGTGAGCTTCTCCCCGTTTTGATTCCTTCAGTGTCAGTGGTTGAGGAAATCAAACAGACCTGGTGATAAGAACCGTTAAAAACACTGAATAAAGCAGAAAACACACTCCTCTTTTAATGAAGTTGACGTAGTAACTTGGTGTGACCAAGAACAAATATGTGTGAACATTAACATAATATTTGCATTTATTTCATATTCCTCAGTGACAAACATTGCATTGCTGCGCAGAGCACATCATTTTTCTAGGTTTTTTAAAGAACAGCTCCGATGCCTGGCCAAACGGGAATGCCCGTGGTGCTCGTCCATTTATCGATATCCGTATACCTGCAGCCAGGTGCTCCCCTTTCAGTCAGTTTCTCAGGTCAGTTCTGACCTGAAAAACAGATGATTGTTGCATGTTGCATTTAAATTACATGTGCTGAAAACACATGTAATTTAAATTAAGCTTAGTTAAAGCTCAAAGCTATTATCAAAGTCACAGAACAATTAATAAGCATAGTAAGAAGAGGGGTTGTTTTACATTGTCTGTGCAATATCCACCGTGTCCCTGTCGAATGTAATGTCTCTCTCTTTCCCTCTTTCTGTTTGTCTGCATGTTAGCAGAAAGAAGAGGTACAGGGGAGTGAGTAGAGAGTAGTTAATCAAGTGTGGCTTGCACCATTCTGATGGATTAAAAACATACAAATAAAATGCCAAATATACTTGGGCACCTGTTAAAATACCTGGGCGGCCAGCCCAAGTAAAGTCTATGTGTGGGCGGAACCCTACAAACACTGAGCTGAAAGCTACAAACAGCTGCAGACTGAGCTGTTGATTCTCAGTGGGTTCAGCAGGACTAGTAAACCTTTACCACTGCAGGGAGTCGTCTGATTCCCTCTTCACATCCAAACATGACTTCATGGACCTTTACCTTTTGTCTGTCTCTGTGTGGAAAGACATGATGTGAGCTTATTCTTCATGATTCCTCCGCAGAGTGCACCAGGAGAGCTCAGAGGTTCCCAGTGGTCAGTCTGCCCAGCAGCATCAAACACACCTGGACTCCATATTTATGGTCTGTACATGTACAAAAACTAATTTCACATCTGTTCTGTTGAAAATAACCTCCCTGCTCTCCCTTTTAGACCAGTGGACTGTCAGTCTGCCCAACATGGATCAGATGTTTGATTGTGTCATTCATATAGTTTTTTTGTTCCAGCTGATGGAGGAGAACATTGGCACTTTTGTGAAGAACGAGTTGAAAAAAATCAAGAGGGTTCTGAGTCAAGATTACCCAGAATGCTTAGAGAGTCAGGGGGAGGATGAGGAGGTGTTGGGCGATGAGGATGAAGAGCAGAGGAGGAGCAGCAGAGAGGCATTTCTGAAGATCACAGTGAACTTCCTGAGGAGACTGAAGCAGGAGGAGCTGGCTGACTGTCTGCAGAGCAGTAAGGATTTCTCTAAAGATTTAACATGATGGATGGGACATTTACTAACGTCTCAACACGTGGGGAAATCTGTTCACATATAATTCTTTAGGGTGATTAAACCATCGTATTTTCTTTATAAATCGGTCATAGATTTTATTTCTTAATTATTTCTTTATGTCTTTCTGCAACAAAATCTAAACAGTGTCCAGTTCCTGATGCCCTGATGATGGATTAGTCTCCAGTAGAAATGTATGAGAACTGGGCTTGGCTGACTGTCAAAGACCTCCCTCTCTAACTGCCTCCACTCCTCCAAAGACATTTCCTCAATTTGTCTCTGCAAAAAAAAAAAAAACATTTTTATCAACATCAACATTATATCATAGGCCAGTGGACCCTCATTGGCCTCCCTCAATGCACTGAATTCTCTGTCACTTTAAAAATAAACACAGCTCAGACTCTGTCCTTCTCACCACTGTAAATTTCAGTTACAAGTGTTACATGCAACACCCTGATTGCTGTCCTGATGCAAAGCTAAATTAGCTTAGCTGCTAGTGTTATACTATCTTCTCATTGAGATAGATATAACCAAATAAATGCAGCCTCTACAAACAATGTTAAGAATATTTATAAACTATGTAGTATAAATCCTAAGCTGTAAACATTGTTACTGGACATTCTGTTGTTACTGCAGGGGGTGGTAAGAATAAGTTAACAGTGTGAATTTGTTTAGAGGCTCACTTGACCCTCTTGCGGTTTGTACATACCTACTTTAAGAAAATATGCATTTGTGTTCTTTCAGAATCTCCTGTTATGTGCCAACCTAGACTCAAATCTAATTTGAGGAAGAAGTTCCAGTGTGTGTTTGAGGGGATTGGTAAAGCAGGAAACCTAACCCCTCTGAATCAGATCTACACAGAGCTCTACATCACAGAGGGAGGGACTGGACAGGTCAATGATGAACATGAGATCAGACAGATTGAAACAGCGTCCAGGAAACCAGATAGACCAGAAACGACCATCAGACAAGAAGACATATTTAAAGCCTCACCTGGAAGAGATGGACCAATCAGAACAGTGATGACAAAGGGAGTAGCTGGCATTGGGAAAACATTCTTAACGCAGAAGTTCACTCTGGACTGGGCTGAAGACAAAGCCAACCAGGACATACAGTTCACATTTCCATTCACTTTCAGAGAGCTGAATGTGCTGAAAGAGAAAAGGTTCAGCTTGGTGGAACTTGTTCATCACTTCTTTACTGAGACCAAAGAAGCAGGAATCTGCAGGTTTGAACAGTTCCAGGTTGTGTTCATCTTTGACGGACTGGATGAGTGTCGACTTCCTCTGGACTTCCACAACACTGAGATCCTGACTGATGTTACAGAGTCCACCTCAGTGGACGTGCTGCTGACAAACCTCATCAGGGGGAAACTGCTTCCCTCCGCTCACCTCTGGATAACCACACGACCTGCAGCAGCCAATCAGATCCATCCCGAGTGTGTTGACATGGTGACAGAGGTCAGAGGGTTCACTGACCCACAGAAGGAGGAGTACTTCAGGAAGAGGTTCACAGATGAGGAGCAGGCCAGCAGGATCATCTCCCACATCAAGACATCACGAAGCCTCCACATCATGTGCCACATCCCAATCTTCTGCTGGATCACTGCTACAGTTCTGGATGATGTGTTGAAAACCAGAGAAGAAGGACAGCTGCCCAAGACCCTGACTGAGCTGTACATCCACTTCCTGGTGGTTCAGACCAAAGTGAAGAACATCAAGTATGATGGAGGAGCTGAGACAGATCCACACTGGAGTCCAGAGACCAGGGAGATGATTGAGTCTCTGGGAAAACTGGCTTTTGAGCAGCTGCAGAAAGGAAACCTGATCTTCTATGAATCAGACCTGACAGAGTGTGGCATCGATATCAGAGCAGCCTCAGTGTACTCAGGAGTGTTCACACAGATCTTTAAAGAGGAGAGAGGCCTGTACCAGGAAAAGGTGTTCTGCTTCGTCCATCTGAGTGTTCAGGAGTTTCTGGCTGCTCTTCATGTTCATCTGACCTTCATCAACTCTGGAGTCAATCTGCTATCGGAAGAACAAACAACCTCCCAGACGTCTGAAACAAAACAAGACAAATCCGCAGAGACAAACTTCTACCAAAGCGCTGTGGACGAGGCCTTACAGAGTCCAAATGGACACCTGGACTTGTTCCTCCGTTTCCTCCTGGGTCTCTCACTTCAGACCAACCAGACACTCCTACAAGGCCTGTTGACACAGACAGGAAGTGGTTCACTGACCAATCAGGAAACAGTCCTCTACATCAAGAAGAAGATCAAAGAGACTTCCTCTGCAGAGAAAACCATCAACCTGTTCCACTGTCTGAATGAACTGAATGACCATTCTCTAGTGGAGCAGATCCAACAGTACCTGAGTTCAGGAAGTCTCTCCTCAGAAAAACTGTCTCCTGCTCAGTTGTCAGCTCTGGTCTTCATCTTACTGTCGTCAGAAAAAAATCTTGATGTGTTTGACCTGAAGAAATACTCTGCTTCGGAGGAGGCTCTTCTGAGGCTGCTGCCAGTGGTCAGAACATCCAAGACAGTTCTGTATGTATAGCTATAGATAGCTGGATTTGTTCATAATTAAATGAAGACATAACTATCTTTTCAACAGAAGACAAATAAATAACTCATGGTTTCTTTTTCTTGTTTTATTTTCTCTCCAGGTTGAGTGGCTGTAACCTCTCAGAGAGAAGCTGTGAAGCTCTGTCCTCAGTTCTCAGCTCAGAGTCCTCTAGTCTGAGAGAGCTGGACATGAGTAACAACAACCTAAACGATTCAGGAGTGAAGCTGCTTTCTGCTGGACTGGAGAGTCATCACTGCTCACTGAAAACTCTCAGGTCAGCATTCATCAACCTGTTCAACTGATGACCATTTAAAATCTGATTTACATTAGTGGAACAGCTGTTGTTGCTAACTTGTGTAAGGTTGTGTCTGCTCATGTTTTGTCAGGACATTTACCAAAGAATCATGAAAAAACAAATTTTTCCAAACTAAGAGTTGTAGTGAGAGAAGCCCATTGATGTGTGACATGATTTTTGTGACACTGCAGTATAAATATGTTGTTATAACAATTAACTTTTCACATTATAACGTGATACTGACCCCTTTTAATTTGTGTGGCATAGCAGCAATACACTTCCATACAACTGAACTGAAACAAGAAATATATATTTGTATACATAATTGACCAGCTGGGTAGACATTCACGTACAGCAACACAGTGTTGAACATTCACCATCCGCTGAGGGAAAAGGGAGAAAGACACATCCTGACAATATTTGCCATTCAGTGAGTAGGCGGGGTTTCCTAATCAGGTCTACAGGGGCTGGATCCCACCAACTAGCTAGCAACAGTGACACCCTCTTTTTTTTGGTGGAACTTTCACACATCCATGTTAACATGTTAATGTTTTAGCTCCAAGCACCACTTTGTCTAGGTCCAGTTTCATAGAGCTACCACCATGACTATAGACTGTTGTTTTGTTTTGTTCTGCAGGCTGTCAGGCTGTCTGGTCACAGAGGAAGGCTGTGCTTCTCTGGCTTCAGCTCTGAGCTCCAACCCCTCCCACCTGAGAGAGCTGGACCTGAGATACAATCATCCAGGAGACTCAGGAATGAAGCTGTTGTCTGCTGGACTTGAGGATCCATACTCAAGACTGGACACTCTCAGGTATGGAGAGGCCTCCTGCAGCCGCAGACATTGTCTGTTAGGGGTTGACTAAATAATATGAATGAGAGAAAATTCTGCCTCTGTCTTTTTAGTTAATGATTGTTATGGCCTCCATAACCAAACCACAGGTTCAACTGGAAACTGGAACATATAAAGGACGGCAACACAAATGAGATGCCAAGAAAAAAATAATCATTTAAATTTTAAACAAAGCAAACCCTACTCAAAATACTTAAGAAATACAAAAGAGGGTTGGAGATCCCAGCGCAAAAGAACAAAAGGAGCCACGCAACGGGCTGTCACACTCTGGGACTCCCCCCTAGACTGCCTAAAGAAAACTAACTCAACCAAAACAAAAAAACAATAACTGGACTACTGGTGATCTCCAACCCAGAAAATAAAATAAGAAACTAAAACAACAAATTCCAACACTCTGGACCATGCTGGGAAACAAAGAACTACTTGGGGAGAAGAGTCAAGAAGTTTGCAGACAGTGTGGCAAGTGAGTCAGCGCTCCGTACCCTATCTCTGTGTGGTGAAATAATTCAGCTGTAGCTGGGCTGGCTCTACACTTCACTGCAGCTCATTGGCCGTCTCGTGGACTTGAGGTAGTAGAGAGACAGCAGCTGATGGCAATAGCGGTTCCTCGTGCCTCACACTTCTGCTTGTGACTTGCCATTTCGACTGACACTGATGTGGCAACAGGAGGAAGAAGAGCCCATCAGTGGAGGAGCAGCTGACATTTACACAGGAGAAATGATGTAAATCGGGGATTTCAGTTGATGTGTAGATGAATGATTTGGTGTTTCTTTCCATATGAAGGTAGAGAGTATGGTGTTACTGATGTGGATGTGAACTCAGGCAGCCATGGATCAGTTGTGAGGACAGAAGAGGAGGGAGCCCCTCCCTCTAAACCACATCTGTGTGGGGAACATGAGAGTCAGACCAGAGCTCAAGGTGAGATGAGGACTGCTAACTGTTCCATGACTCTGTGTCAGAGCTCAAGCACTCAGATCACTGACCATCATTATTCACACTCAAAAGCTCTGTGTGTTGTGTTGTGTTGTGTTTGTGTTTTGTGTTGTCTGTGTGTGTGGTTGTGTTGTGTTGTGTTGTTGTGTTGTTGTGTTGTGTGTGTTGTGTTGTGTTGTGTTGTGTTTGTGTGTTGTGTTGTGTTGTGTTGTGTTGTGTTGTTTTGTGTTGTTGTGTTTGAAGCGCCAGCAGCAGCAGCAACTACACCAATGACTCGATGCTGGAGCCGTGGAGGACTGGACAATGGACTGGACCAGCTCTGCGATGGCTATGACGAACAACTGGTCATTAATCCTCATGAGTTTCAAACAAGTTTACGAATTTAAACCTGACAAAGGCATTTCACAACCAAACATTAGATTTTGTGTTTATACAAAGACTGAACACATTTTCAGTTTTTATGCCAGCATGCACATGTTATCGTGGTTCTTTTTCTGTTTCAAGGATCAGCAGCAGAGACCAGACCCCGCTGACCCACTCTCTGTCTTTAAAGAGCGACTGCTGGGAAGGCAGTTATTGTTTACTGATTTGGAAAACGACCCATTTACCTGTCAACAAGTCCACTTGTTATAGCGTTTAAATGCTAAAATGTATTAAGTATTTTATACATATACGTAATATTTTTTATCCACATTTTTACTGCCAGAAAAAGACATTTACTGGAAAAAAAGCTTATGTTTGGTTTTTCTGTCAGCGATTCATGCAGAGACCAGACTCTGTTGGACTGAACCCAGCTGTGTGTCTTCAAGCAGTGCGTGGTCAAAGGAATTTTTTACAGATTTTAAACAACAACATTATACTGACAGTGGGTAAGTTCTCAGTATTAAACGAGAACCCATTATTCTTTCCTGAGCTTTCCTTTCCTAGTGTGTTATACAGCTTTTAGCTTTTAATCATCTACAAAGTCACAAGGCTCAAAGTACACGCCAGAGGGAGTACCTCGTCAGGGCAAAACACACTTTTCTCATTTGCATGAAACGCCTCGTGGGGTCCGAGGCCTTTTCCTTTCTAGACCTGTTGTCATCAGTAGATCCCTCGTTGCCGCCGACCTGCAAACAGAACACTCTGTGTTAAAGCTTTGTCACAGGCAGCACAGCACACAATACTTAAACGCACAGTATGCAACTTCTGCCTCCAGGGTCTCGTCAATCAGAATAATAAAAAAAGATTAAGTGGATGATGTACATGAAATAGGCGTGGGATCATGGAGGTTGTTGTCTTAACCAGTCATTTACAGTGAGCTTCTCCCGTTTTGATTCCTTCAGTGTCAGTGGTTGAGGAAATCAAAACAAACCTGGTGATATGAGAACCGTAAAAAACACTGAATAAAGCAGAAAACACACTCCTCTTTTAATGAAGTTGACGTAGTTAACTTGGTGTGACCAAGAACAAATATGTGTGAACATTAACATAAATATTTGCATTATTTCATATTCTCTAGTGACAAACATTGCATTGCCTGCGCAGAGCAATCATTTTCTAGGTTTTTAAAGAACAGCTCCGATGCCTGGCCAACGGGAATGCCGTGGTGCCTCGTGCCCATTTATCGATATCCGTATACCTGCAGCCAGGTGCTCCCCCTTTCCAGTCAGTTTCTCAGGTCAGTTCTGACACTGAAAAACAGATGATGTTGTTGACATGTTGCATTTAAATAACATGTGCTGGAAAACACATGTATTTTAATTAAGCTTAGTTAAAGCTCAAAGCTATTATCAAAGTCACAGAACAATTAATAAGCATAGTAATGAAGAGGGGTTGTTTTACAGTTGTCTGTGCAATATCCAGACCGTGTCCCACTGTCGAGATGTAATGTCTTCTCTCTTTCCCCTCTGTTCTTTTGTCTGCATGTTAGCAGAAAGGAAGAGGTACAGAGGGAGTGTAGTAGAGGAGTAGTTAATCAAGTGTGGTTGCACCATTCTGATGTGATTAAAATACATATACCAAATATAAATGCCGAAATATACTGGCACCTGTTACAAAGATACCTGGCGGCCAGACCCAAGTAAAGTCTATGTGTGGCGGACACCTACAAACACTGAGCTGAAAGCTACAAAACAGCTGCACGACTGAGCTGCTGATTCTCAGTGGGTTCAGCAGTACTAAGTAAACCTTTACCACTGCAGGGAGTTCTCTGATTCCTGCGTTCACATCCAAAATGACTTCATGGACCTTTACCTTTGTCTGTCTCTGTGTGGAAAGACATGATGTGAAGCTTATTCTTTCATGATTCCTCCGCAGGTGCACCAGGAGAGCTCAGAGGTTCCCAGTGGTCAGTCTGCCCAGCAGCAATCAAACACGACCTGACTCCATATTTATGGTCTGTACATGTACAAAAACTAATTCACATCTGTTCTGTTGAAATTATACCTCCCTGCTCTCCCTTTTAGACCAGTGGACTGTCAGTCTGCCAACATGGATCAGATGTTTGATTTGTTCATTCATATAGTTTTTTTTGTTCCAGCTGATGAGGAGAACATTGGCACTTTTGTGAGAAGAGAGTTGAAAAAAATGCAAGAGGGTTCTGGGTCAAGATTACCCAGAAATGCTCGAGAGTCAGGGGGAGATGAGAGGTGTTGGGCGATGAGATGAAGAGCAGAGGCAGGAGCAGCAGAGAGGGCATCTTCTGAAGATCACATTGAACTTCCTGAGGAGACTGAAGCAGGTAGGAGCTGGCTGACTGTCTGCAGAAGCAGTAAGGATTTCTCTAAAGATTTAACATGATGGAATGGACATTTACTAACGTCTCAACAACGTGGGGAAATCTGTTCACCATATAATTCTTTAGGGTGATTAAACCATCGTATTTTCTTTATAAATCGGTCATGAGTTTATTTCTTAATTATTTCTTTATGTCTTTCTGCAACAAAATCTAAACAGGTCCAGTTCTGATGCCCTGATGATGGATTTAGTCTCCAGTAAAATGTATGAGAACTGGGCTTGGCTGACTGTCAAAGACTCCCTCTCTACTGCCTCCCACCTCCAAAGACATTTTCCTCAATTTGTCTCTGCAAAAAAAAAAAAAACATTTTTATCAACATCAACATTAATCATTAGGCCAGTGGACCCTCATTGGCCTCCCTTCAATGCATCTGAATTCTCTGTCACTTTAAAAATAAACACACCGCTTCAGACTCTGTCCTTTTCTCACACTGTAATATTTCAGTTACAAGTTGTTACATTGCAACACCCTGATTGCTGTCCTGATGCAAAGCTAAATTAGCTTAGCTGCTAGTTGTTATACTATCTTTTCCTCATGAGATAGATATAACCAATAAATGCAGCCCTTACAAACAATGTTAAGAATATTATAAACTATGTAGTTATAAAGATCCTAAATGCTGTAAACATTGTTTACTGGACATTCTGTTGTTACTGCAGGGGGTGGTAAGAATAAGTTAACAGTGTAAATTTGTTTAGAGGCTCACTGACCCTCTTGCGGTTTGTACATACCTACTTTAAGAAATATGCATTTGTGTTCTTTCAAAATCTCCTGTTATGTGCCAACCTAGACTCAAATCTAATTTGAGGAAAGAAGTTCCAGTGTGTGTTTGAGGGGATTGGTAAAGCAGGAAACCTAACCCCTCTGAATCAGATCTACACAGAGCTCTACATCACAGAGGGAGGGAACTGGACAGGTCAATGGTGAACATGAGATCAGACAGATTGAAACAGCGTCCAGGAAACCAGATAGACCAGAAACGACCATCAGACAAGAAGACATAATTTAAAGCCTCACCTGGAAGAGATGACCAATCAGAACAGTGATGACAAAGGGATGCTGGCATTGGGAAAACATTCTTAACGCAGAAGTTCACTCTGGACTGGGCTGAAGACAAAGCCAACCAGGACATACAGTTCACATTTCCATTCACTTTCAGGCTGAATGTGCTGAAAGAGAAAAGGTTCAGCTTGTGGAACTTGTCCATCACTTCTTTACTGAAGACCAAAGAAGCAGGAATCTGCGGTTTGAACAGTTCCAGGTTGTGTTCATCTTTGACGGACTGGATGAGTGTCGACTTCCTCTGGACTTCGACAACACTGAGATCCTGACTGATGTTACAGAGTCCACCTCAGTGCGTGCTGCTGACAAACCTCATCAGGGGAACTGCTTCCCTCCGCTCACCTCTGGATAACCACACCGACCTGCAGCAGCCAAATCAGATCCTATCCCGAGTGTGTTGACATGGTGACAGAGGTCAGAGGGTTTCACTGACCCACAGAAGGAGGAGTACTTCAGGAAGAGGTTCACAGATGAGGAGCAGGCCAGCAGGATCATCTCCCACATCAAGACATCACGAAGCCTCCACATCATGTGCCACATCCCAATCTTCTGCTGGATCACTGCTACAGTTTCTGGATGATGTGTTGAAAACCCGAGAAGAAGGACAGCTGCCCAAGACCCTGACTGAGCTGTACATCCACTTCCTGGTGGTTCAGACCAAAGTGAAGAACATCAAGTATGATGGAGGAGCTGAGACAGATCCACACTGGAGTCCAGAGACCCAGGGAGATGATTGAGTCTCTGGGAAACTGCTTTTGAGCAGCTGCAGAAGGAAACCTGATCTTCTATGAATCAGACCTGACAGAGTGTGGCATCGATATCAGAGCAGCCTCAGTGTACTCAGGAGTGTTCAACAGATCTTTAAAGAGGAGAGAGCCTGTACCAGGAAAAGGTGTTTCTGCTTCGTCCATTCTGAGTGTTCAGGAGTTTTCTGGCTGCTCTTCATGTTCATTTGACCTTTCATCACTCTGGAGTCAATCTGCTATCGAAGAACAAACAACCTCCCAGACGTCTGAAACAAAACAAGACAAATCCGCAGAGACAAACTTCTACCAAAGCGCTGTGGACGAGGCCTTACAGAGTCCAAATGGACACCTGGACTTTGTTCCTCCGTTTCCTCCTGGGTCTCTCACTTCAGACAACCAAGATCACTTACAAGGCCTGTTGACACAGACAGGAAGTGGTTCACTGACCAATCAGGAAACAGTCCTCTCTACATCAAGAAGAAGATCAAAGAGAACTTCCTCTGCAGAGAAAACCATCAACCTGTTCCACTGTCTGAATGAACTGAATGACCATTCTCTATTGGAGCAGATCCAACAGTACCTGAGTTCAGGAAGTCTCTCCTCAGAAAAACTGTCTCCTGCTCAGTTGTCAGCTCTGGGTCTTCACTTACTGTCGTCAGAAAAAAATCTTGATGTGTTTGACCTGAAGAAATACTCTGCTTCGAGGAGGCTCTTCTGAGGCTGCTGCCAGTGGTCAGAACATCCAAGACAGTTCTGTATGTATAGCTATAGATAGCTGGATTTGTTCATAATTAAATGAAGACATAACTATCTTTTCAACAGAAGACAAATAAATAACTCATGGTTTCTTTTTCTTGTTTTATTTTCTCTCCAGGTTGAGTGGCTGTAACCTCTCAGAGAGAAGCTGTGAAGCTCTGTCCTCAGTTCTCAGCTCAGAGTCCTCTAGTCTGAGAGAGCTGGACATGAGTAACAACAACCTAAACGATTCAGGAGTGAAGCTGCTTTCTGCTGGACTGGAGAGTCATCACTGCTCACTGAAAACTCTCAGGTCAGCATTCATCAACCTGTTCAACTGATGACCATTTAAAATCTGATTTACATTAGTGGAACAGCTGTTGTTGCTAACTTGTGTAAGTTGTGTCTGCTCATGTTTTGTCAGGACATTTACCAAGAATCATGAAAAACAAATTTTTCCAAACTAAGAGTTGTAGTGAGAGAAGCCCATTGATGTGTGACATGATTTTTGTGACACTGCAGTATAAATATTGTTATAAACAATTAACTTTTCACATTATATAACGTGATACTGACCCCTTTTAATTTGTGTGGCATAGCAGCAATTACACTTCCATACAACTGAACTGAAACAAGAAATATATATTTGTATACATAATTGACCAGCTGGTAGAACATTCACGTACAGCAACACAGTGTTGAACATTCACCATCCGCTGAGGGAAAAGGGAGAAGACACATCCTGACAATATTTGCCATTCAGTGAGTAGGCGGGGGTTTCCTAATCAGGTCTACAGGGCGTGGATCCACCCAACTAGCTAGCAACAGTGACACCCTCTTTTTTTTTGGTGGAACTCCATGTTAACATGTTAATGTTTTAGCTCCAAGCCAACATTTGTCTGGGTCCAGTTTCATAGAGCTACCACCATGACTATAGACTGTTGTTTTGTTTTGTTCTGCAGGCTGTCAGGCTGTCTGGTCACAGAGGAAGGCTGTGCTTCTCTGGCTTCAGCTCTGAGCTCCAACCCCTCCCACCTGAGAGAGCTGGACCTGAGATACAATCATCCAGGAGACTCAGGAATGAAGCTGTTGTCTGCTGGACTTGAGGATCCATACTCAAGACTGGACACTCTCAGGTATGGAGAGGCCTCCTGCAGCCGCAGACATTGTCTGTTAGGGGTTGACTAAATAATATGAATGAGAGAAAATTCTGCCTCTGTCTTTTTAGTTAATGATTTTATGGCCTCCATAACCAAACCACAGGTTCAACTGGAAACTGGAACATATAAAGGACGAACAACACAAATGAGATGCCAAGAAAAAAATAATCATTTAAATTTTAAACAAAGCAAACCCTACTCAAAATACTTAAGAAAACAAAAGAGGGTTGGAGATCCCAGTCAAAAAGAACAAAAGGAGCCACGCAACGGGCTGTAACACTCTGGTACTCCCCCCTAGACTGCCTAAAGAAAACTAACTCAACCAAAACAAAAAAACAATAACTGGACTA
>NW_019174416.1:8278793-8344481 GCF_002260705.1 Seriola dumerili | reverse complement strand
TAAGGCTGACGCCAGCCACCCTGCAGAGGAAACTCATTTCAGCCGCATGCATGCACGATCACTACCCAATGCTCCTGACCACCTTTCCAGTTCAGCTCCCTCTTCATCACAACGGTCCGGTACAATGCCCATTTTACTGCTGATGCCACACCGATCCACTTGTCAATTTCCCACTCCATCCTACCCTCACTCGTGAACAAGACCCCAAGATACTTAAAACTCCTCTTGGGCCAAACCTCCATCCCAACCTGAAGAGAACAATCCACTGTTTTCGGGTGGAGAACCATGGCCTCAGACTTGGAGGTGCATACCCTCATCCAAACTGTTCCACACTTGGCTGCAAACCACCCCAGTGAATGCTGAAGGTGGTGGTAAGGAAGTGGAAGCAGGGCTTAGTTCCGGCTGTATTACCAGGTAGGACAACTGCCAACCGCTGCCAGTGGAAGGAGCACTTTAAGGAACTCCTAAACCCAACTAAAATGTCTTCCCGGGAGGAGACAGAGTCTGGAGATCAAGGGAAAGCCTTGCACATATCTATGGCAGAGTTCACTAAGGTAATCAAGAAGCTCCTCAGCAGCAAGGTGGCTAGAGTAGATGACATTTGCCCTGAGATGCAGAAGGCTCTGGACATTGTATCTGGCTTGGTTGACACCACTCTTCAATGTCACTGCTCAGCCTCCTGGGGGAAAGCCTATTTCAGGGTGCTGGAAAGGAGGTTCCGGACGATTGTCTAATTGTCTGTCTTGTCTATATGGTCTAGTATAATAATTAGTTAAACTGTGTTTGAACCTGACATCCGCAGCACAGGACTTTTGAGTTCTGAGATTTGAGATTTAAGTGTGTTTGTCAAAATGAGCTTATGGTTGTACCCTTTCTTTCAGGGTGGAGCCTGCTGGAATCCGATGGTTGAGACCAGGTCTGAGGAAGTGTAAGTGTGTTTTTAATATGATTCATGAAGACAAAGCAGCACATTCAACCATTTTTAACTATCACATCACTCATTCAGTCACTGACATCATGGGTCATCATCAACTCTGTCAATAAATGAAAGCAATGATAGATTAAATAACTTCAGCTGTGTTGTTCTCTCCATCAGATTCCTGTGAACTCACACTCGACACAAACACAGTGAACACAAACCTCAAACTGTCTGACAACAACAGGTCAGTGACATGGCTGGAGGAGGAGCAGTCATACCCTGATCATCCAGACAGATTTGACCGGTGGCGCTCAGCTGCTGTGTAGAACTGGTCTGACTGGCCGTGTTACTGGGAGGTTGAGTGGAAAGGATTGGTTCATATATCATTGAGCTACAGAGGAATTTAGCAGGAAAGGAAACAGTAAAGACTGTGGTGTTTGGAATGAGTGATAAGTCATGGAGTCTGAGATGCTCTGATGGTGGTTACTTTTACTGGCACAATAACACACAAAGATCCATCTCCTCCTATTCCCCTTCCTCCTCTTCCTGCCCCTCCATCTCTAACAGAGTAGCAGTGTATTTGGACTTTCCTGCTGGCACTCTGTCCTTCTACAGAGTCCTCTCTGACACACTGATCCACCTCCACACCCTCAACACAATTCACTGAACCTCTGTATCCTGGTGTTAGGTTTCTGGTGGTCTGGTTCCTCAGTGTCTCTGTGTTCGAGTGTAGCATAGAGTCTTCTTCTGTTAGAGAAACTTTGTCATTGTTGAACAGGTAGTTCAGTCTGTACATGTCTGTCTCTTTCACCCACACACATTTTCAGATTAATGTTATTAAGTCAGTTATTTTTAAACTCCTCTTCATTGTAAATCTATTCCTCTCCAGTCCTTCAAAGACAGAAGCTACAATTATTACAGGATAAAAATGATTTGACTGAATGTTTTGTTTTGACTCTCCTGTTGACTACTTTTTTTTAAGATGTTGAATCCATTATCTTGTCATTTCATAATAAAAGCATCACAGTGCAGTGTGTGGTCTTCCTCTGAATCTGAGGACAATGAAATACTTAGGAAGTAATGCCACAGTTTTGTTTGAAAGGTCTGAGAAAAGACAAGACAGTCAATGAAAATGGTCCCTAGGATCTCAGTGTTTCACAAAAAGATAAACCTGTCAAATAGTCAGGTTTATGTCCAGAGCAAAAGACTGAAACGTTATAAGAAATTAAGTTTACAATGTCTTTGTCAAGAGCTCATTGTAGTTTGATGACTCTCTAGAATGTTTTGAGGTTGTTAGTTCAATCCTGGGACAGAGATTCAACAGTGCAATACCGGAAAGTATTCCACACCTTCACTTTCCCCACATTTTGTTTATGTTTACAGCCTTATTCCAAAATGGATTAAATTCCTTTTTTTCTCATCAATCTACAACACAATACCATAATGACAAAGCGAAAAGGTTTTTTTAGAAATTCTTGTAAATTTATTAAGAATAAAAAACTGAAATATCGCATGTACATAAGTATTCCACTCCCTTTGCTATGACACTCAAAAGTGAGCTCAGGTGCATCACTGTTTCCATTTGATCATCCTTGGAGATGTTTCTACAACTTGATTGGAGTCCACCTGTAGTAAATTCAATTGATTGGACATGATTTGGAAAGGCACACACCTGTCTATATAAGGCCCCACTGTTGGCAGTGGCATTTCAGAGCAGAAACCAAGGCTATGAAGTCAAAGGAATGTCTGTAAGCCTCTGAGACAGGATTGTATCGAGGCACAGATCTGGGGAAGGGTAACAAAAAATTTCTGCAGCATTGAAAGGTCCCTGTGAGCACAAGTGGTCTCCATCATTTGGTAAATGGAAGAAGTTTGGAACCACCAGGACTCTTCCTAGAGCTGGCCGCCCAGCCAAACTGAGAAAATGGGGGTGAAGGGCCTTGTCAGGGAGGTGAACCAAAACCCGATGGACACTCTAACAGAGCTCCAGCGTTCCTCTGTGGAGATGGGAGAACCTTCCAGAAGGACAACCATCTCTGCAGCACTCCACCAATCAAGCTTTATGATAGAGTGGCCAGACTGAAGCCTCTACTCAGTAAAAGGCACATGACAGCCGTATGAATTTGCCATAAGGTTCTCTGGTCTGATGAACCAAGATTGAACTCTTTGGCCTGAATGTCAAACGTCACGTCTGGAGGAAACCAGGCACCTCTCATAACCTGGCTAATACCATCCCTACGGTGAAGCATGGTGGTGGTGTAGCATCAATGCTGTGGGGATGTTTTTCAGCAGGGCAGGAACTGGGAGACTAGTCAGGATCTGGTGATCTCCAACCCAGAAAATAAAATAAGAAACTAAATCAATCAGGTGCTTCACTCCTACAGGAGAAGACAGAGGGAGTGCCAGGCAAACAACAAAAAACTCCCTCAAACGTTGCGTGATAGAACATATACAGGGCTGTGTTTAACAATGATGAGTGTAAGTTTTTTGTCTCACAACATAAACATTTGTTGAACATGAAAAGGAAATGTGTAGGTGGTCTCCAAGGAGTACATTAAATGAAAAAACATGTACAAATCTCTGCATGTTAAAGTAGCTGTGAATATATTTTTCTGCCCTCTGACCCTGGGTTAGATTAGTTCAATCTCTGTGCAGACTTAGGTTCAGAAGATATTTAGCCTAGTTCAGTACAAAAAAATAAATGATCTATCCATCCATACATCAACCCATTCATCCATCCATCCAGTTTCTTCATCTTATCCAAGGTCGCGTTGCCATGGCAGCAGGTCAATCAAAGTAATCCAGATGTTCCTCACCCCTGCAACATTCCAGCTCCTCCTGGGGGCCAGATGTGATGTATAATCTCTCCACTGCATTCTGGGTCTACCCCAAGGCCTCCTACCAGTTGGACATGTCTGGAAGACTTCCAATAGAAAGCACCCAGGACGCATCCTGACCAGATGACTCAACTACCTCCTTACGACGCAAAGGAGCAGCTGGTCTACTCCAAGCTCCCTCCAGATGTTTGCACTCCATACCCTATCTTTAAGGCTGACGCCAGCCACCCTGCAGAGGAAACTCATTTCAGCCGCATGCATGCACGATCACTACCCAATGCTCCTGACCACCTTCCAGTTCAGCTCCCTCTTCATCACAACGGTCCGGTACAATGCCCATTTTACTGCTGATGCCACACCGATCCACTTGTCAATTTCCCACTCCATCCTACTCTCACTCGTGAACAAGACCCCAAGATACTTAAACTCCTTCTCTTGGGGCCAAACCTCCATCCCAACCTGAAGAGAACAATCCACTGTTTTTGGGTGGAGAACCATGGCCTCAGACTTGGAGGTGCATACCCTCATCCAAACTGTTCCACACTTGGCTGCAAACCACCCCAGTGAATGCTGAAGGTGGTGGTCAGGAAGTGGAAGCAGGGCTTAGTCCAGGCTGTATTCACCAGGTAGGACAACTGCCAACCACTGCCAGTGGAAGGAGCACTTTAAGGAACTCCTAAACCCAACTAAAATGTCTTCCCAGGAGGAGACAGAGTCTGGAGATCAAGGGAAAGCCTTGCACATATCTATGGCAGAGTTCACTAAGGTAATCAAGAAGCTCCTCAGCAGCAAGGTGGCTAGAGTAGATGACATTTGCCCTGAGATGCAGAAGGCTCTGGACATTGTATCTGGCTTGGTTGACACCACTCTTCAATGTCACTGCTCAGCCTCCTGGGGGAAAGCCTATTTCAGGGTGCTGGAAAGGAGGTTCCGGACGATTGTCTAATTGTCTGTCTTGTCTATATTGTCTAGTATAATAATTAGTTAAAACTGTGCTTGAACCTGACATCCGCAGCACAGGACTTTTGAGATTCTGAGATTTGAGATTTAAGTGTGTTTGTCAAAATGAGCTTATGGTTGTACCCTTTCTTTCAGGGTGGAGCCTGCTGGAATCCGATGGTTGAGACCAGGTCTGAGGAAGTGTAAGTGTGTTTTTAATATGATTCATGAAGACAAAGCAGCACATTCAACCATTTTTAACTATCACATCACTCATTCAGATCACTGACATCATGGGTCATCATCAACCTGTCAATAAATGAAGCAATGATAGATTAATAACTTCAGCTGTGTTGTTCTCTCCATCAGATTCCTGTGAACTCACACTCGACACAAACACAGTGAACACAAACCTCAAACTGTCTGACAACAACAGGTCAGTGACATGGCTGGAGGAGGAGCAGTCATACCCTGATCATCCAGACAGATTTGACCGGTGGCCTCAGCTGCTGTGTAGAACTGGTCTGACTGGCCGCTGTTACTGGGAGGTTGAGTGGAAAGGATTGGTTCATATATCATTGAGCTACAGAGGAATTAGCAGGAAAGGAAACAGTAAAGACTGTGTGTTTGGAATGAGTGATAAGTCATGGAGTCTGAGATGCTCTGATGGTGGTTACTTTTACTGGCACAATAACACACAAAGATCCATCTCCTCCTATTCCCCTTCCTCCTCTTCCTGCCCCTCCATCTCTAACAGAGTAGCAGTGTATTTGGACTTTCCTGCTGGCACTCTGTCCTTCTACAGAGTCTCCTCTGACACACTGATCCACCTCCACACCCTCAACACCACATTCACTGAACCTCTGTATCCTGGGTTTAGGTTCTGGTGGTCTGGTTCCTCAGTGTCTCTGTGTTCAGTGTAGCATAGAGTCTTCTTCTGTTAGAGAAACTTTGTCATTGTTGAACAGGTAGTTCAGTCTGTACATGTCTGTCTCTTTCACCCACACACATTTTCAGATTAATGTATTAAGTCAGTTTATTTTTTAAACTCCTCTTCATTGTAAATCTATTCCTCTTCCAGTCCTTCAAAGACAGAAGCTACAATTATTACAGGATAAAAATGATTTGACTGAATGTTTTGTTTTGACTCTCCTGTTGACTACTTTTTTTTAAGATGTTGAATCTCATTATCTTGTCATTTCATAATAAAAGCATCACAGTGCAGTGTGTGGTCTTCCTCTGAATCTGAGGACAATGAAATACTTAGGAAGTAATGCCACAGTTTGTTTGAAAGGTCTGAGAAAAGACAAGACAGTCAATGAAAATGGTCCCTAGGATCTCAGTGTTTCACAAAAGATAAACCTGTCAAATAGTCAGGTTTATGTCCAGAGCAAAGACTGAAACGTTATAAGAAATTAAGTTTACAATGTCTTTGTCAAGAGGCTCATTGTAGTTGATGACTCTCTAGATGTTTTGAGGTTGTTAGTTCAATCCTGGGACAGAGATTCACAGTGCATCCGGAAAGTATTCCCACCCCTTCACTTTCCCCACATTTTGTTATGTTACAGCCTTATTCCAAAATGGATTAAATTCCTTTTTTTCTCATCAATCTACACACAATACCCCATAATGACAAAGCGAAAAAGGTTTTTTAGAAATTCTTGTAAATTTATTAAGAATAAAAAACTGAAATATCGCATGTACATAAGTATTCACTCCCTTTGCTATGACACTCAAAAGTGAGCTCAGGTGCATCCTGTTTCCACTGATCATCCTTGAGATGTTTCTACAACTTGATTGGAGTCCACCTGTAGTAAATTCAATTGATTGGACATGATTTGGAAAGGCACACACCTGTCTATATAAGGCCCCACTGTTGACAGTGCATTTCAGAGCAGAAACCAAGCTATGAAGTCAAAGGAATTGTCTGTAAGCCTCTGAGACAGGATTGTATCGAGGCACAGATCTGGGGAAGGGTACAAAAAAATTTCTGCAGCATTGAAGGTCCCTGTGAGCACAGTGGTCTCCATCATTTGTAAATGGAAGAAGTTTGGAACCACCAGGACTCTTCCTAGAGCTGGCCGCCCAGCCAAACTGAGAAAATGGGGGTGAAGGGCCTTGGTCAGGGAGGTGACCAAAAACCCGATGGACACTCTAACAGAGCTCCAGCGTTCCTCTGTGGAGATGGGAGAACCTTCCAGAAGGACAACCATCTCTGCAGCACTCCACCAATCAAGCCTTTATGATAGAGTGGCCAGACTGAAGCCTCTACTCAGTAAAAGGCACATGACAGCCCGCTATGAATTTGCCATAAGGTTCTCTGGTCTGATGAAACCAAGATTGAACTCTTTGGCCTGAATGTCAAGCGTCACGTCTGGAGGAAACCAGGCACCTCTCATAACCTGGCTAATACCATCCCTACGGTGAAGCATGGTGGTGGTAGCATCATGCTGTGGGGATGTTTTTCAGCAGCAGGAACTGGGAGACTAGTCAGGATCGAGGGAAAGATGAGCGGAGCGAAGTACAGAGAGATCCTTGATGAAAACCTACTCCAGAACGCTCAGGACCTCAGACTGGGGCGAAGGTTTACCTTCCAACAGGACAACAACCCTAAGCACACAGCCAAGACAATGAAGGAGTGGCTTCAAGATAAGTCTGAATGTCCTTGAGTGTCCCAGCCAGAGCCCAGACTTGAACCCAATTGAACATCTCTGGAAAGACCTGAAAATAGCTGTGCAGCGACACTCCCCATCTAACCTGACAGAGCTTGAGAGGATCTGCAGAGAAGAATGGGAGAAATACCCCAAATACAGGTGTGCCAAGCTTGTAGCTTCATACCCAAGAAGACTTGAGTCTGTAATCGCTGCAAAGGGTGCCTCAACAAAGTACTGAGTAAAGGGTGTGAATACTTATGTACATACTATATTTCAGTTTTTTATTTTCAATAAATTTGCAAAAATTTCTAAAACTTTTTTCGCTTTGTCATTATGGGGTATTGTGTGTAGATTGATGGGGGGGGGTTTAATCCATTTTGGAATAAGACTAACATAACAAAATGTGGGGAAAGTGAAGGGGTGTGAATACTTTCCGGATGCACTGTGAATCTCAGTGCAGTGGCAAAAAATGCCAACCTATTCAAATGGGTCTTTAAAAATAGTGGTACAGACTTAGCTAACCTGACAGTGAGGGTGAGGCCATTCCATAAGGTTAGAGCTAAAACGAGAAAAGCACGGTCCCCATTTGTTTTGAGCCTCGACTGTCCCAGTCCATCCTTGCTCACTGGGAACTATGGTCCTGAACCAACTATGCTGCTCTGCTCCTGTTATCTTAAGGATTTGAACTTCTTTTTTCTGAGCTTTTGAGACCGTTTTTTGTTCTTTGTTGTTTAACCACTGAGGCAGCAGTGAAATGTTGCTGACACTGGAAGAATGTGAATAACAAACATATAAACACTAAGAAGGTGGACGGAGCCATGTGAGTGAACATAGTTCGCTGGGGATGTACGATATACGATGTTAAAATAACAACTGCAAGCACGTTTAAGACTATTTACTTTCAGAGTTTATTCAAAGAACGTAACATGACAGCCTAAATTATCTATTTATAAAGTTATTGTTTACTGACTCGTTCACCAGCCCTGAGTCAGAGAAATACAAGACATTGACCAAACTCTGACTCAAACGAATCTGTTATATCACCTTTACCGTTAGCAAAGAACAAAACATTCAGGTAGCAACTTCACTTGTAGCTGCCGCTGAGCATCGCTTTTGACAGTTATAATGAACAAACATTGTCTGTGGTATGTCAGCTGATTATATTAGCTGTTGCATATATTCAGTAAGTAACTTGATTGCACCTCAAAATGAAACATGTCTGTTTGGTTAAAGTGCTCTGGTGTCAACTCAACCAAGGAACCTCCACTCTGTAACACCACTGTACAACTGTACAGTGGATTGAGTGTTTTTATAGTGAGATCTTTTCTCTCTAGCAGATCAGTTCAATTTCAGAAGTCACGTTCTTCTAGTTCATTCATATCATATTAATAATTGAACCTTATTAACTTAATAGTTTTGAACCAAGACCTTCAATAATCTAATCAAGTAGCTTGTGACAAATAGGGTGTGTCAAATTTAGTAGTCTACAGCTGGAATGTAAATGTCCTGGTACATATTACATACAACATTTAGGAACTAAATCAGACTCAGTAATCTATCATTAGGCATTGAAACTATTCAAACATTACTTCCTGGATTTGTTGAAGTTAAGGTGGATATTTGATATCAAATTCAGGCAACAGTATTGACTTCTTCTCTAGCTAGAAACCTCCCATTTAACAGGAAAAAAAAAAAAAAAGAATCATGCTAAACCACTTTGAGACACTTGGTGGCACTGTTGCACTATGATTGAAACAGTCGAACACACTGCAGCAAGTGTGAACAAGATGTAATACCCCTCCACTCTTCTTTCAGGTTGTCCATCATGTCCTGGATCCTAAACCTCGTCCCCATCTTCTACTTCTTTCCCTACATCCCTCCATGTTTTAATCTGTGGTTTCAGACATTTTTGGAGACATCATTACCCTCTTCTCTTTTACTCTCTGTTTCTAACAAAAGCACATCACCCTGGCCTTTCCCCCTTTGATACTCACAGTCAGGATTAGATAGAGGAAGACATACATATGGTACCAAACTTGGCATATTACTAGCAAACAGTGTTTTGTCATGGGAATAGAGGGATGGCTGGATGATTAGACGAAGGGACAGATGGACTTTGCCTCACCTTTCCCCACATTGCACTCAGTGTTTGGTGATGATTTCTCACAGGACATGAGGGGAATGTTGTGCAAGGGGAAAGGAGGAAAAGACAGAGGAAGGAATGGATGGGATGGAGTTATGGATGGATGACAGGGAGGGGGGAGAATGAAGAGCTTGAATGTCAAAGCTTAGACAGAAAAGCGTCAATCAGGGAAAGATGGAATAGATGGATGGGTGGATGAGGGTGGGTAGAGCAGGAGGGGGTGTTGCACTTTGCAGAAAAGTCACAGTTACATATATATTAGTCATAGTAAAGCTATGTTGTCTGCCACCTTCTCACTCTTTTCCTAATGTCTGTAGCTTTCATCTTCTACTTTTTTGTCCCCCTCCATTTTCTCTGGCACAGTCTTTCCTTTTAAAATAATCTTTCTTCTTCTCTCTCCTCCTTTATTCCACCCTCCCTCCATCTCTCTCTCTCTCTGGTGTGATGGACTGCTGTGGTTTACAGGGGCTTTCACTACAGATAAGGTTCTGCCTCATGCTGCACGTACAGTTTGCTTTCCAGGAGAGACCAATTTGCAAAGCATTGCAAGTCAAAGGTCACTAATTTCAATGAAACCTCTTTAAGGAAAATAACATAGAATATATATAATATATGTGGAACAGATTTATGAGAGTGTTGTGTTTTCTTTATCATTAACAGCTTGGTTTGTTTCAGTTTATTGGGTGTGAAGTTTATAACCCTACCTGTGTATACATTCCACTCTTTGCAGTGTGTAGAAGGCTTAAAATACCTAAAACAAAATAAATCAGACAAATAAAGTAAAATACATCTATCTATCTATAATCTATATCATTATATGTATTTCCCAGTTGTGTATTCATTTACTGAGCCATAATTATATGAAAAATATTTGTTAAATGACATTTATTTATTTATTTATTTATTTTATCTTTAAATGTCCTATGTAACACACAAGTTAGCTGTCTATTTTTCTAAAGTAAAAAAGGTATACACTACAAGGTGGCTGTTCAAATACACATACAACAAACATACCATGCCAAACAACTAAACAACTGCTGCTGCAACATCTCCTGAGCAGAGTGTCAGCAACATTTGAAGGCTGTGTGTGTGTGTTTGAACTATGCGGTGTGTAGCAGGCAACATCCACAGCAAGTGACTGTGTTGTGTCCCGGTTCCATCATGGCTGCCAGAGTCAATCCACGGCCGCTCTACTCAGCATGTGTGCCCACCGGGTCTGTCATGCTCTGCTATCTGGCAGGTATTTTTTTTGACAGACCGGCGTGTGACTCTGAAGCATGAAATTAATTTGACGATGTACATAACTGACGCATGTACTTTGTAACATTTAACCTTTCGTCTAGCTGACCAGCAAGTGGGTTTTATTGTGAGATAGCTATAGGAAATTTAAGCTGTACGGTATCATATATCTCAGAGCTTTGATTGTGGTATTCTTCTTCAGAATAAAGGTCTACACTACAAGCTAGCTATTGAAATGGGTGAATGGGTCCAACAGCATGTTTAACACTCCAAAATAAACATGTAGCTGACAAAAGGTCAGCTAGCTTAGCCGATTTTCCTACTGACTCTTTAGCACAGCTAAACCCCCATCTGCAAGTAATGTAGCAATGTTCTGTTGCTGTTAGATGCTAATATTACACAACTTCTTTCAGTGGTTGACTTGATCCAGTTTCTCTGTTTTGTGCCATGACGTGTGTCTTCCGGTTTTGGGTATTCTCCCCAGTAATTTTAGAGCTACAGAACTCTCCTGATAATACTACACAAACCAGTTTTTCTCTCAGGTATGGTGTATTTGCCTTTTTTCTGACCAAACTCCACAGCTGCCATCAGGTTCTTTTTCTGTCACAGTGTGTTGTCTGAGCTCCTACAGTCGTCAAGTACATAGCCAAACACACTGTTGGCAGTGCGTTCATGGGTACACTCCTAGTCTATAAAGGGGCTGGGAAGATGATTTCGGCTTGCAGGAAGAGGAATGTGCAGCCCAGCTATTCAAAGACAGACATTTTGTCTAGTGAGCATCTTGTGTTCTCCATGGGGTAAAAAAGGTTGTTGACGAATATGTTTTTATCACATTGAAATTAACACTACTCTGAAGTACCTGTCTATAGAGTCTGAGATATCATAAGTTTGCTTTGGGCATAAGGGGCCAAGTGGTTTGATGTTGTTCCTCTAGTGGCCACGGTCTTTGTCAGACAGTACAGTATCTGTATCTGTAGGCATGTCAGATGCATGATGGATGCCTGATGCACTCGCTGAGACATGTCATCAACTCGCACCATCTATCTGTGCGCTCTTATTTTGAAGATTCATCAAAGCAAGCTCTAGCAGGAGCACTGGCTTTTTCATTAATTTTAACCTTTTATATTTATTCCAAACCTGCACCTACAGTTTTCCATCAGCCACTGTGTCCTGCATCATTTCATCCTGCACTCTAGTTGGCTAGTTTGCAGACATATCGTGCAGCAGCCGTCACATCTGTCCTAAAGTTTGTGCTAAAGTTTCTGGCACTGAGAGAATTTTGACACAGGCTTCCTATGGTTGGCAAAGTCCCACACTGCACTCTTGGACCATTGTTTTGGATTATTGACCAAAGATTTCATCACTTTCTCTTATAAAGCCAACTTTCCTTTGGGACAGCCCAAAGTCACATTGTGTGCATGGACCTTCAGGGACTCAAGAGTCACTGAAGTCATCAGGATTAATGTTCTGTTCTGCTGCTAGGAGCTTACAATCCACTTGAGATCCCTGTGGAGGCGGTGACAGAAGTTGGACTGGGTTGGCTGGGGCTGTAGATCTTTGTTAGGTACTTAATGAGACGAGTGCTTATTCTAAACTTTTTATCCCTTGTAGATTATATTGTTGTTGTGGTGACAGGTCTTTGCTGAAGGCACATAGGAGCAAATACTGTGAATTACTATGGGGAAAAAAAACAAGAATATATTAAAAGCAATAGAAGGCAATCCTGGAGACACCCTCCTGTTTGCTGTTGAAAACATATCTCCCTTGACAATACACTTCCCATGGGAAACCACTTCGCAGATAGCTACTGCTCTAGATTTTTAGTATGTCTTCAGTAGTTAAAGTCTAACTTTCTTCTTGTTGCTTATTAAATATTTTTTGTTGTTTCTACCTAAATTGTCACTGCAGTCAGATGAGATGAGTTTATCTTCATCAGTGACTTCTATTTTTAAATTGTTGCTGCTGTCAAAATATGAATTAATCTGCATTTAACACATGAGCCAAGATGTGAAACGTGATGACTTTAACTTTTGCTTAGAAGATGTATGATAACGCTTGGTCAAAACCTTGTATATGGCTGGAAAGCCTATGGTCAAATCCAGATTTTATAACCTCCGTCTGGGATCCACAATAGTTTAGCCTTTATTTACTTCCAACTCCAGAACATAAAAGACTGTTATTAGAGGCAGGTCTTTATTCTTTAACTCCCATTGTTTGATATCTATAATTGGTCATAGCGGTATTTTAGCCTCGTTTTCAGTCGCTCCCGTTTTGCTATGTTAAAGTTACTGCATTATGTGTTAATACTAACTCAACACTTCCTGTAACTGTTTCAGTCAGTGTGCAGAAAACCTTTATTTCTAAACAGAGCTTTTATTGCTGTGCTCCAGCAAGCATAACATCTCATTTTCATCATTGCTGCTGTTTCTGTTGTTTACATGCTATTATGATCTGCTAGCTTCTTTAGCAGTTAGTGATGACTTCTCTCCCTCCCTCACTCTCTCCTGCTTTCTCTGCTTAGTGTGCCTTATGTTTAGTTATTCCTCTGCCTCCTTTATTAATAATGATAAATGTAATGAAAGTACTTCATTTGCTGTAATGGAGGTGAGGCTCAGTGTATTTGAAGTGCTCCTCCTCTTCCCTGCAGTTCCCAAGCAGCTGGGAAACCAGAACGGCTCGGTAGGCTGCCTGTAACAAGAGGTGTAGCTCTAAGCCCCCGGTTGGCATCCATATACAGTCCAGTATATATAGAAATACAGAATATAGAAATATAGAAATACATTTACTGGTAAAGATAATAGGATTTCTTTGAAACCTGTGAGATCAGCTCTGTGCAACACCAAATCTGAATAATTAAGATATGTAAAAAAAAATGTTTTAAGACACAGATCCTAACTACAGCATCATTGGACTGTGTTAGCTTGGATTTTGTCTTACTTTTTGAAAGGGCTGTAAAATCAAAGGATAAGTCAGCCATGAGTTTGACTGTTGTTGTGTCTGTTGTCAAGCAATCCCACAAAAAGACCAAACTAACAATGTTTTGGTCTGTTTCTCGATACTCTTTGACACTCAGGCCCTAATTGTAAAATGTACTGCAGAATAGATATGATGTAATTTGGCATCTCTGCTGCCTCACTAGGTGACAAGCCAAAAGATGCAACAGGATATATATAATAGATTCCAATGAAGATGTACATCTTTAAATAAAGGTCATAAATATTTAATTTGTATTGTACTATGAAATATAGTAATTTCTCTTGAACAGGTGGGCACTGTAGTTCTTATCAAATGTTTTTTAACACAAATAGGAGTGGTTTTGGTCTTTCTTTTCAAATCAGTCAATTGTTTAAATAGCACAAATCAATATTTAAGGATTGTTATAAAAATGTGTAGTCATGTCATTTTGCAATTTTCCATTTGCTGCAACACAATCTGCTTTCACAGTACCAGGTTTTACCCAGCAGCCATCCTGCCTCAAAGAGCCACATTCATTACCACCTTAATCCAGCTCTCTTTTCATCATAGTGACCAATTAAATGCTCTCACACTGAATCCTTAATATTATAACTTTCATTTTCTGCTTCTGTTGCTCCCCCCAGACCCTCCATACCCCTCCCTAACACACACAAACGCACAACAATGCCTTTCTTAAGGGCGTGCTTATTGTGCATTTAAATTAAGCCTCATTCAAACAAATAAGCACTTGGACATGACTCATTACACAGAGCCAAATTGGTTGTTCCACAGGGCTGTGTTTTACCCCGGTCAAACAGAGAAATTGTTCTGGGCTCAGATTGGATTTCACAATGTAATTTGATCTCTAAACAAGAAAATCCAGATTTGAATTAGTTATTTTGTAAGCTTTCACTGCTGGCATTTGCCACGAGGAGAAAAGGGAAAAAATTGCTAATGAATGATTTGCACTTTGTTATTGGAATTTTTTTGACTCTCTAATTGGGGCATCCATTTGCAATTTCAAGAAATTTGTTTCAATCGATTTGCTTTTTCCAGAACAAATCAACACCAACACTGTATTACGTTTAAATGGGATACAAAAGCTCCAACTGACTCAGTTTTCATTCTTTTCTTTTCTTTTCTTTTTTTAAGGTACATGTCACATAAATTCTCCCCAGAGATGGTTTTGTAATTTTAGGTAGTTCGTATCACTATGTTCAAGTGTTCACTTTTATATAGGTTTTGTTTTAATTACTTATTTGATGCTTTAAATTGGGAGTATAACAACATTATCAACTATGATTGACTCATTATTGGGTTGGGCGGGTGTATGGGTGGGACCTTGATGCCATAGCTCTACAAGCAGCTCACTAACGCGCAATCTCTGGCTCCAAATGATGTCATCAGCACAAGATGGCGGCGCTTGTATCCAAGATGTTTTGACATAATTTTTGTACAATGGGAGGAAGTGGAGACACATCGTTTATATACAGTCATTGGTGTGTCACTACAAGTAACATCTTCCACATTAAATGGCCATTTGACCTGTTGTTGAAATATTTTTCAGTGTAGCTTAGCAACATCTCTAAAAAAAGACAATCAAAAAGGTTTCAGTGTTGTCAGACCTCAGCAAAGTTATTATTACAGAGAGGAATGACGTCCAAAAACAAATTGCCTGAACACTTATTGAAATATGAGTCAAGTTAAGTGCACATATTTCCTCACCATGTTGATCTAAGATGAACTTGTCACTTCTGCCAAGTCTAGTTGTAATAATGCCTCAGTGCCATCCATCCTCTCTTCTGTCTTATTTCACCACCGTCTGCTCATCACAATGTAGCTACTCCGACTCTGTGATATAATTCTGTTCCTCTTAACACTTTTATCAAATCACATATACTAATACTGCTTACTTACCAATGCATTACAGCTTTTTGATGTTGTAGGCTTCAGAGGGTAGTGGTACATAAAACCACTGTATACTGACTACAAACTACTATAGTATACCTCTGATATAACTCGGGGTTGTGTGATTAATAATGCATCATATTATCTGAAAACCAACTCACTAGAAAAAAAAGTATTATTTCATTTTCATTTTTCAAAAACAGTTTACAGTGCAATATCGCTTTAAGTGGTAAATTATGAAGAAAGATGGTCTCATGTTTAAAAAAAAAAAATAATGTGCAGTGATAAGGTCTCATTCTACATTTATTTCCATGTGAAGTACTCAGTGCATATAATTTTTTTTATTGTAAAGCACTTTGAATCTCTTGTATTAAAGGTGCTATACAAATAGTTTATTATTATGATGAACAGTTCAAAATTTAAAAAAAAAATGAACTTGAACTAGTTCATTTTCATCTGTGTGAGCTGAATTTTGAACTACTTCTTGTTAAGTGTGAACTGGCACAACACTGCCCATGACTGCTTCCTATAACTTTCTAATGATAAATAAAGATACAGAAATAGGGACTATATGGGGCCGCTCACACTGGTGGTACAGACTGCATTACAATCACAGCAGGAATCCTTGAAAACACAAACTGTCTACCCCCAACTGCTACTGCTGCAGAAGATGGTACACTGCCGCGGGCTCTCTATTTAGTCATCTGCATAATTCAGTGGCGAAAATGCAGGTCAAAATTAATGAATCTCATCATCTAATGTGCCTGGGAAGTTAACTCTGCCTCACCAGCCCTCCATTTCTGCCGGACCCTCCCTCCTCCTCTTCTTTTCCCTTTCTTCCTTGACTCCTGTCATTCATCTGCGTTTTTTCTCCACCCACCTTTTTTTGTCACTGTCTTTACTTTCTCCTCCTCCATTTCTACTTTTTTTTGTCATTCAATATATGACCCTGTTATCAGGAAGGATTAGCTGGACATTTGACAGTTGCATTGTTCTAACACATACACACACACACACACACACACACACACACACACACACACACACACACACACACACTCGCACACAAACGCTGGTACTAGCCTTCATAGCAGATGGTCAGGCTAATTGGCTGCTCTCTCAGCTTGGTTGTCCCTGTGCCTGTGTGCTGCTTTGTTGGTGTGTGTGTGTGTGTGTGTGTGTGTGTGTGTGTGTTTCCAAACTGCTATGTTGCTTTCTTTAGCATGTCTATGAAGTGTATTTCTGTGTGTGTTTCTGGGTGTATAGATAGCAAGTTGGGTTTCATCCCACTTGACGTCTGTTGAGACACAGAGAGCACAAGTGTGTGTGTGTGTGTGTGTGTGTGTGTGTGTGTGTGTGTGTGTGTGTATGTATGTGTGTACAATTTGTATGCATGTGTTTGTATTTACATATATGGCTATTTCTGTGAATAAGCACATTTTTGCTGTTTTACTCTGTTTTAATGTAAAGCACTTTGAACTGCTTTAGTATGAGGTGGTGCTATACAAATACATTTTAAATTACCTGTGCGTGTGTGTGTGTGTGTGTGTGTGTGTATGTGTGTGTGTGTACACACACACACATACAGGGGAAGATAGCCCCCTGCTGTGCTGCACATGTCTGTCACAGAGAGGGTCAAACTGGAGGATAATGGCTGTATGAATAATGTATCCACTCCTCTGAATGCTGCCATGATATTATTAGCCACAGTGAACATTAATGGCATAATTAGACTTTTGTTATTTCAGCTGACTTTATGACAGGAGGGTAAAAAATGTAAGATGACTGGCTTTGTGTTGTTTTTTTTGGACAGCGAGGATTTTCACACATAATGTGACTTAATCATAAACTACTGAAACAATTAATTCAGTGTGAAATGAGCTAAAATGAACTTGTAAGAATGTAAGAAGCTAAATGATAACTGATCCTAACATGTGGAGAAGGGCCAGACTGTGAAGAAAATAAGTGAGAATCTGTCCTCATGAACTAGGTTTGACACAAGTAAGCATTTTGATGAATATCATGTACAATGACCATTAAACATTTTAATTGTGTTGTCGATTGCATTCTGACGGTGATGCAACATGTCAACAGCAGTGTTGGAACAAATAAGGATCTCTTGTTCGACATACTGTATGTGAGATGTTAAATGTGCCTTATAATTACTAATGACATTTCCAGATATTTTCCATCAGTCTGTCCAGTGCATGCTGGGATAGGCTTCAGTCCCAAAACCCAATTCAGTCAAGGACACTTATGCCAAATTAATAGCAATTGGTTGTATCTGAATCTGAGGAGTAACACAAATCCACATCCTGACAGCTCTTGGTCTCAGTTTTATTTTTTTTTACTTAAGCTAGAACCAGTGAAAAGCCACACATGCTCCTTAACTCAGCCCAGCATGTGAAAATGTAATTTACCCTGATTAACCTCACCAAGTCTTCCAAAGTTCATGTTCAACCATTGCAATGTGTTCCACACACACACACACACACACACACACACACACACACACACACACACACACACACACATATAAAATAAATAAAATATAAAAACATATAAGAAACCGATTCTTACCGATTCGTGTATGTGTGTGTGTGTTCACTCATGTGGAAAGGGAGTGTGAGAGAATAATGAGAATTCCCACATCTTGTCATACAGAGAAATGAGGCCAGAGTGGTAACAGCAAGTAGTATAAGTTATGTATTATAATTTAATCTTTATTATTAGATTATAAATCCTGATAGTCCTCTGGTAGACATCAAATCAGCCATGTTTTTTTTGATATACTGTAGGAAATAATGATAATGCACACATACAGTACAGCTGATGTTGATAACCTGTGGGCAGCTTGGATCCAATCTGAAGTGTTGGAGAACCAGTGAGCAGCTGTAAAAGAGGCTGTGTGTCCTGGCAAACATTATCTTAAAACCACCTGAAAGAGCTCAAAGAGTGTCTGTTCTTTATTGCACTTCAGTGATTGCACATCTGTCAGGTATGCTTATTTCTATACAAAACTAATCGATTCCATGGAACATATGAATCGGTAGTAGATGTAGTAGTGCTCTGCCAGCCCCGGATATGTATTGTGTTATGATGCAACTTTTTTGATTTGGTGGCTATGACATGCAGTAGAGACTTTTATTGTCCCAAGAGGATAAAACCTACTGACTTCCATACCCTAATGTTTCATCTGGCACCAGCAGAAGCTCCAAATATTTACAGTGAAATATCTCAACATCTGCAATATGGATTGGAAAAAATGTGTTCAAAACTTTTATGGTTTTTAGTCAGAGTGTTTCAATGGTCTTAAGTTACATTCTTACTTTATATGTACACAAACAGGCTTGTGTTCAGAGTGAATCTCAACACCAAGGAGATGGTCATGGACTTTCGGAGGTCTAGGCCCAGCATTCAGCCAGTCAACATTCAAGGGAAGGACATTGAGGTGGTGCACACTAAAAATACCTACGTGTGCACCTGGACAGTAAACTGGACTGGTCCCTGAACACGGATGCCATCAACCTGAAGGGGCAGAGCCGGCTCTTTTTCCTCCGGAAGCTCAGGTCCTTTGACGTCTGCAGTGAAATGCTGCACATATTTTATCAGTCAGTGGTGGCCAGCGTACTTTTTTATGCTGCAGTCTGCTGGGGCGGCAGCATGTCTGAGATGAAAACAAAGAGACTGGACAAGCTGGTAAAAAAGGCTGGGTCTGTGCTTGGCAGGAGTCTGGACTCACCCAGGACTGTTGTGGAGAGACACATGCAATGTAAGATGGAGGCCATCTTGGACAATACCAACCATCCTCTCCACAACATTCTGGCAGGACAGAGAAACAGCTACAGCTGCAGCAAATGTTTCATCTCAAATGGACAAATCTCTGTCTGTCTCTGTCTTATTTTAAACTGCACTTCCTGTTACCATGGTAACCAGGTTTGTGATGTCACAAAGACATTTTCTCTATGCTAACCTGGACACATTTGATGATGTCACATAAAATGTGATGTCATCAGTGACATCACAGAATGTTGCTTTGAAGTAATTCCTTCAAAGCTCTCACCAAGCTACCAACGCTGTTACTGGTGAGACCCAATTGAAAGTTGAAGAATACGAATTGCAGTCACTATATTTGGTAACATTTAACCTTTAGAAATGGGAGCAACTTATGGATGTGCTCGGCGAGGGAAGAGACTTTACAACATAGAAAGATATGAGGTCATGTCTAATAATTCAAAATTATTCTATGTAGAGAAGTACCTGGGGCATGGGAGTTATGGGAAAGTGGCCCAGTGCACAAGATTAGACACCAATGAGAAGATTGCTGTGAAGATTTTGAGGAGCGACATGACCTGGGCTGGTAAAAGAGAGGCAGCTGTACTAAAGAAAATCAGGAAGCTTGACCATGACAAGAACAACTTGGTCAGGTTTCATGAGTCTTTTGAGTACAAAGGACATATTTGTCTGGCATTTGAAATGCTGCACTTAAGTATATATGATTTCATGAGTTGCAGGGACTTCAAGCCAATGCATCTGACTGAGATTCGAGTAATCACACAACAAATGCTGGTGGCTCTGAACGCCCTCAAAAGCATAGGCCTATCACATGCAGACATCAAGCCAGACAACATAATGCTGGTTAATCAAAAGCACTTTCCCTTCAGGGTGAAACTGATTGATTTTGGTTTGGCTGATAATGTCTCTAAACTACCCACTGGCACCATGATTCAAGCCACTGGCTACAGGGCCCCTGAAGTTATCCTGGGCCTTCCACTGGATCAAGGTGTAGATATTTGGTCTCTTGCCTGTGTTTTGGGCTTCATGTACCTTGGCCGGAACCTGTATCCAACAAGGTGTTCATATCAAGTAATGAGAGTCATTGTAGAGCTGCAGGGTATGCCTGATGATGACTTGCTGGACACTGGAATTTATACCAGCTGGTTTTTCAGCAAAAACGACGACTCCTCTGGCCCTTCATGGAGGCTGAATACAGATACTGAATACATGCTTGCAACAGGCTACAAGACCAGGCGGTATAGGGGCCCTTATGATGAGTTCGCCAGTTTCGATGAAATGGCAAAGACTGGCCCAGAGATGAAGGATACCACTGAGTATGAAGACACACTAGCCTATTTAAGCCTCCTCAAACGAATGCTGCATGTAGATCCTCGAAAAAGAATCACCACCAGCAAAGCTATGGGGCATCGTTTTATCAACATGAAACATTTTCCTAATGATGCTAACCCCAACCCTTATATGTCAGCAGCCTTTTTGACGATAAAAAAAAGCCAACTGCAGGAACCCTCAGTTAAATTCAAGCACTTTGTAACATCCAGTGAAGTTGTAAGTTTTAAAGAAGAATCCATTTCCAGCTTCGATGACTCAATTTCATCTGATGAAGACACCGCTTCTTGCTCCAATGACAATAACAACAGACCATTAGAGAAAGCTGGCTTAGATGTCACCACTGCTGCTGAGACCAATAAGAAACCACCTGGCTCGAATGAAATGAATTCCCCCACCCCTGTTCCTCATGTTCCTGATGGCGACAACGCTAACACCGATAAAGGAAGTGCTGTTGAAGTCAAAACAATGAGAAGGTTTTTGAAGAGGATTCGCCAATTCTTCTCATGGCTGATGAAGAGAAATGTCAATGAAGACAGAAACACCAAACAAAATGAAAATGTATCAAGGCAGCAAAGGCTCTAATCTAGGGGTTCAGATATGTCTAACAGCGTCTCTAGGGAGATGTCAAAAATTCTATCTATCTATCAACATCAATTAAAACTGACACCTTTTCACTATAGTTTCAATGTCTAGACTGAATCTGAGTATGACTGACATGAAATAATATAAATATTATATTTTCCTTTAATGTAGGCTAAAATGATGTTATATTATTTAACAGAAGGGCAGTATTTCTCTGGTGCACGCGCTCTCTCTTTCTCTCTCTCTCTGTCTTCCTCTAAATGAGGGTAAATAAGGTTAATAAGGTTTATAATGAAGAGAAATTCAACATTTTAATATTGATAGCCATTATCCAAGGCAAACTCAATGTAAAAAGATGGAGCTGGCAGAATCAGCAAGGCAGTGTGTGCCGAGCATAAGAATTATAATTTCTACTTTACATCTGACACTGTCATAAAGCAACATCATCACACCCTCCTTGCTGAAAGTAAGTGCCAGACACGTCATAAATAATTCTCAAGACCTAGTGTTTTTAGTCCCAGGGTAATGGTCAGTGCAATTCCAGGCCCAGAACCACCTTAACCTTTCTCTTTGAAATCTCTGTCACTCATCTATTTTTCACATAAACATTTTCATTGGCCTTCATTGCCCTTTCTTCAGTCACACCGGCACTGGCCCTGTGGAGACAAAATAATGACAAAATGTGTCTGCAAAAGAGAGCAGCTGTGAGCGAGTTAAAGACACCCCTGCTTGTTCATGTACCCGCAGTGTGAGCAATTTACTCTTCCCAAATGTACAAAAGGCATCCTTGTGTGAACGAGTATTCCCAAAAAGGCTGCGGTGAACAGTCTGGTGCTCTCAACAGAGGCTGTGTGGTCGCCTTTCAATTTTTAAAAGTTTCATTTTGTTTTTATATCCAGTGGGTTGGTTAAGTCGGGTTCTTGTGAAACTTTACCGGTTCAGCTGCGTATCTGTTCATCAGTGTCAAGGCGGATTTAAAAGAACAGAAGTAGCAAAACCAAAAAAAAAAAACCTCTCAGTTGAGAGAGAGTTTCCTGAAACTAAACACAGCTTGTTGTTGCATTACTGTTATACAATGGAAATTACTGTTGTGTGAAAAATTAATGCAGGATCACCTAAAAATAAGGAAAACATCTTCAAAGACTGCATCACATAATCTCTGCAGATTTGTCAGCTGCACATTCATGCTCTCCTTCTACCACATAACAAAGGTCTTCTACCGGTTTCAAACTGAAGTTCACTGAACTCACTGTCATGTTCATGAAACCAGACGACTTTTGCTTTGTGACGTGGAGCATTGTCATACTGGAAGTAGCCATTGGAATCAATCAATCAGTCAATGAAACTCGTTAGTGCAGTTCAAAGTGCAAAGGAGAAATCAAGTAAGACGGCTGACAATGGGACAAAATAAAATAGATTTAAAAAGCTATAGTAATGTTAGCAAAAAAAGAATTTTTTCCATTGACCTCTTGCTGGTTTTGGAAGTCAATCTGCACTGATGGCTCCCGCTGATTCGGGAGCAGACACAGGATACCTCCTGCTGGTGGATCTTCCCAGGCTTGTTTGTCACAGTTTGGTGTATTTTCAAAGTGCCCTTCACAGGTGGCAACTCGTCTGGAACAGCTTCATCATATCTGCTCACAACAGTCTCACCAATCCAAAAGTGGTTGTCGTTTGATGCTTTGTCTTGGAGGACTTTGAAGAGATCTTTTGGGTCCTGGAAGTCAACAGCACATCTCCTGACAGCACCACCTCACTTCTTTTTTTCTGAGAAGTTCCATGTGACCTCTTTGAACCCAAGGAGAAATGGGATGGTGCTCATTAGGTGAAAATTAATGTGATTCCTCCCCTGGTTTATTGGGCTACCACTCATGCAATGCAGTGTGGCGACTGAGGGATTTTGCTCCCTCTACTCCTCCAGTACTGGGCTCATGACGTGAAGAATCTGAAATCGTAGCATTCAACAGGCGAGTCTCAGATGTGTATGCTATGTAGTGTGAATACCACAATTTGAAATTTGCTCTCGTTAAAGAAGGGGGCACCAGTCCTCATGGAGGACAATTTGATTAAAAGTAAGGATTATTTTTGATCAATCTCACATCCAAAGTTGTGATTTCTCGATTACAGGGATCTCCGATCTTCACTTCAAAGAAACACAGGGCAACGACTGGGTCACGTTGATAATATTTATTGACTAACTAAACACAGGAGGAGTACAATGAACAATGATAATGAACATGAATCTATGACTAACAATCCCTATTTCTACCAGCTAAACTAGCAGTAATCCTGGGCGATGGGGGAAGAGAATGAATTTGGCTATGTGTATAGCATTTATTCTTAACGGTAGGAAATCATTAGGTCGGAACTAGTATTATTCTGACATCAACCCAGTTCGCCACGCTCCAAGTGGGTTCTCTCAGAGATGACGACTGTTGCCAGGGGTGACGGGCTCTGCCGCTGTCTCGGTGGGTTAGCGTCGGCGCAGTCTGACAGCAGACTTTCTTCCATAGGCACTCTCGAGATCTGGTCAGCCGGTCCTGGTAAGGCGTGTAGCCGGAGGGCCGGAGGTTGACGGCGGAATAAGCGCTAGTATTTAATTTACTTTGCCAGATAAGTTGGAAGGAATTGGTGTTGGCCAAATGACACAAAACCTTCAAAATCTTCTAGACAAAAGTTGAATTTGTCGAAAAGGAAAACGACGAAATTCCTTATACACACCTGTGTGTGATTCAGTTTGGAAGGCTTGGCTTGCTGAAGTAATAAACACAAAAATCGTGCACAAAAGTATAAGAAAATTGAGAACAAAGAACATGTGGAAAACTTGACGAGGTTGGTACCAAAGTAACAAAGTAAAGTTTAGACTAGAAACAAACATGAGCTAGTGCGCAAGTGAGCGACAAGAACTTAAGAGATGAGACGTAAGAGTAAGAAATAAGAGAGCGTGCGCTGGAGGATCCAGCTGTTTTATCCTTGGGGTGTGTGTAGCCGGGGAGGTCAATAGCAACAGTTGTCGCCACCCCTTAGGTTTTCCTTCTCTTTCTTTGTTTAAATAAAGAAAGAGAGAAATAAAATCTTAAGTTGTTCTGTTTAATTTGGTTTTACGCGCAAGTGTTGCGTATTCTACTCCCACCATGGCCCATTCATTCTGACAACGGCCTATATCAACTACCTAGCTACGGTTTGGAATATATGACTAAACTAATAATATCATCATGGGTAATAGTGCACATAGAATACATTGACTAACGAAAAGATAACAATACGTAATCATACAAATATATGGCTAAAGCTACAACATCAAATAGTAGTATTAAAGTGATGTATTGGATTGTCTATCAGTTAATTTCCTAGAGGATAAAGGGGTCCAGAGTGGTCCTTAGACGGCAGTATTGTAACGTGGTGGATATTTACCTTCGAACTGATAAAACATATCTCAGCCTCCTTTTGGGCTACAGAAATGAATTTTGGATCATACTTTATGGGAATCTTTCCAGAGTAATACTGCATGAATTACCTGGTGATGGGACATTCAGTTCAATGACATTTTAATCATGCTTTACAAATGTAGAATAATGGTTATCAGTCCAGCTTGGAACGTAGGATGGTTTATGGCAGGGGCCTGTGGTTCCTCATGAGACCCCCCCTTTGGGTATGAAAGTGTGTTAAAGGCGATAGAAGTGTTTTCTCTTGTGAGAGAGAAATGAGTCAAGAGTGTGAATCCTGATGGCTTAGCACCTTAATAGGGCTAAATGTTCCTTTTCATGTTACTTGATAAGAGGTGGCACCCACCTATCAGTCCCAGGTGAATCTCAGGGATGCAACATGAACTCAGTGTCAGTCTGTGGGGAGTGTTGTGTTTGTCTCCCATTTGTTGCAGGAGTGTTGATTCGGGATGAGTTCCATGAACTAGCCATAAATTCCGATGATATCTTAAAAGCTAGTTTATTGGTGAGAGGAACTCATTTCGTCCCTGTTTTCTGTCCAGGTGATAGTTTGATGATGGGAAAGTGGACATGGGAGGCTCTCCTTGATAATCCAGAGCACCCCAGTGTCCTTACCCTAAATCTTGTGTCCGGTCACAGGCGTCCACCAGTGTCCGCTACAGCTACACACTGTGGGTAATGGCCTGTCTTCATGTAACATACGGGAATGAGACACACGGGCTTCAATGATGAGGCCACAACAGTCAGTGTGGGTTACCTGCCATGACTGGCTATTTATTAGAGCATTTCCTAAAAGTTTAAAAGTAAAGAAAAAAGAGAAAAAAGGGACAACTGTGCCACGGCAAGGAAAGCCGACCACTGGTGGGACACTGGGACTAGTCTACCTGTGAAAAATAAAACAAAGCAAAACACACTTAAAACACCACACTAATGATATGTGCACCACAAATCAAGTCACCATCAAAAGTGATACACGCATACTTGTTTTCTGCCAGGTGGGAAAGAGGGGAAAATAAATAAATAAATAAACAAATACCATCTATGAATATCATCTTATTTAATTCTTATTTTATTTTTTTGCTTTACTCTCTCTCTGTTTCTCTCTCTCTCTCAACAAAAATATCAAGATCAAAATATATGTAAGTCATCTAAACCCATAGCAATAATAAAAAGCTGTCAGTTGTTCTCTGGATGCCATCATGTTATCTTATGTTATGTCTTGTTATGTTATCACTTTCTTTAATAAGAAAATTTAATTTAATAGTAATACAAAAGGCAGTCAGTGCCCTGCCTGTAAACATACAGAGCACTGTTACAATCTTGCTATGGGATGACATTGACAATTAGGAATATTAAATCAATGTAGGAAATAGCTCAGCATGATCCAACAATCTCCCATCTCTTTAATTTTCCCCCTACAATCAAAGTCATGGTCGACCCACTAAAATCAATTGAAACAATACCTCGGGGTGCTTGCACCCCTACAGTACCCAAACATCAACACTATAGTATAAAAATGGACAAATAACAATGAATAAAACAACAGATTTGGCTTATGTAGTGGATCTCACTCTGCGTTGTGTTATTTAAAGGATGAGACAGCGTTCCCTGGGATGGCCTCGAGCATTTTATTGGTGAGTGGTCAATAGCAGCTGCAATTCTGCAATTATGAAGAAACAACATTTTACAGGGTTGCTTCTGTGTATAATGCTTCCCGTGCCTGTGAAACATCATGTTCAAAGTCACAATGCGCTCTACCAACATAGCAGCTACACAGCTACCCTGCGACTTTTAAAGGATTCATACATTAAAACAACAAAAACTACTCAGAATAATCACAGTGACGTTACATTGCTCTTACATTCATTTCACGCAAGTTAACATCAAATACTAGTGCAAAAGTCCAGTGAAAGAGGAAGTACATCTCACACGAGTGCAGCAAATACAACCCAAAAACACCTACACCAAAAAAAGAAAAAAAAAGTCCTGTTTATGGAAGAGTGAGCAACCTTACATAAAACGCTATAAACTCTCATACCTCTTATTTTATGAACAACATAATGTTCATAAAAATGTTTTTTTGTGAACAACAACTCTAAGAATAATTTTCCCAGAAATAGTGTTATCCATGTCAAAATAAAAGTCTCAGCAAAATCTATATGCGATTTTACAGGTAAATATAACATCCTGTTCACCACATAGTGCAACAACATACACTTATTACACTTAGCAGAGCCACAAATATAACAAAAATGCTTGGTGAAACTTGCTATTGAAGACTTTTAGAGGATCATTCTAGGTCCTAGTTTTTGTCATCTTTACGGTGTTGGTGAATGTTTCACCCCTTTGTACAGTCTTATCTCTTTCCCACTCACTTTGCCACACAATCTTCACAGGGTGTTCAGGTAAATCAACCTCAATCTCACCACATGTTGTAAGCAATCATTTTTCTTGAAGAAGTTAACGCTAACTTGAAGCACAAGCTAAATTTTGAACCAAAATCACTACCTTTCTTTAACCTTAAAGTTAGAGTTTGGGTTATTTTACATGGGGCCGTATGAGATACTTCTCCATAGTTGGGTACAGATGACCTGCAGTACATTCAGATTAGTGTGCTGCCACTTCGGAGAAGCAGGCAGGAGTACTGGCACAGGAGCAGAGCAATGTGCAGCAGAGGGGCAGCAGAAGAAAACCATCAGTTTAACTGTACGCTACGGTGTGTTTTCAAACACTCGTCAAACAGCCTTTCATGACACAATAAGCTGATCTGTGGCGTCGTACAGTACGTGGCGTGAGTGTGTTCATACGGGGGAATAGAGAAGTTCAATGGTTGAGAAAATGTAGTGTCAGAGTAAAAAGCTGTTTGCAGAAATCACCACACACTCTAACGAGTTATATTTCTGTCTCAAGTCCCCCCAACAGAGGTCACGATCTGCAGACGTGACACACTTCAGGGTGCAATAAAAGCTGAGAACAATTCTGGTCAAATCCTTTATAGCTCTCCAATTGCTCAGACCGATGAGATTGGAGGGGACACTGCAGGGATACGACTGCTTAGCTTTCCATCCACTGTCCTTGTCTGACCCACTGCCATGGATAAGACATTACCCTGCTGCCACAGCAGGAATTATACAGAAGGAAGATAAGGGGAGGGGTTGGCATAAAGTGATTAACTAAGCCATACATGTCAATCTCAAGGCCCATGTAAAATCGTATCCAGCCTGCAAGATAATATCTTATGTCTATCAGAATTGCCCTGCTAGTATATAGCACTCACACCACTGATACTACAAATCCCAGATCACATTGCAATACCTGGCTCATTGGCACGTCAAGCCCCCAAAACAAATGGCCACAGAAAGGTGGACTCTGAAAACAGGGACTTTCAAGACAGGAGTATCTGTTCACATGGTTCAAAGTTCTCAGGCACTATAATGGAATTCCAGCGTGGGGCCATTCTACAGGGTTTTTCCTGCATAGAGGCAGCCGCCTCCATCAAATTTCGTCCCGCCTCCTCCTGACAAAATTCTAGTTCTTTCAGTTTTCTCAGTACTCGGTGGATTTGACATTTGTTAGCTGCAATTGTGGCTGTACGCCACTATGTCAATGTAGTGGCGCTGTATCGTAATCTGTGCATCAGGCAGAGCCATCCGAAACTGCCAAAGAAAAACAATACGAACGCGCTGGATTTTCTGCCTGCGAAAGGAGGCAGGGACCTGAGCTCTTCAAACAGGTGATAGGTTGTCATAGACTGGACTATGTAGCGAGGGAGTTCTCACACATCGTCGCCTTTGTTGTTTACATTCAACCACAAGCAGAGCCAGCAGTCACGTGTGACGTCATGCACAAGACTGTTGCGAGAGTACAGACCCAGCACCCTGATGCATTCATTGCAATATTGGGGGATTTTAACCATGTCACTCTCACCTCTCACCTGACTGGCTTCACTCAGTATGTTGACTGTCCCACAAAGGAAAATAAGACACTGGATCTGTTGTATGCAAATGTTAAGGAGGCCTACACTGCTTCAGCTCTACCACCACTTGGCAGATCAGATCATAATCTGTTTTTTTTCTTCAGCCTTCTTACAAGTCCTGTGTACTGAGGCAGGCTGCAACCACCCGCTCATTTAGGAACTGGACCCCAGAGGCCAGTAAGTCTCTAAAAGACTTTGTTTTGAGCGCACAGATTGGAACGTACTGTTGGAGTCAAAGGAAAAGGATAAAAGCAAGGACCCTGACCTTGACAGAATGATTGAATGGACACTGTAATACCAGCAAGGACTGTACACTGCTTTCCAAACAACAAACCCATCGTAAGTAACATCGAAACCCTCCTCAACCAGAAAAAGGAGGCCTTCAGAGATGGAGACAGGGAGAAGCTCAGGTGTGTGCAACATGAGCTGAAGAGGAGATTAACAGAGGACTACAAAAAGAAAGCAGAGAGGAACACCAACACCAGAGAGGTGTGGAAGGGTATGAGGACCATCACTGGTTATAAGGACAAGAACAGCCAGGCAACATCAGGTGATGTGGACAAGGCCAATGAGTTCAAGCTGTTCTACAGCAGGTTTGACACAGCCTCACCTGTTCTCTCTCCCACTGTTTCAGCTGCAGCTTCTCCTACAGCATCTCCTCCACAACCTGACACTGCAGCTGCACCTCCCTCCACACTGGGGTCAAGTCTCCTGTCCTTTACAGGGGAGGAGGTGAGGGCGGAGCTCAAGAGGCTACGTCCTGGCAAGGCAAGAGGCAAAGGGCAACAGGCCCGGATGGTGTGTGTCCGAGGCTGTTAAAGGATTGTGCAGCCCAGCTGGCTGAGCCTCTCCAGAGGATCTTTAACTTAAGTCTACAAACAGGGAGGGGCCCGGTTCTGTGGAAAACATCATGTCTTGTTCCAGTACCTAAAGTAGGATGAACGGCTGAGATAAAGTACTACAGACTGGTGGCCTTCACATCACACATCATGAAGATCCTGGAGTGGCTGCTTCTCCACCTTCTGAGGCCACAGGTAGCGTATTCACCCCCCCCTACAGTTCGCCTACAAAGAACATATTGGAGTGGATGATGCCGTCCTTTACATGCTCCACCGTGCCCATTCTTACTTGGATGGATGATGATTATGTTCTTTGATTTCTCAAGTGCATTTAACACCATCCAACCCCCCATCCTTAAAGACAAGCTGGAAGGGATGGGGGTGGATCCCTGTTTCACGTCCTGGATTGTGGATTACCTGACAAGACGACCACAGTACGTCAGGCCCGGTAACTGTGTCTCAGGGACAGTGATGAGCAGCACTGGGGCCCCACAGGGGACTGTTCTGGCTCCGTTCCTGTTCACCCTGTATACGGCCGACCTTAAATACAACTCTGAGTCCTGCCACATCCAGAAATACTCGGATGACACAGCTATTGTGGCGTGTATCAGGAACGGGCAGGAAGAGGAGTATAGGGAAATGAAGATGGCCTTCAGTGAATGGAGCAACAAGAACTGCCTCCTTCTGATCACCTCCTAGACCAAGGAGATGATCATGGTAATGTTAGGGCAGTGGGCAAGTTGCCTGTTTCTGTGGCTGTTGTGCAATAAATAATAATCAATTAGAAGGTAAAAGTTAAATGTCTGAATAGTGTGTTGTGTGCAGAGAGCCATTAGTATTGGAAATAAAGACATTTTTGTCATATTGCCTATCAAGAGGCAGAAAAGCTCATTGACACACTTCGTTCTCCAAATGGCTAAAATAGAGAAGCCTACTCTGACTCTTTGTTATAAGGGTGTTATTCATTTTCTATTTCAGAATTCCACTGAAGTCAAAGTGAAAAATTTGTGACTGGGACAGAGAGGCTTATTTCAAAATTCTCCCAAGTGCCCCTTATCCATAGAGCTCATTTTAGCCTCATAGTTGTTGAACTATTACTGATTAAACTTGGGTTTTTTTCAGGTGGAAATTCTACAAAATGGCCTAGGGCTTAAGTGGTTTAAGGGTATTGACCTGGAAATTTTAGCATAACACATTCAGCATAGCACATTTTCAATAAAAGCTAAACTTCAATATTGGCTCACTGCTGGTTTGGGGCCAAGGGCGAAAGTATGCTGGAAACAAACTTGTTGGTACATGCCATTTGACCTCATCTTGAGGGCATTTATGGACGTTCCAAATGGCGACATCTAAACACGGTGAGAAAAGCCTGCTGTCATACAGATCATACAGTGGTAATGGCCCACACTTTCCAACAATCATTCCTCAAAGGTGTTGCAGTTGGCTCTGCACTCAAAAAGTGACTGAAGCAATTATCTAGAATGTGTTTGAATCCTCACCTCTGTAAACCCGAACAATTGCTGTGTGAAATATGGGCTCATTGGTCAGTTTTGTAACTAAATTTTTAAAGACAAACTCAGTTCCAGCTTTTGCTAATTCAGCTTAATAACAAATTCAACTGTCCTGTAAAAAAAGAAAACAGTCCGCAGGTCGTCTGTGCCACAGGTTATTATGACCAATAGATTTTATTGTTAGGTTAAATCTAATGGCCGTAGTTATTAGGACAGGAGCAAAGAGAAAAGTCTGGATGGGTCAACAAAACACAGGAATATGACACAGGAGAGCAGTGTTCAATTCACATTTCAAAGTAGCAGTTTCTTTATGTTGTTTCTATTACTCTATTCCTCTATTTCTGTTCAACGAAGTTAACCACATTGTTATTATTGTAACCATGACAACAAAGATCGTCTAATGTTGAAGAAATACTTTGAATCAATACCACAATGTTTTCCTAAACCTAACCAAGTAGGTTTCCTGCTTAAACCTTATCAAACCATAACTGTTTATTATTGTAACCTTGGTGACAAAGAATCGGAATGCCGCTGTTGTCAAAATTCAGTCTAAAATGGCCGAACCAAAATAAAATGGTCTGGCTTAATGGAGAATTTTCGCTTTGTGACGCCAGGCGTGCTTACCGCTGTGTCACAAAGCAAAGCTCCTGTTGCCAAGCAACCTTGACAACATGTAACTTTTTTGACAAAAAATAAAAGTATGATCCTCGGGCTCTCTGCCGGTGTTGTTTTCTGCCATATTATGTTTATTACCAGCGTGCAATGAATCTTGGGATAGGTTAGGCCCAGGAAAAGAAGGACACGTTTGAAGGAGCCTTCGAAATTCATATGCAGCCTCGGAAGGATGTGGCCCCTGAATCGGGACAGAGCTTGCGTTTTTATTATTGTAACCATGACAACCAAGGTCTGGTTCGCCTGCCGCTATTTCAGGAGATGCTCCTATGGGACGCATCAGAGACTTATATGGTTGTTCAGATTGTAGAACAAGTTGTAACAAAGCTACAAAGTCTGTTTCCTGTTACATGTTTTAATGAGAAAGAAATTGATCCATCAAAAAAAAAGACTGGTCACCAGGTCACTACTGCTGCAATGTCCTTTAAATAAATAAGTCAAGTGGCTCCATGCTGGTTAACCCCGCTGTTTGTTTGTGGTTGTAGCTGTGCAGATCTAATTAATCCAACTTTTAGCAAACTAGACACTGGGGGAATATTGGTATAACCACAAGCATTGCACAGAGTCAATACTGACAATATCCATAGTTAAAGTATGGCTTCACTGTCATTATAATCAAATTGTAATTGTGCATGTAATTGTTCCTAAATATCTATTAAGCACTTTGTTCCATCTCCTCATATCTCTTTCCATCAGTCTTCACCAAGATCCAAGTTTAGCCCCTCCCATCCCCTCTCTTAGGTTTGCTCTAAAGTTTGGATGACTCATCCTGCAGTTTCGGGGATGTATAGTCTTGATTGACATGTCATAACTAGGCGGATTCGTTCTGACAGAGGTTTTTCTTTACAATAGATTAGTCATTAGACAACCCCCAGCCCCCACCCACACCCACACCCACACACACACACACACACACACACACACACACACACACACAGGACCTGCTCTATGGTTCAGTAAATATGCCAATGGAATCTGACTAAACATTTCATTTGCTTACAATTGAGTAAACAATTAACTGCTGCTGGGCACTTGCCTGGCTCTGTAAGTAATACTCTCTTTCACACACTTTGACTTAGCAAATGTTGTCATCAAGACAGACTTTAATCCTATAAAATCTTAATATAACACTTAATCAGGTTCCCTTAGAGACTTTCTTACAACTCCTCACAGGACGGAGCCTGATGGGGTCCAGGGTTGTGGTCAATGACACTCCTGTGATATGGATCCTGACCAGTATTAGAGTTTGGACTAGAGTAATGAAGGTGAAGAATGGCCTTTCTAATCATTAAGCTACTCCTACCTACCACCCTCTGTGTAATGTGTATGTACCCTGTGACCTCTTAATTTACATATCTATTACTCCTGTGCTGGAATAATGCTGACATTGTGTTATAGTTTATAGTGATGTGATTCAATACAATTTTAGCTACATTTACACTGACACAAAGCCCAACGAGACCCGGCCACAATAATTAACTAACGAGGCTGGTCTCGCCTTGGTTGATAATGAACTTAATGGTGCAAATTCACTTTCTAATTTGCAATTAGATAAACTAGCAAAACCAATTGACACACAGTAAACCTCTGGCTTTTGGGGCCATTTGGGCCATGGGTACAGTTTCCCACTTTGCCTGGTTGGTGATCCAGCTTTGAACACATACTATTTGCCCTTCCAAGAGAAATATATCACTGCTCCGTAACTAATCATTGAAAGTTGTAACATCTTTAAATGAAGTCTTAAGAGTTATTTCTGTTCTTGCGCCATATCAACTCAAGGAAAGAGGTTAACATTTTCAACCCCCTGAATATCTCACAAATAACTGTGAGGATAATGTCATTATCCTGTGAGGATAATGTCAACCAACTCATTCTCTCCACCATAAACAGAGGTATTATCCATTCGTTCCTCTGGTCTTGTGAATGCAATATCTAAGTGATTTTGGTGGTGAAAGGTCATGGTGAATGTGATGGAAAGCCTGGAGGGAATTTCATTACATCTGGCACAAACGTCCACTTTGACTCAAGGATGACCTGATTACAAAGGTCAAGGTCACTGTGACCTCACAAAACACGTTTTTGGCCATAACTCACTAATTCATTCACTAATTATAAAACAATTTAAGACAAATATCTAATAGGCTAAAATAATGAAGTGATGACATCTTATAACCAAAATGTCAAAGGTCAACTTCACTGTGTGATTATGTATCATCATAATGATCTGCAAACACATGTCTGGCCATTATTCAATGCTGTAAATCAGGAAAGGGAAGTTGTGACCATATTTCCTGCAACTGGACTGGTGGGTGCAGCGATACAACCGTGAGGTGGTAATTGTAGTTTTTTTAATTTGTTTTCATTTTTTGCCATTTCATGCCTACATGTGACTCAGCGTCACCAAATTTGTTTCATAAATGGATTGGATTGGATGACAGTTAAAAGAAGGTAAGACATAACAGGACAGCTGATACATGACACATGATCACTTATCCAGGAAGTGAGAATTCTTGCAGTTCAAGCTCATATAACGATCAAAACTCCCCTCCCACATTTTCAGCTCATATTGTCTGGGAAGCAGAGCTCAGGGTGTACATTACATTTTTTAATATTGACTTAACAATTTTTAAATGACCTTTCCCCTGGTTAATCATTTACACTCAGACTGCTTAGTTTGTGTTCCAGCACTGTGCTGCACCGCCTGTGAAACATCTGTTTATTCCCTGCATAATACACACCTCATGCATCATGTTTAGCCAGGCTTCCAGCCTTATATAACTTAAACAATGGCTGTCTCTCCACTGGAGCATAGCACTCAATATAAGTTAAGTCTTTACATGCATAGGAAAGAGCTCAGTAACAGCCACATTATTCCACAATTAATTGAACAAACAACACTGACTAATCATAGATCGTCGTCGTCAGAACATGAAACTTTTTGTTAATGAGAAAAATACCTTATTAAAGCCGCCACTTAGAGGGCTCCTTCTCTTAAGACAACTGGGTGTGAAACAAGTGTAAAGTGTGCAAACAGATTAAATGTTAATAACATGAAATTTGAACAAAATATACATAAAACTAAGTGTCACAGCAAGAAGCCAAATTAAGACAAAGTACAACATAGGTGCTTTTCTAATGGACTGTGAACAGCCACTGAATTTAATTTGGCATCAACTGCATCGCACTGTATACAGCAAATACACAAGCCACCAGCCATGCCCTCTATCCTTCCTACAAACAACTGCCTGCTCCATCTAACAGGACCCTTATATGTCAAGGTCCTTGAGAGGCTGCTATTATTGTGAGTGTGTTGCCAAAGGTCAGCTACATGAAGGAAACCTGAACGGTATATAACACACACAGCAGGAGCCTTTATTCTCTGCTCTGTAAGAACCAGCTCAGCCTGCACCTCTGTCTTCCCTGTCTGTGGCACCAAATGTAACCACAATGGGGAAGCTACCTCTTGGTGAAACTTACCAGGTCTGCGGGCCCGGCCCTGGGCCTTTGTCGGTTAGGATCCTAGCCCTCGGTTGAACCTCTACCATTAAGTTTTCTCAGGTAAGTTTTCTCCCCTGACTGCTGCCGGCAAAATCCATAAAACTCTGTCTGTCCTCCTCATCGTGGCTCTTTTGCTCTCTCTCACAGTCCCACTGACGATGGCCCTCGTCTGTAGAGGTTGCTGAGCTGAAAGGTGAACTGTGTTGACCTGAGTGGCTCATTGAAGACCTCCTCCGGCAGCAGACAGAGCCCCCCCCCGGGCATCTGTATCAGACTCTCTCTTCGGTGGTGAAGAGGGCATCCCACTCACGAACTTTTCCTCTCCTACCGCTGGTACCTGACCACCTGCTCCACTCAGCTCTAGTAACTTCTTCACCACTAGTGCCCCCCACCCCCCACCCCCCACCCCACCCCCACCCCCCCATGCAAACATCTGCTTAGGTGGTCACCTCTGCTCCATGTTGACTCTTACACATCTCCCACAGTTCCATCCAAAGCTTTTAATTTACAGTGGAAACCCTGACACTGGGCGGGTTTTAATTATTGGAGATGCAATCATTAGATTTGTAAAGCTCCCTGGTGCTTTCTCATACTGACTTTCAGGAGCCAAGACGACTGATTTTTATAGAACTAAGTCTGGCTCTCCTCGACATTCAGCCCTCTATCCACATGTTGTTTATCAGTCTGCACAGTTGGATGGAATTTTTTAAAACTCCTACTGGGTTTGGTTTTATTAGTTATTTTGATTCTGGTGTGGGATTGTTTTTTTTTTTTTTTTTTTTTTTTTTTTCAAAAAAACGATGGTTTCCATCCCAACAGGAAAGAAACAGGAAGACTCCTTTTTTAATCTTATTTTATCAATTTTACTGTTTTTAGCCTTAACTGTCAGTTTCCCCCCACAAGACCCTGCCCAGCATCCTGGCTCTGGACCTTATAGTCCTGACAGTGCAGGTCCTGCTGCTGCTGCTGCTGCTGGTTTAATTTCCCACACTAATTCCTTCATTGCTGTTAGGATCATTGAACAGCAGCGTGTAAAATCAAGATTTACCCACAGTCCACACAAACAGCCTCATCCCACTTGGTTGAAACAGCTTTCCTGTTTACTTAATGCCAGAGCCTTTTGCTAATCACATGTTTATGTCAAGATTTTATTATGACCCATGTTTTTGTTTTTTGGTTTTTTTTTTTTTTATCTCCACAGAGTCTTGGATTACTCCTGATAAATGTGCCCCCAAGAGTTCTTAATCTTTGAGGCACACAAATCATTTTTGTTGTTCTCCTATCTCTTTTTGGGGCATTTTTATGCCTTTATTTGACAGGAAAAGTGGAGAGATACAGGAAATACAGGAGAAAGAGTGATACCACGTGGCCGTAAAGACTCTCTCTCTAACTACTCTGCCATCGGGTCACCCGCTCCTCTTTTACCACTGATTTTATCAAACTTTTAAGCTCTTAATCTAACTCAGCATGTCAAGCATCTCGGCTGTTAAACACTCACCCTTGTGCTCTCCTCCAGTGGTTTCTGTGTGAATTTGGTTGATTTTGCCATCTCTGATCACAGAGCAGTGCTCTTCCAGGTACCGCTCAACGCTCCTGACCCTAAACTCCTCACCAATTCACTGCCGCCCCCCAAATTCACTTTCTGTTCCTGTCAAGGTTTTAACGTCTCAAACATTTTTTTAATACCCATGAACACTACGGCCTCACCAGAGCAGCTTGTCAGTGTTTGTCGCAAATGGAGTCCACCTTTAAATCTCCTCTTGTAATTCACTTTAATCTCATAGTTTTATGGTTTGTTGTAATTGTTTTAATTATTTATATTGTTTTTAAGTCAGATTTGTTACACCTTGTTTTTTTGGAAAGCACTGTGTGTGTTTTGAAAGATGATGAGTTAAATGTCAGTCAGTTTGTTGGTCCATCAAATCATCCAGACTAAAATATCTTAATGACTAATGGATGGATTTGGCCGTTCATGGTTACCAAACAAAGGGCCTCATGTAAGAACCAGTGGCAATCATCAATTTCCTCTTCGGTACAAACAAAATTTGCTAATGGCCCAGACCTAGACATGAACGGATGTACTGCCCTTCACACTCACACACTGATTAATTTAACTTCTCTGCCCACTGTAGCAGGAAAGGGAAATGAGCCTGTCGTAAAATCTAACAATAAAACTGTGCCCTTGATCAGCCATTATAAATAAATTTGGGAACTGTGTGATTTGAACAACGCTGGAGGTTACACTTCACAAAGTGCAACCTGAGAAAAATAAATAGACTTAAAGGAGCTATTTGTATGTTTTGCTAATGCTGCACAGCTAACATTAGCATTAACAGGTGTTTACTCACCAATGTAGAAGAAACGTTGTGAGTTCACCAATAAACCTCACGTCAAGCAACAATCACCGCCGCGCGCTCCCGACAAGAAACCACGTTCGGCGGCAGAGAAAACGTTCAAATAGCCCCTTTTAAAGTGTAAAAAAGACATTAGGGCGTCACTTGCATGTGTCTCAGAGTCAGTGTGGGTTGATACATTTGATTTGGTCTTGGCGCGTAGAAGAAGGAACCACAGAATGAGGTGAGTGAGTATATTTTATCATCTGAGAATCACTTAAAATCACATTATTATTATGTGTCTTCATCAGGTAGAATAAAATCATTTTTCTTTGCTTTCTTTTTGCTAAAATGTTTTTAATCCTATGCGTCTATCAAGACTTTATGTTGTGCTTTGTCAAAATTAAAGCCTGTAGAATGAGGGGAAAAAAAAAAACTCCAACCTAACATCTGTCTTCCTCATCACTGGTTTCTTGGAAGTATGTGTAATGGTGCCTTTAAGAGCCAAGTCTTTTATGTAAACCAAATGCTGCTGCAGGTGGTTTTCCTGATTGCTTCCTTCTTTCTGAATGAAAGTATAACCAGTGAAATCAGTTGCAAGCAACTACGGTCACAGTTTCACTAGCTACAGTGCACAGAGCTGAGAGCCGTGGCACCGACTCAACGCACAACAGATGGCACAAAGAAGCCATCATGTAACTAATCTAAAACACACAATCTTACCTTTGTTGCTAAAAGGCTTGTTTTAATGGGCCGCGGAAGAGAAACCGAAACTTATTCCTCGCTTTAAAGCAAAGACAACTTGGGGATGACTCACTTTGCCGTTAGTGCCATAAACAATTTGTTTATACAAGCGCCGCCTGCGTTCTCAACAGCAACTATCATCTGCCAGCTGGATTTTAAAAAGTCATTTCCTGCTTTGTATTATAGGAAACTGAGACGAAAGCCACTAAAATAGGCCAACAAGACAAGTAATGAGTCCCAAACAAGGGGCATGAATTAATGACAGAAAAAAAAAAAAATGGAAGTTCCATTACCCTGGGCTACTTCAAGTACTGTGTTTCCTCCTTGTCTCTCTCCAGGGGGAGACGCAGCGAGAGCTAATTACCATTGCTTTTCTTTCTCTCTCTTCCAGTGTGTCTCAATCACACTCTCTCTACCGCTCTCTTGTCTCCATATTGCTCTCGCTGTCTCTCACAGTGTCTGTCTCCGTCCCCTGAGTAAAAGCTATTAACCATTTATCTATCTCTCTTTCTTGATTGCCTTGCACTGCCCTCTCCATCTCTTACCGCACTTACTCCCCAGAGTGCTGCGGCGCCAGAGGATCGAGACGACAAACACACACCAACCCACCCCACCCACACACACACGCGCACACACACACACACACACACACACACACACACACACACAGTCCGGCTCAGTACAGTCACCACCACCATCACCATTTGTTTTCCATGCGTGTAAATTAGCAAACACTCTGCTGCGAGTGCGGTGGCAGCTCTGAAATGCTTTTAATGTCGTGCTAAGTTGTCATGATGGCGGCGTGCTTCTTTACTCCTACCTCCTGGTAATGGGTTTTTCTGACTACACAGTGCAGATTAAAGCACTGGGTGACAAACAGTACGGGCTTGTGCGGGACTATAACGTTACGCTGCATTGATTCCTGTTGGAAAATTCTCATTTTACCCGCCCACATTGCTCACGGAGGTCTGAGACAGAGCAGCACCTTTGGAGCTTATAGGGATTCACCGTCTAAATCTCTTGAGGGTTGCATCTAGCCAACATGGGATTTGAAGCAGAGCTGTGGTGCTTAAGTCCATTCATATTGTGGGTGTTCTGACTTGATCTCAGCCACCAGTCTTGCCAGTTTATTACAGTCTTTTGTCTCAGACTAGAGAGACTGCTCTGCTGTCAGCTCCAAATAGAGAAGAACAATTATTTAAAATTCCTCTCCGGATATTTTTTAAACCATGTAAAAAAATACTCTGCTATGATTACTATTTTGTTTAACATGGTTTCCCCACATAAAAAGTGAAAAGAAAAGAATCAAAAACTGGGTCTGAAGCTCTACTCTTACTTCTGCATTGAAAAATCTGGATCAGGCCTTGGCCCCACCCACCACCTGCCACCCAGTTTTGAATCTAACCTGACCCCCATTTGGATCTGGTCGTGACTTGATCTCGGTCTGACTTGGGCTTGCCAAGTGGTCTTGACCACAGGCCTGGGTTATTAGGCTGTCTACCTCCTAGCTTTAGACATCATGCTGGATAAATTTCATCTCGAACAGGAAGTTTTGTCCATCATCCTTGATAGCAACAGAAACATGATGGCTTTGTTGCAGAAACACAGTAGAATCAATGGTCAAAATTATGAAAATAAGTTGAAATAAACCAAAATCATCCTTTAATCTGGGGCCTTTGGAGAACTTGTCTGATATTTATTCTTCGAAATCATTTTAGTTTCTGGACTATCATCCCAGTGATCATTACTGTGATGTAGCTGCAACAAATTCCATTTCAAAACTGTTGCGTTTGTACAATCAAACATTAGCTGTCTGTGATGGCTTGTGTGTTTCTTACAGTCTGCCTCTGGTGATGAATATGAGCACACGGCGCTGAGAGGCATTGTGCAACAATCTTCAGGCTTTTTAGCTGAGGAAACACATTTGCATTTGTGTTTAATAGGGAAATTCACAATGTCGCATACTGAGAGCACAAAAATATCAAGATGCAGATACCAGGTGAGTTCATTTGAAGTCCATTGTGATGGCCGCACCAGCAGCCACACATTGAACAAAGGCATGGTGGTAACTCTTTTCATTTGTTTATCTACTTTAAGAGTCTTTCTTTCTGAGCAAAAAAATAATTACTCAGGTTTTGGTTCAGTATAACATGGTTTTATTAGCAATATTTGACAGCATGGCGACCTATTTGGTGTGCACCCATTTAGTTAACTTTCTTTGTCAATTCGTTTAAATTAGTTTAATACATTAAAGCTGTTTGTCATGTTATGAAATTGATGTAGTTTTCTTTGAGTGACCGGTTCCTGGGGTTTGCTGCTGGAGTTGCCAGGGCTGGCCCAGCTCCATCAAGCCTGTTTAAAATGGGGGCTGATTGCTAATTGGACTGCACCATGTTCCTCCAGCATCGCGGGAGGAGGCAGTGTCTTTATCAGTTTGGGTTTTTGGTATTAATACTTTGACAATTCTGTTGAGTTCATTTGTTCAGTTGTTTTCCTCAGTTGAAGTGGTGTAGCACTGTGCTGACATGTTTTGTCGTTATTGTAGTTTGTTTAAATGGTTATGTTTTGGTCTGTCCCCTGTGTGTGTCTGAATGGCCTGATCAGCCACTATATATGTCTCCCCTATGTTTCAGTCAGGAGGTCAGTTTGTGCCATTAAGGTCGCGTCAGTTAGTGCTTAAGTTGAGTTCTGTTGTGTTGACCTTTTTAACGGCCCAGAATTATAGTTTCAAGGCATTTTTTTGTCATTGTTTTTCCTTTTTTTGATATTTTTTTTTCCCAAAGACCTGTGTCTGCCTGGTGTATCTGCTCGGTCCCTGACATCCATTAAAATTAAACTGGCTAAATATACAGTCCATCAATAAGTCATGTGACAAGGAAATACATGTGGTTTTTGGACTTGATTTATAAATATGTGCAACCCCAAGAGGCACCATCCTCACTGACAACTGAAAATCATAGAATACAACCAGTGTTTTTGAAGGTATTTATACCTTCTCTCCTCCTAAAAGGAAGTGTGTGATAGAGAATGTATGATGCGCTTTTGGCAAAAGAAGGGAAAAACACAAAAAAATATTTTATTCACTTTTTACAGTCGTCCACTTGATGGATGCTTAAGTCATCTAATAAATGCCATTTGTTGATTTAGTGGAGGTATTTAGAAACAAACTCTTAAAATGCCTCTTAACATTTGGTTATGTTTTCAGACATTAGCTTTGGGATGTTTTATTACTTACTTCAGAAGTTGTGTCCTGATTCATTCGCCGCATCTTTCGGACGCTGTATTTGAAGATCGATCGACTGCGTCACAGCGGCCCGAGTAGGCTGTCCCATTTCTCCTTCACATACATCCTTCTTTTCCTGGGCAACAAACGCTCCAACGGGTGGAGCCTTCATGCTCCAACCTATCCCAACGGTTCATTGCGCGCTGGTAATGAAAATAATATGGCATCAGGTTGTTAGGTGACCTTTATTTTAAATGGTGTTGGATGTAGGGGGACTGGGCTAGGGCCGGTGGTGAAGGTGAGGGACTGAAGATATGCTGGCAGAATATGGCAGAGATTGGCATACAGAGGCAGGTGGGACCAACAAGGCAGGAATCCACTGAGCCGAGCAGGTGAACTGAAATCCAAACAGGCAAGACGACACCAGGGCTGAACGTGGCAGAGGAATGAACCTGATCCACAGGAATTTCAGGGTTAACAAACAGTCCAAACAGACACAGCTCTAAAAGCAAAGCTTGACGGTAGTGTTCGTACCGCACGATGAGTCGGGACGATCTGGCGACGACTGAAGAGTTGAACCAGGCTTTATACTGCAGGTGGATGTGGAGTAGATCGTGTGATGAACAGCAGGTGCGGATGGAGAGTGAAGGGAGCAGGATCCAGGAAGCCACGCCCAACTGAACACACACACACACACACACAGACAGACACAGATGTTAAACTGGGGACAAACAAACACAAGAGGGAAGGGAGCACAGCAGAGAACACAAGGAAAGCAACAAGAACAAAAAACAGGACCTAATTCTAACATTTGCGGTCTATGATGGCAAAGAAGGACGCTGCCCCTGCATCGGGACACAGCAAGTGTCTTCTTCAAGAAAGTCCTGAGGGTTGAATCTAGCAACATGATATTAAATTGAATGTTTTACAGTTGTAGACTCCAATGTAAAAATCACGGGTGGAGGCAGAGTAAAAGTTCACGCTGTAGAAGTTCATTATAAGAATCGATAATTGAGTTGATCCAGGATGGCGGAGTGGGGCAGGCTGTGGCGAAAGGCAGACACTGGATTGACCAGCAAGAACACCACAAGTTACAATGTAAAGTCAATATAGGAAGAAGAATGACCTGATGCAGGGTGGAGTAAAGGACCAGGGCTGCTGTCGAAAAGTCAATAAAATCTACTTTCCTAACCACTTCTCCTTGACCTTGATAGGAAACGTGTAAGCCTAGTGTAAGTCCTTCTGAGTTCTCCTTCACATCTTTGCTTGACCTCATGACGTTTTCCATCGAGGTCGAGGAGAAGTGGCTAGGAAAGGAGATTTTATTGACTTTTCCACCACAGCCTAGGGATGAGGGAGAGATCCTTTCCTAAGACTGGAAGTGGCTGTTGATGTAACTGGTTTATATTAACGGCACTGATGCCTCACAGTGAATTACAATTTTATATGATGTGTTATTATATTTTGTTGAACGTTTTACCTGCTGCTATTTCCTTTGAAATATTAAGTCTGTACTTTATTTTCCCCGCAAGGTATCATTTACTAAGTAAGGTATATTTTCTTCTCTCCTCTGGGACAAAGCCTCAACAAAACTCTGTCTACTCACCTGTATTTACTAGCTCTCTCTACCCCTCTCTCTCTCTCTCTCTCTCTCTCTCTCTGAGAAGACCTGTGGTGACAGAGTGTAATGGAGAAAAAGCTCCGCTGTGTCTCCTCATTGTTACTGGCTGCACTTGTATCACTGCCCAACAGGCAGGGGTTAGAAACACACACACAAACACACACATGCACATACACACACGCACTTGTACACACACATGCACATACACACACACACACACACACACGCAACGATGCGCAACCCACTGCTGCAGAGATCAGAGAGGATCCAGCTGGTGCAAGAAGATGGGACTGGTCAGAGGTTAATGGAGAGAAAGCAGAGGAGAGGAGGATGAAAAGGGCTGGACGAGTGGCTGGGAGAGAGGGGGGTAAAAAGGAGCAGTGGAGAGAGGGAGAGATAAACAGGGGGATGAAAGGGAAAGAGATGCAGGGCAAATAGCACAGAGGGTAAAGAGAAAACAAATGTGTATAATCAGGTGAGGCAGGAGGGAGGCGAAGACGACCAGAGTAAGATAAAGAGAGGGGGGTGTCTAAAAGCAGGGGAGTAGATCAGAGGCAAAGATGGAGGAGAGTGGAGCTGGAGGTTCAGTGACTTACACATATTTTGACTGTAACTTTGATATAAAGGTGGATACACATCTTAATTTGCACTGCCAAGAGCAGATATGTGTTTTCACAAAAAAGAGGAAAGTCACAGAAATCTTACTTTACTGGACTTTTCTGGAGCTTTTCTGCAGCTCATGGTCCCCAGAGGATCGAGAGTTCTGTTTCCTGGCTCAAGATCAAACTTTCCAAAATTAAAATGTTGTGTCTTTTCTTTGTATACTATCGCACTGTCTGTCTAAAATTAGCTTTGAGTTCAACTCTTTTGCTTGTTCTTCCTCTGCCAGTTTAAATCATCATGAAAAAAGGAAAGTATGTCTTCTCACTGACTGCAAAGCTGTCAAATACTGATCATCACAACCTCCTTTTTATTAGCAGAAATCAAACATAGTATAAATTGGCAGCTGAGCCAGTCTGTGTTTGGTTCAGAAATAATTTAGATTGCAGGTCTGTTACACTTGAATATGCTGATTTATCATAAAACTGTTGCTTCTTGATGCAAAGAGCATCTGTCGTGCGCATTCAGTGTAAACCAATAAACATTTGAATAAATCGAAAGAGGAACATCTGATTTTGTGCAGCATTTGGTTTAATGACAATAAATGTAATACAGATGGCGGATTAGTTTTCAGCTCTATGTTACTTTGCTATGGAACTATAGATTTAAATAGGTTACTGCATCCTGGCTAATAATCTTGCTTGCATTTGGTAGTTACTTCATGCTTGTTCCACATCTTGATCAGACCACACATAGGGTCAGCGGTTCAACACACACACACACACACACACACACACACACACACACACACACACACACACCGCTCAACCCAAAGAGGATTGTGCAGTAATGCTTTTCCTCCATTTGGGTATAGTGTGGAGTTAAGCTTCAGTTTCTATGCACATCATGCAACATGTTGTAAGCCTGAAGAGATCAAAACAGGAAATGCATTAAAAGTTTGATTTGTACCGCACTGTTTTACATCTACTAAGAAAGTACAATAGAGTTTGGTCATTTACATTAAAATGGCAACAAACCTTTTGGTTTCTGCTGTCTGTTGGAAACCCACACTTTCCCTTAACGATTTCTTGTGTATTCTGCAGGAGGCATCCTTTAACTGTCTTTTGCATTTGCAAAGCAGACTGAAGTTCATTTATCCCTCTGTGTGGTTACATTAACTCTAATCGTGTGTAGCCAGGTGTCACTCTGTGTTCGGCACTCAGAGTGCTTCCCTTCTTTGATTTAGTGTTGTTAATGTAAATCACAGGATAGTGTGACAGGCCACACCAACAGTGTGGCACAGTATGCTTTATCATCAATGTGTTACATGGACCGAACACATCACAGCCCAAGTCACAGAGGCATGATATCAACCTGCATTTGAAAGTTACATACACGACAGGAGTGGTGACCATTGACTTTTAGATCAATAGTCTGTCTTTCCTTCCTTTCCAGTGCTCCTTGAGTTTTCTGTTCTTGCTCTTGTGTTCGTGTCTCCTTGTTCTCACCCATTCGACAGATTTAGCTGTATCCCAGTGCAGCCACTGGATGGTGTGAAGGACATGGACCATGACAGAGAGTCCTTTGGAGGCCTTGATGGCAAAGCTTAAACTGTGCCTCACAAAGACCAAAACTACTGGTGCATTTAAGCATGTCACCTTGTTAGCTTGAGACAAATATTTGCTGTTTGGCCACTGTTGCCCCCCAAGTTCACATCGAGTACCATGTACACAACACACTATAGATGGCAGCTTTATTTTTTTTTCCAAAGAGACCCAGATACCAACCAGTATTCCCGTACTAGAATACTACCTGCAGCATGTGCTGTATGTATGTATGCCAGTTAGTTTGTGGTAATTTGATGAAGCACAGCTGAAAGAAGATGTGAAGAAAATCTGAAATAATGAGGATGTTAGGATAAAATTTCGTGACATGGCTCGGCTACAACACAGATTATAGATTACCTCAGAATTTTGTATTTATTAATTTATTATTATTTTTATTTTGACTATTTTCTTTTCTTTCTCTTTTTACTTGTGGTTTGTTCATATTTTTAATTGCTATTATTAGTTATTCATATTTTCTGATTTTCTAATATCCTTTTTTTTGTTCTGTAATTCTCTTTTCTCTTTGCACGCTTGTAGGTGGAGCCAGGAGGTCTCACGATATACAAGCACACTTGACTTATGACATTTCACTTATGTTTAATCCCTCCAGTAATATCCAATCCATATGCCCAGGGAAATTGTGGGGCACAATTTTATGACATTCCCCAGACAAAACAATTAATCCATAATTGGCAGATTAGTTATTGATATCAGTAGGTATGCAGATGACACCCAGGTTTATGTAGCACTTAATTCTAGAGCTCTCTCCACTTGATTTACTTCAAAATTACATTTTCATTGTTAATTTACGGCTGGCCCAAGGTTTTCTCAGAATCAACAGGATAAAACAATGGTTAATCTTCCCAACATAGCTAAAAGAAGGCAAGAAATATAGTATCACTGATTCTGTGCAGTTTTCCAACTGACTATCATGAATAGATATATTACTTATATCACTTAAACAAGATTCAAAAGGTCAGACCTTCTCCTTACAGACAAACTTACTGCCTCCACTACAAAAATGCATTGCAAAAAGTCCGTACAACAATGAACTGTTGCTATAAGAGCAACTCTACTGGGCTCCAGTTAGCCTCAGGATAGAAATCAAAATCTCTGAACTCTGTAAAGCTCTTCATTGACGTGTCCCTGAACATAACGTTGGTATGCTGCCAAAACAGGTCCTTGGTGGAGCCTGCAAATCCAAGGCCTATACTTCTCAATCTACACAAATATAAACTCCAGTAGAGCTGCCGACTTTACTTAAATACCTGAACTCTGAAATACTCTCCTAAAGATAGCTTTTGAATTCAAGCTATTGAGCCTCTTTTCTAAGTAACTGCCTTGCCTAATGTACAGCTGTTATCCTTACATAATTACTTGTGTTTTTCTTTTATTGTGCTTTTATTGCATTTGCAGCCATATTTGAAACAAGCAGGCACTCAAAGGCCCAGTCATATGAGGACATACGGTACTGGCTGAAAACATAGTTCATATTTGACCTTCCAGAGCATGCTATGTGTTTTTAGGTGTGCAAATTTATGCTTTCATTAAACATCATTATGTTTATGGCTACGGTTAAGTACTGTAGGTAGTGAAAGGCTCAGTCATTTGAGGACATATCGACAAAGAGCGCTGCTGGATGCACGGAGGTACATTGCTGTCTTCCTCTATAATGACTTGTTTGTGTCTGACTTCCCGCAAAGGTTTCTTTAGGTTGAGGAGTTTCAGTTCTTCAGGTTGATTTTTCAGTTGAACAGCAAAACAGTGAATAGCACCTCAAAATCCCTGGCTTGGAAAACACACTATATACTATTTGACAAGCTGTGTCACTGAAGCATTTCCACGTGTCTGAATGTGATTAAAGTAGCAGAAGATTTTCAGGGTACGTGTCTCCCTTCATTACATATGCATTTAAGGGAGGATCAAACAAAAAAATTGAAGGAGACATGTAAAGAGAGGATGATAACTGTATATATTCCACTGGATTTACTAAAGTCATGCAGTTTATAAAAGTCAGTTTTATGGGAAAAACTCTCTGGAGACCACACGCACACAGAGCAGCTGAGAATTACAGGAGCCACAATATAAGATAAGTGCATTAAATATGGGCTTTTTATAACTGAAACTGCTTATTATAAAGATAAAGTTAAGCAATTAGGCTATAATTATTACAACCTGTATCACTATTATACGATGGCCCTGAGACCTCAACCACACTGCAACTTAAGAAAACACTTGCAAACACAAAACACAAACAAATTCAGAAAACATCGTCATCAATTTGACAACACATGAGCTGCAAATACTCACGACACAAAGGAAATGTTTCCAGGGGACACTAAAAAATGAAGAACCTGACTGGGGCGCACTTATTGTGAGAATTTGCAGCTTGTGTTGTCCAAATGATGAAGCTGTTCTCAGAATTTGTGTTTTGTCTATTAGCATGTGTTTTCTTAAGTTGCAGTGCGTTGAGCTCTCAGGGCCACCGTAGTATTAACATCAGCATCAACAGCATCTCCACCTGCTGCTCTGTGAGCTGCTGCAGGACCTGCTGCGCTCTCTCTCTCTCTCTCTCTCTCTCTCTCTCTCTCTCTCTCTCTCTCTCTCTCGCTCTCTCTCTCTCTCTCCACTGGTTGGGTGCCTGCTGTATATCTTGCGTATTAGCTGTCTCATACTATACCTCAACGATACTTGATTTCTGTGCTTTGTAAAGAGATTTTCCAACAAACAGTTCAAATGTAGTGATAGTTAAAATAGTATGACTGGGAGAAATTCCCAAGAGAACCATGTCCCTGTAAATTTATGGGCAAATTCCTCCAGGAATTCACTTGGCTTTATTTATTTATCAATTTACTCCTCAAAGGATTGATGAATAAACTAATTTTCTCTGCCACTAAAGGAGCTAATATATATTTCATCGATAAAAAAACTCTATTTATATTAAACTACCTGACTTGCAGTACCTGTTTTTGCTTTATCTTTCCTTATAGTTTTTTCATCTTACTATGTTTATTTTTAATCACCAAAACACCAAAGTAAATTCCTCGTATGAAACAACAGCAATAAACCTGATTCTGATTCTAATGGATTATCGGCAAAACTGTTGTTTTGTTTACAAAATGAAAATGTCAAATGTCATTTTGAACACTGTCATTTTAATCCACTGAAGCAGAAGCAGATCTGTGATGTATTATCAATAGCCATCATGCTGGTGTTTTTGAAGGCGTATTCATGCCAGCAGCAGTTCCTCCAAGAAGCCAGTTTACGCACCCAAATTTCCTCAGGCTGCGTCGTCCTGAGTGTCTTGCACTGTATGCATACATCCAAAGATAATCAGTCTTTCGCTGCGAGGAATCCAGACAGCAGGAGGCAATCTATGACAGAGTGGAAAGGTCGATGTTGCATTTTGCACATTGTCTGTTTATACTGCAATTTCAAGCAAGTGGTGGCTTGTGAGAAGATGCTGACATGGTGTCACTCCCTTGTTAGATGAGAATAGAGTGCTTTGATAGAATCTACAGAGCGTTGTTTTTAGTTTTTTTATAAATTGTCATTGTTTTGTCATCAGTTTTTATTGATAAGAATATATATCACATTTTGTATGTTCTTCTGAAACTAATGGATAGACTAGTTAGTGCTGTATACACACATTATATATATTTAATTATACTGCATAGTCATATTACATGCGGTTTCAACATTCATGTTTAACAATGGAAATAACAACAGACTATAACCTGCTCCACAAAAGAGATATGGCTTGGTCAGCTGTGATTGGATGGCACAAGTATGTTCTCTTCAACTGTATGAAGGTTGATTATGAGAAATACACTAATTAGCTGTCTTATCAAAAGTTAGATGAAAAGTTTGATATGACTGTACTCGAACTACTTCATGGTACCCAGCAGCCAGGCGCAGCATCCTCATGGAGTCTCCACTGGTTGCCTTGAAATTTCACAGTGATGATAAGCAGCAGGAGGTCACTGCACCAGCCAAGAAATAGGCTACTGGTTTCTCCCTGCCTCTTTTTTTCATGCAAAACTCATTGGCTCCATAGTTAATTCACACACAAGCATGGTGTTTGGTCTCATCTGATTCTTGACTAGAACGCCAATAAGCATATTTCCCGAACATGTTGATACATCGCTTTAACTAACTTGACTTAATAGTTCAGTGTCAATTATTATATAGCACCGAATCATGACATACATCTCAAGGCACTTCACAGAGTAAGGTCAAAACCTTACAATATTATAGAGAGGAACCCAACAGTTCCCACCATGAGCAAGACCTTGGTGGAATGAACCAGTGGAGAGAGAAAAACTCAGTGTTACCAGGAAGAGACCTCTGACAGAACGGGACTCGAGGTGGGCTGCCGTCTGCCCCAACTGGTTGGATTGAGAGGAGAGAGATGGGGGAGAGAGGGAGACGGAAGAGAGAGACCAGGAACAGCTGTATATACTGTTGTATGTAAGCTGTCAGTGTGGTTGTTGTATTGATAGTAATAATTATGATAATAATTCATTTTAATTATTATTAATAATTAATTATCTAGTTAAAATGTCAAAATCTGTTGCTTTGACCAAAATGCTAGCTAAAATCTAGGAGAAATGTTTACTCTAAGACTATGCTAACAGGCGTAGATGTGCCAACAATGGAGATAAGTTATGCCAAATTTAGCTAGCTAAGTTATCTCAACACACTCACCATGTCAAAAGTTGTTTTACTCCACCAACCTTTGTCACTGAGAAGTTAACATTAAGTGCTAGCAGGCTAACAATAGGAAACCGATGTTGGTAAGAGAAGAGAAACAAATGACAAATCTGATACTTGTACCTTTTGGCTGCTATATAAAAAGTACAACATTACTCTATCCTGTGTTCTATTTCCTACCTCGGGTTATTGAATCCAGTCAGCTCTTGTGGATCATCCAGTAAACTAAATACTGTTAATGCAGAAGTACTGATATCATTTTTATAACTCCATATGAAAGCCCTGCAATAGAAATGTCCTTTCTCGGCTAATAGCAATAGATGTGTTCATCAGTCTTTACTGTATGTAATGTGATGAGATTTACCATGTTTTTGTTGGGTGTGATTGTGGTTGTGGCCATAAATGTATTATTCACCTATTAAATATAGAATAGAATATTTACCACAAAAAACTGCTGAGAAATATATATATACATTTTTTTTTTTACTTCATACTTAATTCCCAACCATCATATTTCCCTTTACACCTATTTTCACTGCTAACATTTGAGAACAAATTAGGATGCAGTGCCAACTGTAGTACCACTACTGAGCTGGTGTGATGAAGGACTACCATGGTCAACATTTAAGTGCTTCTGATGGGTACTTCTGCACGCATACTGAGCAAATAAGTCCGCATTTCAACAAGCAGTAGGTACAGTATGAAATCTTTTCAGGCTACACAGGGTATTGATTCCTACAGATGGTAATACATTTCTGAGAGGATCAGGGATGCGCTGCAAGCTGAGGTACATCCAATTAAACATAAGTTGGTTGAATGTTCATCTCTGCCTCTCAAGGCCACCCTACACCATGCATGTGTGATCACACATACACATTCACTTTCTCTCAGACTAAGACCGATGCTATTCCACCACCATCTGTGTCCACTCGATGCTAATTTGATTTGTGAATTCATTATAGGGGAGTCTCCTAAAGCCTCAGTCCTGTATATGTGTATGTGTGTATATTTTCCTCTCTGCAGCATGAGAGTCAAGATTAATACATGTGTACAAGCATGGGTACACTCATCTTTCTCTCATCTATATTCCATATTTCATACATGTCCTGTTCAGTTCACATCTTTAAAGCTCTCTGCCATCCTACTGCATGTGTTCTGGACCCCATACCTCCTCTGAGCCATACCTCACACCATTGTCCCAGGAAACACCTGATAAATGCTTCACTAGTTTCCAACTGCATTCAAACAGGCTCAGGTAACACCTCTGTTCAAAAAAGCGTCACTTGGCCCAAGTTGAGAACTATCAGCTGGTCTTGTTACTTCCATTCTTATCTAAGTCTATCAAAAGGGTGGTTTTCACACAGGTCTCAGAATTCCCCCCTTGATCCAAATCAGTCAAGTTTTAAGAGCAACCACTCCACTGAACCAGCTTTGTTGTCTGTGACAGAAGCCCTAAGGGTAGCTAGAGCTGCAGCTCAGTCCTTGGTTCTTATTTTACTGAATCAGCAGCCTTTCCCACGGTGAACCACCACATCCTGCTATCTGTACTCTCTGATATGGGCACTTTGGTCAATGTGCATTCTTAGTTTGAATCCTATCCCACTGGGTGTTCTTTCATTTCAATTTTGCATTGCCTTCTCACAGGGGTGCCAGAAGGTTCAGTGCTGGAGCCCCTTCTGTTTGCAATATGCACCACCTCCAATTATCCACTTGCATTGATTTTCATATCACTACTATGTAGACAACACCAAACTAAACCTGTTATTCCTGCCAGAGTACCCAAGACATATCCACATAGATGAAGGAACACCACAATCAACCAAACCTCTCTAAGACTGAACTCTTCAATCATTCCCTCCATCACAATATCAACATTAAAAACGCCTCTTCATCTCTCACCCCAACTAAGGTCACGAGAAACCTTGGTGTCATGATTGATGACCAACTATCCTTCTCTGACCATGTTGCATCTGTCCCCCAGTTGTGCCACTTAGCGTTATACAACATAAGAAAAATCTAGCTTTTCCCAACTCTTGGTCCAGGCCATTCCCCTCTACTGTGTCTCCCTTCATGAAAAATGAAACCTTTACAGATGACGCAGAATGCAGCAGTGGATCTGGTTTTCGATTAACCTAAAAGGGCACATGTCACTCCGCTGCTCATTGACCTCCACTGGCTACCCATGGCCGCGTCAAGTCACTAATGCAGCCTTCAGATTGACTGCTGGGACTGAACCATCTACTTGAACTACAGCCTTATGCTCCTTCTCACCCACTGGATTCCTCCAATGTATGTTGTCTGGCATTGTTATCCCTGTATACAAAGTAATCTCAATCCAGACTGTTCTTATTTGTTGTTATCCAATAGTGGAATGAGTTATCAAATACTATAAGAGCAGGGGCAACTCTATCTACGTATCTTCAAGAATCTATATTTAAGCAACTCCTCTCCGAACACCTCTAACACTCTCACATGCCTAACTTGCACTTACTGTGCACATTTTTTAACCTGATCTCCTTGCACTTTGTCTTATTGAACCAATTTAGTAGTTATTGCTTCCTGTCCCTCACTAAGTCACTTTGGATAAAAGTGTCTGTCAAATGAGTGTCATTAAAAATGTAAATATAAATGTAAGCTGTACATGGACATATTCTCAAACTGAATTTTGCTGTTTACATTTAATGCATTTTGGCCTTCTTTGATTAGGAATCACAAGATGCTTGAATTTTTACCTCCACTATTGATGCCCTATCCTGCTCTACCATAGAAAATTCACACCATAGTTGACCTGGCTGCTGCTTTCTACCTTTTTTATTTGATTAAAAAACTGTCATGAGCAAAACAGTTTATGTTATGAAAATAACAAACACAATATTCCTTCCTCCATGCTATAGAATATAAGATATGATTCAATTTCCTGTTACTTTCAACACAGTGAAGTTGGTCTCTTCTCCTCTGATTAAGCTAAAGTTTGAAGATTGTTTATTTTTGCAGATAAATTAAGGTTGTAGAGGTAAAATCCAGGGGGTGAACTTCTGTGTTCACTTTTGGTCGATCTTAGAGACAAGAGTTTGAATTCACTGTATAATTTAAGTTCATTCAGAAAGCTCAAGTAGACCCCATTTCCTGAATCTCTGTAATGGAGGTTGCAAGTGCAGTCAGAACTGACACTACTGTATTATAAGAATAAGGATGAAATATACTGTTTTTTTTGTTTTCTTTTTAAAAAACAAAAGAAAACACATCCATAAATGGATAATGGGCAATCAAAGCAATTGACTGACACACTAGAGAACAGGGTTTGCATCGAAAGTCCTGTCTGTTGTTAGGTTAGCGAGTCCTTCCTGAGGTGTCTCAAATCCTTGTAAAGATTTTCTTATCTAAACCATATCACAATCTTTCCCTAACCTTAACCAAGTCCAGTTACAGTCAAAATTTTTTAACTGATAAAATCACCTATTTGCGACTTGCCAAATATGTAAGTTAACATTTCCTCATTACATTACTCCTTCCACATTACAGTCAGTCATTCTGTGTGTAATGTGGAAGGGGCTGCAGGGAATTCTCAATATACTTCACAGCTCCCTCCGGAAGGGTTTTTGCCTCTTTGAGCTTGTTGTTTTGGTTTTATAAGCCCCAACATCACTGTTTTGGTTCACTTACCACCCTTGGGATGCCATCTGCTATCAACAGTGAAGATGTCAGATCAATAAAAGCTCAAATAAATCCTTTTTTTTTTATCTTTTGTTTTTTCTTTCTACACTGGCTATTTACACTCATATACATATAGATGACAAACATGGTCAGTACAGGATGAAATTAAAAACCAAAGGTTTCATTGTCATATACAGTGGGCTCCAAAAGTCTGAAGACAAGTGTCTAAGACCCCATTGTAAGTACTTGGATCCCCTGAGACTTTCATGCTTGTGCTGAATGTCGAAAGTTATATTATACTGTGGATTTCTCTGCAGACTGATCGGTGAATGAATGAACCAATACTTATTTGTCTGAACGCACACAATGTTTTGCATGTTCCTGTGTTTTTCTTCTGGCCATGAGGATGTTTATTACTGTCTCTCAGAAGCAATGACAAATGTAGTGTGATATTAGAGCAGAGAAGGGTGGAGCAGGTGGTTGCCAACATTGGTTTCTTTTAACCATGGTCGTAATCTTTCTCTAACCATAACTAAGTAGTTTAAATTGCCTAAGCTCAACTACATCTTAATTATATAGCTTGCAGATGATAAAATGTCCGTTAATCATTTTCTTGTAACAAAAAATAGTTTGAGAGTCACTGGAAAATAAGTTATCCTGAAGATTGGGATACTGGATAAGAAAAGGCTCAGATGGAAGAGGGATTATGAATGGCAATGACAGCCTGTTGTGTCTGTTTTGGTTCCAGGATTGTTGGAAAGTTTATAAATGGATTATAAAGAAAGATAGCTGTATGGAAGATGATGGCTGGACCGCTAAAAGGTTACTGTATGGAATTCTTTGGGTGAGGATAGTAAAGGAAAAAGCAGATGCAAACACATACTTCAAATGAATGGTTAATTATTCTTGATACGGGTGACTTGATAATTTATGATGTGCAGTGACTGGATGAATGATGGAACTTGTTGAGTGATAACTTGATGGACAGATAGAAGGGCTCGTGGTTGAAGAGACATAAGTGAAGGAGGGTTTTGGTCTATGCTGAAGACCCAACACACATTTCCCTCTGTTATCACCACATTTCTGAATGTGTGTTGATCTTTCAAATTTATTTTTTTTTCATGCTTGTGTACAACAATTGTTAGCACTTCCCACATTGTGCAAGGGTTTGAGAGTAATCTCTGCCAGGGGGTGTGGGCGATATATATGCAACTCTCACTAAAAGGACAAAGGGGATTGATGATGGAGAAAAATGGAAGGCCAAAGGGGGAGGATGAATGAATGTGGAGATGGAGAGATCGGCCTACATAGATGGATTGACTGAGGGAGGGCCAGCGGGAGGGACAAGTATAGATAACTAAATAGATGGATAGAGATTGAGCTACAGGCAGGTTGTGAGATATAAATGAATGGACAGATAGAGGGATAAACTGACGCAGAGAACGATAAGGTCGGACAGTGTTTAAAAGAGGTCATGATCTACACAGTCTGTGCTCTAGTTTCTGGATCCGGTCCTCCGCTAATCTGAGGTATGAGTTTCCGTTAGTGGTGTTCTTCTGTGCGTTCAGCCAGGGGAGCTAATGGAATTAAAAGAACAAAGTTGTTCTTTTCCCTTCACTCTCTTTAATTACACAAAACAATGCAATCAATGATGAGGGAAACAGAATGAATCCCCCACCTAGAGCGATAGAGGACTTTTTTCTTTTGTGTCTCAGTGGTCTGTTGGTCCACCACTTTTGTTCTACAAGGTAGATTATCATGACATTTTATACAAATATTCATGGTCTCCAGAAAACAAATGCTGACTTTGGTGATCCCTTGACTTTTTCCTCTAGCACCGCCAGCAGGTTAGCATTTTTTAATTTTGAGTAAAATATCTTGACAACTGTTAGATTGATTATCTTGACATTTTGTTCAGACATTCAAGGTCCCCAGAGGATGAAGCCTAATGAAGCTTAGTGAAAGTTCAACCAGAAAGACCATGCTACAATCTCTGTGAGCCAGTCATCTCATTGCCGTCAAACTTTAAGAGCCGTTCCTCTCTCTGCTGCTGTCAGCTGTCATTTCAGTGTCAGACCGACGCAACCCTCCATCCCATTCACTGCCATTTTTCTTCAGATCCAGCCCTGCATCACATCCATCCAGATTTTTAGCCATCACTCACCTCTTCTCCACTACCATCAGTGTCTAGACTCCATTAAGTAATTTTCCTGTACTCCTCATTGCCTGACCTCCCCTAAAATAAATGATGATTTTACAATGGAACAAAGACTCCTCTCAAATTTCTCACCACAGCTAATAAATGTATTAATTTGAATTTCTTTCCAAGCCCCCCCCCCCTTCAATTAAGTCTCTCCTGTTTTGAAATTACTTTCGTGACTTTTGTGATTTCTTGACATTTTCCTCTGGCAGGTCAAAGTTTTCAATTATCCAGCCAAATATTTCAACGTCTAATACATGGATTGGTGCCAATTTTGTTAGACATTCATGCTTATCAGATTAGAGATTGTCATGACTTTGGTGAGTCATCCTCCTACCAATAGGCTGATTTTTATATTCAGAATGATACATCTAAAAATCTGTTGGATGGATCATCATGAGATTTGGCATGAACATTCATGTTCACCATAGAATAAGTTGTAATAACTTTGGTGGTGCCCTAACTTTATCTTACACCATAATCAATTTCTCTAATACGTTTGGTGTACACGGACCAAATACATTCCCATCAGCCTCGGATGTAGTAGTATGTGTTTAGTGCTGACTATCAAATGTCAGTTTGCTAACAAACAAACCCAAGGTGTTAATTCTAGGTGGTCAGTGTAACTGTTTTTGCAGTACATTATGATGTCATAGTGAAGTTAGCCTTTGATTACCTGAAGGCGGTCTTGAGATGTCAAATTCAAGAGGCCAAAAACGTGTTTTGTGAGGTCACAGCGCCCTTTGACCTTTCACCACCACAATCTAATCAGTTCATCCTTGAGTCCCACTGAACAACTGTACCAAATTTGAAGAAAATCCCTGAAGGTGTTACTGAGCTATCATGTTCAAGATAATGGGACCATGATAAACCTAATTTGCTAAATGTTAGCAGGTCAAATGATTGCTTTGCAGTGTTGCAGTATAGCTAACCAGCAAGAAATGTTGGACCAAAACCACAGCCCTAGTTCTGTACAAAATGCACTCTGGAGTTTAGCCATAGCTAATATGAGGTTTAAGGATTCCTGGTTAGCAAAACCAGGTCTGTATCTTTATCCTGCTCAGCTCAGTGAGGCACAAGGGATAAATTCGTGGTCAGTATGGATAGGATTGACAATATTAAGATGGACTTTTACCTCTCCTTTTAACACTTTCATAGTGAGCACGTTAGCATGCTGACGTTAGCATTCAGCTCAGAGCCTCACAGATGCTGGTCTTGTTTCCAATAGTTACTTATCAGATACAAGATGTTTCACCCTCTTTCATCATCTGGTTTTAAGTTGCATGTATGTTCTATCAGTAACAGAGCAGCAGCAAAACTAACATTTAATTTCCTATGTATGACGCATTAATAAGAGGCCAAAGGAGACAGTTGGATGATGGATAGGGGTCGTGATAACCAGATAAAACATTTACCACAAAATGGAAAGATGACAAAAAGCACTCAGTGGATGGATGAATGTTTAGAGACAGGACTTGAGGGAGAACCCAGATTAGATTAGGTAGACAGGTAGAGAGACCTGGATTTGACATACAGCTCTGCTATTTGTGAAGAAGGGACAGAGGAGATGCATGAATGGATGAATGAATGGATGGATTTTGGGGAAGATAAATGCAGAGGCATGTTCCTGTCCTAGGCATGCTTGTAAATCTAATCCATGACAAGCCCTGTCCATCTGACAGCAATGACAGCCATAAGCACAGTCAAGTAAAACTTTTTAGTAGAGGGAGACAGAGACAAAAAGAGTGAGGCTGGAAAGAAAGAGGGAGAAATAATGTCAAGTTTGTCTTCGGGGGACTGAATGAGGAAGATCTAAAAGGGCGGGAGGTTGGAGAGGGGGCACTGAGATGATTTTTTGTATTGGACGGGGGAGTACAGACTGAGAACACAGTGTCAACACATTTCAGAGATGGATAGAGAGGGAAGGAGAGGCAGGCAGGTACAAAGAAAGATGGCTACAGGGGAAGTGAGAGGAGTGTTAACTTGTCTGTTATTGAGCTCCTGCCAAGACAGAAGCAGAGGAGCTGAAGTGGCAGTATTGTAGAAAGCCACATTGACGACTGCCGCTCGGTACAGGAATGTTAAACAGTAGAAGCACAATATACTGATTTTCTGTGCTTCTCATGCTCAGAGTTCAAGCGCAGCACTTAACCTTAGCCTTATATCAACTCCTCCGTCTCACTTTGGGTGAAATTTGGTCATTACATATAAAGAACATATATCTATTAAACACTTTCATACCTAGAAACTATGAAAAGACTATATGTCAAGCTAAATGTGATATGTAACCCAGACTCAACATACAGAGAAGACAAGAATGGTAGATTTGGAGAATTAAAAGAATATAGTAAAATTAACACTCCTCTTTTTTGTACTTTATCTTGTTCAAGTAGCATGACTTCAGTGCAATATATTCAGAATTCACTCTTCACACACTCCCGTACTTATGTGAGTGAATGGGAAACTAACTCTTTCACATGTCAGTTTCACATGGGTGTAAATGTGTTTTTCGTTTTGTTTGTTTTTTTGGGGGGTTTTTTGGTCCATAATCCAGACTGTAGCTGTGGATGTACACAAACACTCTATTCAGCAGAAGCTTCAACATACACTGCATTCAGAAAGTCTTCAGACCCACTCCGTTTTGTCACATTTTGTTATTTACAGCCTTGTGCTGAAATACAAAAAAAAATACTTTTCCCCTCATCAAACTACACTCAACAACTTAAAGTGACCAAGTGAAAACAGAATTTTAGAAATTTTAGCAAATTTATTAAAATGGTATTCAGACCCTTACCCTACTATGACACTTTAAATTTAGGAAGTTCCTCTCATGTCCTCACAGGATCTCTGAAGCTCAGCCAGAGTGACCATCGGGTTATTGGTCACTTCTCTTACCAAGGCCCTTCCCCTGTGATTGCTCAGTTTGGCCAGGCAGCCAGCTGTAGGAACAGTCATGTTTTTTTTTACAAACTTCTCCCACTGAAGAATGATGGAGGTCACTGTGCTCTAGAGAACCTTAAATGCAGAAGGTTTTTCTTTTTTTATCCTTCCCTAGATCTGAGCCTCAACACAATCATGTCTCTGAACTCTCCACCCAGTTCTTTCCTACTCATGGTTTATTCTCTGATCTGCATTGTCAGCTGTGAGACTTCATATAGGCAGGTGTGTGCCTTTCCAATTCATGTCCAATCAGCTGAATTTACCACATGTGGATTCCAGTCAAGATGTAGAAACATGTCAAATAGGAAGCACCTGAGCTACATTTCATGTGTCATAGTAAAAGAGACTGAATACTTATGTCAATGGGATGCTTCAGTTTTTCCTTTTTAATACATTTGCAAAAATGTCTAAAATTCTGTTTTTGCTCTGTCATGATGCGGTATTACGTGTAGATTGATGAGCCAAAAATATTGTTTTTTTGATTTTAGGATAAGGCTACAACGTGTAAAAGAAAAATTGAAGGGCTCTAAAGACTTTCTGAATGCAGTGCATGTTTGTTAGTCTTTTTCAGTGAACTCAAGGTATCTCAATCACTGCTGTCATATTTCACTCAGAGTTAGTTTAGCGATTACGTGTTCACACGAGAAAGTCATGTTTTCTCAGTCACTGGTGTGATGACAATTTCTCTTATGTCACTCCATTATTCACGTAAAAAAACTCATTTTCAAAACCCTGTGTTATTCTATGAAGGTGATGGCAGGAAGTTAATTTGATAAATCAAGTGCATCTCCTGATAGAATCCCTTTTCCTTCTTCTATCCTTCTTATTGATGTGACTGGTGCTTTTGCTCATTTACACTATTTGATTTGAAAACTCTACTGCTGGCTTCTCTCTGCTTGTGTGGCTCATATTTGTTGTTGTTGTGCTGTCATGCATTCAAATGATATTTGAACCTCCATTTTCCAAGATTTGAAAGTTGGCAGATGAATAGCAGATTTTCTTTTTAAAAGGCAGACGTTAGCAGACTGCAGTCTTGTTGACAACATCCATGTTTGTTTCTGCCTCTTGTAACACAAACAGACAGGTGTTTCTTCTACTCCAGCAGCAGCCTTCCTATGTCTTTGCTCTCGAACCAAACCTTCCTCGACTACAGCAACAGCAGCAATAATTATTCCTCCAAAACCTGTCAGCACCTTTTCATACAGAGGCTTTTTATGTGCCTTTTTCCTAATTAGCATTTAATTACATGGTCAGGTCAACAAAAACCAATTTCTCTCCTGTCAGCTGTAAAATAAACAAGACCTAACAGCTTCATAAAGCAGACACCGCCATAAAAAAACTGAATCTGCCTCCTATTGTCAGTGGAGTAGCTGCAGGACTTTTCTCCTGATGACTTTGTTCAATGTGTCTGGAATTCATTTTAAAGCCCTATAGTTGATAAACCTTCAAAAAGTACATGTTATTACAATCAAACGTCCTATACTTTCCTGATAATCTCTGCTTTTTATAATGAAACTTAGCTTTGTTGTGGATTTTCTTCTTGCCTGGGTGATAACACTCTTATTTTGAAACAATTAATGATTCATTTTCCCAAACAAAAACCTTGTCTTATCCTATATTAGTGTTCAAAGGTCATTTGTATTAAAAAAAGAAGAAAAAAAAAGCAGATTAATTTGTAATTAGCCTTTGTTCATTAGACTTAAGCGATAATGGGGCGAAGGGTAACGTGCTAATTGGAGTAATATGCTAATTGAAGGTAAACTAATTTGCTCTCACAGCTAGAGGTTTCATGGGCCCTGGAGGTGAATGTAAGGCGTAGGACGTCATGTGACTGCTAACCTTGAGCAACGGCGTACATGCAAAGTAAAAAAGGCAAGAGAGAGAGAGAGAAAGTGAAAAGGTGAACGGGTGTTGGGTGAAAATTGGCTTCTTTAAAGTTTGGACTCAAGCACACAGACTGACTGCAGAAAAGAAGAGTGTGAGGTGGGAGCAGTTTTTATATTGCTCATAACAGCAGGTTGAAAAATGTGTTCTAGGTTTGGATGGAGTTATTTAACTGACTCATTCAATTTAAGTCCAGTCCTGTAGAGAAAGACAAACTCAACAAAAGTTGTTGTTGTGTTTGTTGTTATGAAGAAGTATGACTTAACACCTCTGCTAATAAGCCATTAAAACTGCTCTGTGTTCACTGAGAGTTGGACCTGAACATAATTCACTGACAACATAAGGAACACTTCTGTACATATTACTACGTTGTTTTTATGTATTTGTATGCATATATTTGTATATTTTAAGGGATACTCTACTTATCAGAAGAAAGAAAAGAAGCTCCAAAAGTGCTGAATCCTACAACTTACAATTCCTATAATGCAACTCTTCACCACGTTTCATTTCAATTTTCAAACTGTAACACAATCCAGTCTAAGCTGAGATAACCCTAATGACACCACAAGTGTTATTTCTCTGACTTGACAAAGCTCCTCCAGAGCCACTAGAAACATCATACAACTCTTTTAACAGGCGGAGTAGTGCTCACGATAAGAAGTAAACTGATCTTGAAGGTTATCTGCTGCCACTAGATGTCACACGAGACCACCAGTACTCAGACCAAAGCAAACGCTTTGTCTAACACATCTCCAGCCTCCGTTTGGCTTCCACCGCCGCTTCCCTCTCTTCACTTTCTAAAGGTCTTAAAGGTCTTGAAAGCAGCCACCGACATGTAACATTATGTTGCCATCAAGTTACTTACATATTGAGGAGAAGAAAAGCCAGTTCTGAGTCAAGCAAGACCCTTTAGCAGCTCATAGGGTTCTCCATCTCAGTAAAGAAAAACAAGTATTGTCTCCTCAGTCAGATTGGTAAAGAAATTCAGCGAAAAGATGAGACTGATGGAGTCAGTAAAGACACTGACAGATCTGGCAAAAGCTTGGATGTATTGACCAACCGACTGGGATTTGAGCTGTCTGTCCCCTTGCCCAGTCCGCCTATGCTCTTGGAGGCCCTTTTACACAAAAAATATGGTTTTGTCAATGGTGGAAATTCTTGAAGGTAGCTTTCACCTGAACACTGTTTACTGCACTGTGCCGCCTCACCCATGGACAGTCCTTGTGAGTTCACAAACTTGGGGAGGGCCAACGGTTTAACAGAAGGGACTCACATGTACTAACATGGACGTACAGCCAGACCAGCTACCAAAACAAAGACCACAGAAGCTCAGGTTGCAGCACGCAGAGGGGGTGTGACTTTGTTCTCTGATCAGGATGCCATTACTCCACCATATCTTTACATAGATAACGGTTGTTTGCTGCTACATTATTGGTTACAATTTTCTGAACAGAACCTTGAATGTGTAAAATCAGTGTAATACCCATTTAATTACATGTTCATTTATTTTCCATGGCCGCTGTGCACACCAACAGCACTCTGCAGCCGTAGCATACTGCCTTTGCCAGCAGTTGGCTCTGACCTGGAGAGCATGACGTCGGATGCACTGCAGTCAGTTGGATAGAGTGGCAAGTGGAGGCAACAGGAAAGACAAGAGAAGAATGAGGACGATATAGTGAGCCATGAAAAACTGCAAAAACTGCAAGGAAAGTTTGTTAGAACTCAAAGATTGATGGAAGAGAACATTTGATCCATCATACAGGGAGATTGAGTTTAGCGAGGGAGCAAGGCGAATGGTTATGAGTCAAGATAACTCCAGTAAAGAGCTGTGCTGCATTAAATTTAGAGGGACTCAACATCAGCAGCTAAAGAGCACAGAGGAGAAACAGAGCGAGCTATTGAAGAAAATTAGTTATGGGTCAAGATCAGTGGTAAAGACTATGTTCCATTAACTTGACGGAGGAGTGAGCAAGCAGAGTACATTTGGGCAAGTCTGGCAGGAGGCCAGGTTATTTGAGATTTAGAGCAAGGGTATGGAGAGTGCCATGAGGTGATGATTGGGTCACAAATTACTTTAATAAAACACTATGCATCATTGATTTCTGTGTTAGGTGGCAACGTGATATTCACTCATGTGTTATAATGTACTTTTCAGGAGCAAGTGGCTTCGGAGCAAGTTAAATTTCAGTAATAATATTACAATTATGATGACAAATAAACCTTCACATATCAGACTGAACTTGAAATTAAAAAATTAAAGGAGGTGAAGTGTGTAAAGAAAAAGGTCATCATCATGGAGAACAGAGGGGGAAAAGAGTCTGACAGAGGAGAGAGTGACTGACGGAGAGAGAGGAGTGGAGGAAGAGGCATTACGCGGGTCAGTGTGAGTCATACTGAGAAAGTGTCAGATACAGAAATGAAGAATTACTGTAAAAGAAAAAAGAAGAGGAGGAGGAGTGTAAGTGCAGAAAACTACAGAGGTCACTATCAACCGTGTTAGAGAACCTCACTGATCAATACCTTGCACTTACTCTGATCAATATGTAAAATCCTGCAACAGACCGCTGATCATCAATCAATACGACCAATGAAACCAACGTTTGGCTCAGCACATGTGCACTTTCACTCATCACATATATTTTATGTGATGTCGTATGAAAACCCCAGAACAGCAGGATCTCTCTGCAACAGTAAACACAAGGCTTTATGGGGGGTGTGGTCATCAGGCTGAGAGACAAACAGCACTGCGGATGACATCGGTGATGTTTGTTCATCGGGCCTCATGCAGGGACACTTTTTGTATTTTGTGTTTCAAAGCAGATTCACTAGAATCAACCTTTTTCAACCTTGTTCCAGTCTGATGGATACCACCTACTCATGAGGATGTGAGTGTTCATCAGATTTCATCATTAGCATAATCAGTGCCCTCAAACTGCAGCGTAAAGACAACTGTTCCACTCTGTTTGTGGGCAAGTTTCATTCATAAAGTCTAAAAAAGAAATGACCGTCTTTCCACATCTAACTGACACAAAGCCAATCAAAGCTTCAAACCTGCTGCCAAACTGTCCTGAAATCAGGGTCTGCATATATATATATATATATATATATATATATATACAGTATATACTATATATAAAACTGAAAAAGAAAAAGAAAAAAGAAACTGAATGTAAGTGCAAGAATAAACAATAAATGTAGCATTTAGCTCAAGGACATGCCTCTGGTTTCCTGTTTTATTAATATAATTAGACAAACCCAATCTGTGGTTATAATACCAGAAAATTATCTCTCAAAATTATTAAACATTAGAGGTATTCACTTATATAAAGTAATGGAAGCTTTCACACGTCTTTTGTCACAGAGCTATGACCGAATAATAGTTTGGGGACATTTTAGTACAAAAATTGCATGACAAGCAGATCCTTCCTGAACTCAATGCCCTTTCAATCTCCATCCTATCTGCTCAGAGGAGAGGAGGGTGTGATTAACTGGAATACAGCCTAACTTCTCATTGACAGTAGCTGTAACAGCCCAAATTACCACAAGATAGCCAAATTAGTTTTTAGCCTCTCAATTAAATAAATATGAACCCAATTGGGTTGAAAACCACCTAATCTGGCAAACCCTCATTGTGCAGCTCAAAGGCTTGTTTTTGAAAATCAGCAGGAAAGAAATACATGACAGATTTAGCTGATTCAGTAGTTTTATTAGACTTCCAGAAAAGAGCTGTTACTGATGTGTCATCGTGGAGCTGTCCTATGATAGGGACAACTGAATAGTGAGATGTTACGCCAAAAATACTCATGTCAATAAAATCTAAAATGTTAAACTTGCCAGTAAAACATCAGGTGATGAAGCACATCACACTACAGTTCTACTTCAAGTTCATCTGCATTATGCCAGATGTCTTGCGGGCGTGCACGAGAGTTGAAAGTTGGCATGGGGGGAGAGACAGGAGGCAAAGATACTGCATGAGGTCAAAGAGGCAGGCGCATCAAAACTTATACTCCTTCTCTGAGTCATAACTCAGTCAAATCTGAACACTTTTAGATTCAATGCGACTCAGACTTTCAGATGAGATCATAACCTCCATCCGTTGTGAATTAACGTCCATCTGCTGCGGACTCTGAAAGAAGATGCTCGTTATAACTCCAGAACTTGTCTGAGAGTCATCAACTTTTTAAGTTTCCTCAGTGTCAAAGTAAGTCAGTTGTCTGTACATCCATGGGTACAGAGCAAAAAAAAGAACTGCTAGTAGCCAATTTGACATAGGGGGGGCTGGGGATGGTTGAAACACAGGTCAGTTTCAACCAATTTCTCCAATCAGGAACAAGTTACATGCTCAATTTAGTCCTCATTCCACATGTGAGGAAGTATTACCCTGTGGCAGACACAGCCAATTTCAGAAGGAAAAAAAATGAGACAGTTTTTTCTTTTACTTTATTTATTTTAGTGATAGCGCTGCCTGCTTTGAAATTAAACTCTCCAAACTTAAATCATGTTTATTGTATGTCTGTCATGCAGTTTGTATTAGCTATTGTTTTAGCTGTTAGCTGTAAGGTAAGCGAGTTCATGGCTACAAGAGTCTGGGTTATTTATAACAACAATGCACATACACGGACACACACAGACACACAGTCATGTTAAAGAGTCATTTAAGTGTTGAATAAAAAAGTTTCAATATCAAGTTTCTGTCATAACCCTTATATTATAATGTTACATTTCACCCCAGGATATGTCACAGCTAACTATGGGGTACAACATTTCACTCCTTGGGTTTGAGGCTAAACCAAGTATTTTCTGTTTGTGTTGCAGGGATAACACCTACACCATTTAATAGCAGACACATGTAACTAGTTTGTATTACATTCTGAATGAACTGGCTGATGAAGAGCAGAGAAAAATGTAAAAAAAAAAAAAAAAA
>NW_019174416.1:8254487-8278768 GCF_002260705.1 Seriola dumerili | reverse complement strand
GCACATACACGGACACACACAGACACACAGTCATGTTAAAAAGTCATTTAAGTGTTGAATAAAAAGGTTTCAATATCAAGTTTCTGTCATAATCCTTATATTATAATGTTACATTTCACCCCAGGATATGTCACAGCTAACTATGGGGTACAACATTTCACTCCTTGGGTTTGAGGCTAAACCAAGTATTTTCTGTTTGTGTTGCAGGGATAACACCTACACCATTTAATAGCAGACACATGTAACTAGTTTGTATTACATTCTGAATGGACTGGCTTAAAAGAGCAGAGAAAAATGTAAAAAAAATAAAATAAAATACAGGCAAAAAGAATTCACATCATTGTGTACAGCTAACACACTGACTATGGCAACACTACACTTACGTTTTACATCACCTAGAGCTGCCAAATTATTTAGAGGGTGGGGGGTGGAGTAGCTGGAGATGTGACTTTTTATTCTAAGAGCTCTCTCTCTGGCCATGTGTATTGCATCAAATTGTTTGCATTTGATTAGCACAAAGTCAGTATCTGTCAATACCATGATGCAATGCAGATGGAGCCACTCAGCAGCTGATGGGAATGGTCTTAATGTTTGTTTGACCTTGGCATTAATGCATCCTTGGGAATCTTTGTTTTCCCGCACTACCCTGGTATCTTCAGGTGGAGTTTATTAATAGTTAATGGCTGACATTGTCCCCTGCAGAGGAAGTGACTCATAAACCATAAACTAACACACACTTGATGAATAACCAAACACAAGGTCTTTAATGACAAACATGGCCGGTTTCACTGATTGCTGATATAGAAAATGATGATGTGATACACATAAAGCACAGATTCTCTATTTTGGCAACAGATTGGCTTCTAACAGATTCCTATCAATTACATTAAGTGTGTGTATCATAAATGCACTTACTGTCTCAGGGATGGAAGTAGAGGGAAGGGGAAATGAATGCACTGTGCATTTTATTTTATCCTCCATTACTGCTGATAAAAAACCCATAAAGAAAACATTGGGTTTCAGATTAGGTCCATTATGTACCTATTCATATGTGCTTGTCGTATTCTAAGCAATACAATTAAATACAACTGTATTTCCTATAAACTGGCTCTCACATAATTGTGTTATATTTTTGTAGTAATTCAGAAATTCCTTGTACATATTTAATTATAGTTCACTTTATGTGCACACACACACACACACACACACACACACACATGCAGTACACACATACTGTACAAGAACCTGTATGACTTTTTTATGGATACACTTTCATGTGTTCATGCTCTCATGCAGATGTAGGACACTGAAGCTCATCTAACTGAGCAACTAAAACTCAGAGTACTTTGATGTTGCTATGCTGCCTGGACATGTCAGTAGGACTATAGCAGTGAATCTGAGATAGCCTTTTAGCAACAAAAACAATACTAACAGTAAACATGCCAGTAGAGTACCTTGCTAGCAGAGGTATCGCTACTCCTGAGAGTTTCCTACTGAAAAGGCCTGTTGTTCTTTGTTTTCTCCAACTGTCTTTGTTTCCCTCAAGTGCCAGCAACTTCTGGTGCTGGCACTTGAAGGCAACACAGCTGGACACTTGAGTCTAGCTTCAAAAGTGAGCTGGCCGCTAGCTGTCTGCTTGGCATCACCTCAGCTAATTTGAGTCACTGAACGTTATCTCTCGGCTGTGTTTGTGGAGTTGAGGAAGTCTGTGCTTCTGTTTTTTAAGGGGAGTGAAATTCTAGTGTTATTTTATTTATGTGTTAGCACTAATTAGCAGGTCTCTGTGTCTGTACTCACCATACCTGTCTTGTTAGCTTAGGTTGTTAACTAGCTAATTAGCCAGAAAATGAATTAGCCTTGGGTTAGCCTTTGAGCAAGACACCCAGACGCCCAGCTGTACTAACAATGTTACCAGGAGTGTATGCTTGCCACTTTAAACTGGCATGCACCAAAGTCTCGGCACATGCACCACCTCTTGGTCCATTTTTTTGATTAACTGGGAGTTAGGTGGAGTCAGACAGTGCTAAGATGGCGACAGTGGAGCAGCCCACTCTGAGCTTCAAAACCGCTCTTCAGAAACCTGTGGGTGACGTCACGGAGGCTACGTCCATCTTTATATACAGTCTACGGTTCAGACGTAGCTTAGTATGAATGTAGCATGGTAGTAAATTGCGTTGCATCATACAAGTTAGCCACAACATAGAGTTAAGAGAGTATTCCAATCATTAAGCATACAGACGTCTGGTAAACTCACTTCTTTCTATCTCTAGGCACTGAGATTTCTTTCACATTTTCAAACTTGGAGTCTGTAACCCCAACCATGACATCACATGAGTCAGCATCAGTATCAGACTTCACACAGCTCCCTCGGGAGCCACAAAAGGCTTTATACAACTATCTTCGCATAAGCCGTAGAACTCACTAAGAAGCCAATAAGTGAGGGTTATAACTGCTGTCATGGCAGAACAGTCAGAACGATGGGAGAGACTAATGATACAACCTGAGAAAAAGTTTCTTTGTAATAAAACCAGCAGCACATTGAGACTAATGACCATACATTTGTGTTACAGCCATCTTCACTGTAGTAAAACCTTTTAAATACCACCGGAGCAATTGATAAATGGTCCTTAAATTCCGGATAATAGGGTGATGTAAGTTGGACAAGATATTGTAGCTTATTTCAGCTAGTTTATGTGTGGTAGCATAAACTACTCTGAATAACTGATAACACAAAATTGTCGGTTGTTGTTTGAATTAATCAATCATCTTGCTTGATGACACGTCCACATGATGCATTGTTGAGATTTGGAAGTTGTACGAGTTGTTTCCTCTGAAACCTACAGTTACCCATAACAGCTGTCTCTGTGTAGGTCCCCAGGGATGTTTATGTGTTGTTTTAACATTGAAGTTTAGAGTTGATCATTTCAAGTCAACAATAACTTCAGTGTTCAGATGGCTGCTGAAAAAAAGTTTTTCATCTTGATAGGGAAGAGGTCTGTCTCCTTGGAATTAAAGACTCCTCTGGATGCTTCTTTTCTATGGTAATGATAAGAAAACAATGGCAGTGTTATTTTTACAGGTCTTCTGTAGACACAGATGGGTCAGGTATCATCACTTATTTCCCTGCTGTATTCCTTTTTTTACTCCGCTGCTCTTATTAAACATGACTTTATAGAGTTTGGATCAATGAGATGTGAAGTGATGACTGTGAGTTTAGCCCTCACGCCTCCATGATCCATTCTTTCTCTCTGTGACAATCTATTCATTTTGTTTATCCTGTATCTGTTTTATTGGCAGGGGTGTAGAATAAACAGTAGTGACAAAGCATAATAAATGAGGGTGTATTCCAGTACTTCAGCATGTCTCCCTCTCCTCAGTCCCTCTCCCTGGCAGTACAGGTGAGGTATACTGTGCCAAAGCTCAAAGCCTTAGTGCCGCCATCACCATGATATATGGCCTCCTCTCCTTTGGTAATTAAGTCTAACAGTTATGATTCAGTGAAGCTGGCAATTCAAATTAAAAGCAGTGCATTAGCAGTCGGCGCTAACATAATTAGCTACACTTTGAAGGCAGCTATAATCACAGAGCAGGAACCCCTGGGCCATCCTGCCAACACGCAGGGTTAGCAACACTGAACTGATTAAAAATCTGTCATGTATGGACGAGGAAGGAGATTTCCATTGGACGGCAGACTCGATGGCAAACTGCCTTGTCATTTGGCAGGTGATTCAGGCAAGAGGATTAAGCACTCTGTACTGTAAAAACTCATCTGTTAAAGCTGTACTGATAATGTAATGCGTAATGTGAAAGGTGTAATACTTTGTGACAAACCCACAGAGAGTTATCATCTGACTTGGCAGTTGCCCTCAGCTCTATGGAGCTTTTTAGCCTCATTGTTTGGTTTTTTTGCAAGTAAATAAATGGCTCTGATGAACCTGTTGCACCCTACCTGACCTACACCAAATGGCAGACAACATTTGCGACTAGCTGGTGAACATACTCAAGGATTTAGTAATTCAAAACAAGGTTTTAGGTTTTTTATCTTTGGTTTTTCAGTTTCTCATAAACCGTGTTTTTTGTTTTGGTTTTTTTTGGGGGGGTGGGGTTTTCTTAGCAAAAAGGTTCTTATAAACCCAATGTACGCTATTTGTCCAGTACCAAATAGCGGACAATGTTAACAACGAACTGCTAACAGCAACTAGCAGCTAAAGACCCAGATAATTCCCTCAGGAGTTGGTCAAGATTAAACGGGAGCCAACAGGAGAGTGAATATTGGATTTACATTCATCACTTGGCCAGTAACATGATTAATGCTAATGTTATATCATATACAGTATATTTTCTATGTGTAAATAGGCACCTGTTTGCTAACAGATTGGCTTCATTTATACAGCAGCTATTTATGTACGTTCCATGATGTGCTCCTCCTCAAAAACTGAACTGCACATCATAATGGGATGTCCCCTTATTGTTAAAGAGAGGTAAAGACAACGCTATGGCACTTGAAAAAAAGGCTCCGTCTCTTCTTTGTTTTAAAGCTGCATCAGCCTGGTGGTGGCGATGGCACATTTTTGCCCTCCACAGGTCATCTGCAGAACTCCACTGATTAATCTGAGGTTTTATGAGTGACTCTATTATGTAGAGTTCAGCGAGATGGAGGAAAATCTACAGCTCTTTGTTTCGGTTAATCCCCAGTCATCCGTGCCAAGTGCGGTTTTCAAAGAGTTGTTTATAGCTCCAAACTCTGACAGTTATTCTCGCAAGATGTTTATTTCTTCTGGATAATTGCAGCAGTGGTTCAAAACATGTTTCACAGTCTCTGCCTCTCTACAGCTGAACTTCCCATCCACGGTGCTTTCCAACCAGTGCCAGCTCTTGTTTGCACAGTGACTCAGTCTCAGTACAGTTATCACAACTTTGCCCCCGCTTAAGTTTGTATGCTTCATTATTGACTGCATTAAGAAATAGATCCTATACCTATTTCCCTCCTGCCATTGTCTATACCTTTATCACTCCTTGATACATTATACTCTTACTTTCTGGGCTTCCATGCAGTATTTCCACATCTATTTCTGTCCTGTTGATGGCACTCTTTGCTGTCTTATCAGCTACTTTATTCCCCTCTACTCCTATGTGAAATTTTAAAAGGAACACAATTGCTTATTAATGGGCTGCACTTTCATTTGAAATCGTTAAGTTACATTTGTGGTGATTGTTATTATACCTCTTTTCTTCGTCTCTGGTGCTGAGTGATTATATTGCTGTGGCGTTTGGCTCCAAATCTGATGCTCAACGATCTCTCAGTGGTAAAATGTTTGGAAAAGAAGAAGAAGAAACATAATCTAAACTGAAATTGGCATTCTCTTTTATCAGTGTTTGTCCTCCTCTCCATCTTTAACACCATAGGTTGGGATCCCCGCTGTGCTCCTTTAATCATACATCCCCTCAAGACAATTTTAGACCTCTGTTCTCCCAGCCTTCAGCTCCATTAGGCTTTTGCTTTTTGCAGCAGCAGCAGCAGCAGCAGCAGCAGCAGCAGCAGAAGGTTACTGGCTCCTTCTAACATGATTAGTGGAGATTCATTTCAAAGGTGGCCATAATCGCAGACTGGAAGCCCTGGGCTAATCTTCCAGTGGCTGTGGATGAAAACACAGAGGTGATTGAATATGCCATATATGGAAGGAGGGATAAGGGCAATAATCTAATCAGTTACTGGGTGGCCTCTTTAATCAGACAGTGGCTCAGAACAGGCCAGTGTAATACTGGATGGAAAAAAAGTAATGTGTTTTAATATTTTACCCTTTCATAATGTACACATATTAATGCTAATGGAGATTCATAAATTCCTCATGTGTTGGATTTCTCTACTTTCTCCTGTTACCAATTTATTGTTAGATACTTATATATGTAGCCATCTCCCAGCAAACAAGACATATTACCATCCTTTCTGAGAAGAGACAGTTGCTGAATATATTGGCCCCCATCCTAGATTCAGTTATGAATAACTTTCTTGTTACTGGCTGTATCCTTGACTCTTTATGCAGGCTACATGTCACCTCTACTAAAAAGAAAAACACATTGAATGCAACTCCCATTCCTGTCCATCATGAAATGTGCAGTGTTTATTTGTGGGAAACAGTAGCATTTTTGATCATTTCCAAACTGGCTTTTGCAGCCTACAGAGACACCATATTGGTTTCCCACAACAACAACATTATGACAGAGTGCTTTGATTCTGCTTGATATCAGTGCTGCATTTGTCACTATTGACCATGATATCCCACTGGATAGCCGCTCATTCTTATAGGGTTGTGGAGGGGCTGGAGCCAATCCCAGCTGACATTTAGCAACTGGACAGGGCTGACATATAGAGACATGCTCACATTCACACCTATGGGCACTTCAGAATCGCACTTGTTTGTTTTTGAACCTCATGTTGCTTCCACAACAAAAAAAGGAAGATGTGCTCTTTTAATGTTTCCTCTGAGACAACGACTCTCTTTATGGAAGTTTTACTGAATCAGTTTTAATGTTCCGCGTTGTTGCTTGGTAAGGTAATCCGACTCTGAGCCTGTTTTTGCTTTGCCAAAGTGTCTAGTAAGATAGGGCTTCCTGTTATGAGGACCAGGAGATAGAAAGTTTTCCTTTGTTACCACTGCTATTCAGTTGTTAAATGGCAGGTACTGTCTGGAGACCGACTGCTTACTTTTGCACTTTGACCTTGATGAATGAACTCTTACTCTGGCCACCATGCCATACTGTCTGTTGATGTCCGTACATGTTTGGTGCTATGTGTGTCTTCATATGTGTGTTTATGTATAGCCTGGTTGCAAATCAATTTCCCTGTAAGGGACAAAAAAGATACTTTGAACTTACAGTGTATCTAAGAAATGAATACTAGCATGGGGTGAAGTCAGGAGGAGGTCCTGACCTCAGTGGGGAGTTCATGCCACCACTGTGGGGCTAGGCCAGAGAGGACAGGAGTGATGAGGTGACCAGTTGTCCATGGGCAGAGGAGCGCATTGTTCATGCTGTGTGTGCTGCGACACACAGAGAGCCAATGCAGAGAAAGAAGATGTAAGGAGCTGTGGGAAAACATGAGGAGGTTGAATACCAGACAGGCAACAGTATTCAGGACTGGCTGTAGAGGTCTGGTGGCTGAAGCAGAGGACATTCAGGTTTCCTTGTCTGCTCCAATGTGTGTGGATGTGTCCATTCATGTTCTCTGTGTACATGCTCCCCATGGGTCCTTCAGTTAATATATCTAATCATTGTTTTCCTGGTAACACTAATCTAGATCTATCATTTGATTGTGATCACTCTGTGAAGCAGAACACAGTTCAAAGCTGCCTTGGTGCAATGAAACAACACAAACAAGCTGTAAATCACCATTTACATCAGTCAGCTTTTCTTCATTTTTTTTTCGTCACTTTTAGGGTTTATTTCACCTTACTCCAAATTTTACACATGACCAAGCTCCTCTATACTAAAGCACCCCAGCCCACAAGTACTGGTAAGAATCCTCAGAGTTGTGAATCGTGCTGTTTCAGGATCAATGTCATCATTAAGGTCAGACTAAAAGGTCATTGTGTTTTTTGTTGTTTATCATAAAATCTGTCTTATAAACCCTCTTAAGGTGAAGAGTTGACACAAGCATTGTGTCACAGCTACTCCAATTTAATGTCTTTTAATGAGCACTGAAAATGTCTTTCTTGTGTATGTGCTAGTGTCAGAGTCCTGCATATAAAATGACACCGCCCTCACCTTGGCACTGTACTGAGTACTGAATGAGTGACAGCTAAGCCAAGCGGTAAAGATGTGGTGTTGACACCGACGACGGAGAGAGAGAGAGAGAGAGAGAGAGAGAGAGGGGACACAGTTCCATTTCAGGAAGGTAAGACGGGCAGAAAGACAGATGGACTAATGAACTGTCAATACAGTATTCTCCAGTCAGCTGACGTTTGTATAAGTGACACCAACTGGAGTGCTCATCAGCAGCAGACCAAATCACAGTTCAGTGTCAACCTCAGGGTGAGGAGGGAAACCAAAAGTAGAATCACAAGGTCCACATTTCACGTGTTCATGTGACTATTTACTATAACACAATGTGGATTTTCTAAAAAAAACATGTTTTGTGAGGTCACAGTGACCTTGACCTTGACATTTGACCTTCAATCAACAAATCATAATCAGTTTAATGTTGAGTTCAAGTGAATGTGACAGATGTAATTAAATAAGTAATTAAATTCCCTCTGGGCATTCTTGATCTATTGCATTCACAAAAATGTGAGGTCACCTTCACCTCTGACCACCAAAATAAAAAACAGGTCATCTGAGTTCAAGTGAGTGTTTGTGCCAAATTTGAGGGAATTACCTCAGGGCGTTATTGAGATATATTATTCACGAGGTCATGACTGTGTTTTGTGAGGTCTCTTTAACCTTGACCTTTGACCTTTGACCATCGAGATCTAACCAGCTTATCCTTGAATCGAAATGAATGTTTGTGCCAAATTTTAAGAAGTTTTCTCTAGACGTTACTGAGATATCACGTTCACAAGAATAGGATGTATGGACGGACAACCCGAAAACATACTTCTTGAAACATGAAAAGAAAATCTTATATCAAACCTAACACAAGTGTTTATTTTGGGGCTTTCAGCTGTTTTAAAAGACACATTGTAACACAGATTAAATATAGAGAACATTGTATTTAGTAATACAAAAATTAAGGAGTCGAAAACACTGAAATCTTCACCATTATTTTGCTCTTCATCTCACCTCAAAGTAGAAAATCTACCATGTGACAGCTCAGACAGGTCCTGCTCACCTCAAGCCACCACATTTATCCCTCTGTTAACAACCAACTTTTATTTGCAGTTTTATTTCCTTAAAGCACGCGCTTGACTACAGGCATCTCTCTGAGGGTGTAAATCTGGGTCTGACACCAGTCCCAGGCAGTTACAAGTGTCTGCACAGATCAGGTCAGTGCTGCAACCCGGAGATACTCATAAACTCAACTCAAATGTCATGTCTGTTGGGGGGGAAATAATACTGGAAGGGAAAACAGGTGAAACCCCTTCAGACATAGAGGTTGATTTGTGTGAATTGTACTGTGATATTGCCTTTCCTTGAAAGGTACTTTGTGGAAAAAAAAAAAAGCCTGGAGATATTTAACATTTTCAGTTCAACTGTCAACAAATACCATGGATGTAATGATGCTCTGAGAGGATCAACTCTTCATCTAGTTTACCAACTTGCTTTTGTAAAAGTATATCTTCAACTGGGGTGAGCAGAAAGATTGCTCTGGTTGGTGAGATGTGAAGATACCCGGAAGGGGTGCACCCAGGATTATCCATGGGTCTCAGAGAGTTTGGCATAGCGTCTTATGAACAAGTTCTCCACCTGAGCAGAACAACAACTAGCATCACCGGCTGCAGTCCAGGACGGTGGAGTTGCAGTTCATTTGAAGGACAAGAGGCAGGGCAACCCGATGGTAGAACAAGCCAGGCTAGCTGGTCAGCAGTGACTGAACTTTTGAATCAACACACTTATATCAGCTCATAAAATGATTAATCCATATGAACTAAGCAGAAAAAGTGTGATTGGTTGTGACGCAATTCATAGCATTATGGGAGAAGAATAGCGGCAAAAAGAAAGACAGAAGCGTCAAAGCAATACGAATACAAACTTCCAGTCAGGACTTTCACAATAAAATAAAATAAAAAAAGGATGGAGGTCTCGATTAAGTTCATGGATTGCTATTCTACCCAGATCGCCCTAGTTTTTTTTAAAATATATGTCTGTCTATTGTTGAATGTGAACAACAGATCTTAAACTGATTCATTTTAAGGCAGCATTAGAGTAGCTCTCAGTCAGGAGGACAAGTGCTGTCAAATCTTTAAAATGCATTCATCATACTGTTTGATGGATTTAATCCTCCTGATTTTATATATTTTCACTCAATATTGCAGGCTCAAAGGTGTTTGGTTCGGTGCTCAAGGACAACACAGAACTCACACCAAATATATTCTGCTTCTGAAATTTAAAGCAAGTTTTCAAAGCAGTCAAAGTTATTCACCTTCCAAGGACTTGATGTCCTGAGAGTTAATATGTATTATTAGTACTTGACTGTGTATATGAGCTCAAAAGTGTGTGTGTAAGGGTTGGGGTTTATTTATTGTGTAGTCATGACTATGAAACCCCTGTGCAACTGCCACGTATACACACACGCACACACACACACACACACACTATGTTGACACTGACTGAGAGTTAATGCAAATAAACTCCATAACCAATAACCCACGACGACAAAGCAAAAATGTGCCTTCGGAAATTTTAGCAAAAAAAAAAACTAACTGATATCTTTAATTTACAAAAGTATTCAGAGCCTTTTGTTGTCAAGTGCTCCATGTTTTGAGATGTGTCTACACCTGAACTGGATTCCACCTGTGGCAAATTGAACTGATTGGACAGAGTTTAAAAAGGCACTCAACTTTATCGCAGAGTGGCGAGTTGGAAGCTACTTTGAGTAAAAGGTATATGACAGAACCGCATTTACACACATACAGTTTGCTACTTTGCATAAATTTTAAAGAATCTGAGAGCACAAGGATTTCAATGGTCTGATGACTCATGAGACAAAAATTGAACCCTTTGGCCAGAACTCCACCAGGTACTGCTCATGACATGGTTAATACCAGCCCTACAGTGAAGCATGGTGAGCAGGGACAGGGAGACTGATCAGAACTGAGGGAAGGATGAGTGCAGCCAAATACAGAGAGGTCCTTGATGAAAACCATCTCCAGAGGCAATGTAGTGACCTGAGACTGTTCACCTCTCAACACGACAGTGGCCTGAAGCATACAGCCAAGAAAACACTGCAGTGGCTTCAGGACTCTGACTTGAGTTAGCCCAGTCAAAGCCGGCTTAAAACCACACAGAACATCTGCTCACAGATGCTTCCCATCCAGTCTGATGCAGTTGGAGAGGATCTGCCAGAAAGAACGCAATCAACTGCCCAAATCCACGTGTGAGACTTAGACAGCAAGACTCAAAGCTGTAATTGCTGCCAAAGAGGCTCCTACAAAATACGGAATTAAGGGTGATTTCAGTCTTTTGATTTTTAATGGTTATAGAGAGAAGTAAAAACTGAATTCCATGAATTTACAAGGAAATCTACAACACAATAAAGTGTGCAAAATGTGAGGGGGTGTGAAAGCTAAATAATTCAGTAGCTACTGTATATACAGACACGCATACAGGAAATATACAGTATATTCTCTCAAGTCCTGAGGTACTGCGCACACACACACACACACACACACACGCACACACTGTTCCCTCACACAGCTATATTTCAAACACCAAGTAGTGCAGCAGCAGTGGCAGTCAAGGGCAAATCCCCACAATTGGTCTTTTTCTCCACAGACACAAAGGCAGAAATCCCATTACTCCCCGTAGGTAGTCCTGTAGGACACACACACACATTAACACACACACACACACATTTCCCTGCTATGGTTGCGTGCTGAAAAGTCGGGGTAGCAGAAGTTATTTCTCTGCCAGCACAAGAGAGACAGGGTCATTTACAAATCCCCCACCACCATCATCACCTCAGGCTCTGCCCCTGACTCACTCACTCACTCACACACACACACACACACACACACACACACACACACACACACAAACACACACACACACACACCACACACACCTCTGTATTTCATTCATTCCTTTTATCTCATTCTGTGCGGTGCAGCTTTCTCTGTGTGTTTTCATCACATATCTATTCGTCTTTCTGTCCATATCTTTGACACCGGACCTTTTTTTATCGGTCAAAGTGAACTCAATAGTGAACTCAGTGAATCAAACCTGAATAATGAAAATAGTAAATACAAAATACAGCCATTCACATTTCCTATATGGATTGTCTTGAAATGTGCTATTCATTGTCAAGACATTCAAGGTCCCCTAGACCCTATTAACTAAACTAATGGTATTCGTATCGGCCTCAGCTGTGCTTTTTGTTCAGTGTTGATTAGCAAATGTTAGGATGCTAACATGCTAAAGTAAGGTGGTGAATGTGGTGAACATTATTTACTAAATATCAGCATGTTAACATTGTCACCGTGAGCATGTTAGCATAATTACATTAGCATTAAGCTCAAAAGCACCACTGCCTGAATGCAGCTAGTGTGGCTGTAGACTCTTTAGGGGGATATGAACTGAAGTCTGACGCAAATTACCAACAGGACTGTAAAAGTTTTTTTTTTTTTTTAATTAAGCAGACTATTTAAGACTAAAGATGTACAGTAAATATCCCGCAGTTCATCGTATTTGTGTAGCGTGCACTGAAATAAGCTGTGATTTCCTGCTGCTGTATATGTTGCAAATGCCTGGAAAGTAATGGAGCGCAAAAGAAAAGTGTTTTCTGCTGCTGAATTCAGGAAGACATTTCTGGAACAGCAGGTGTGCCTTCATCCCACAAGCAGAAGGCAGTGTGAGAAGAAATATTAAAAAACTACATGCTGTCAGCTCAACAAAAACATCAGTGATGGGATGAAACATTAGTCTGGGGCATTTTTGGTAAAATATTAAAACGCCTGACTGGATTATTTCTGTTAATAGATAAAGATATAGTAAAAGAGGAATAAAGCGTTGCTGGCTACTTCTATTGTATCATGTTGGACTGAGCAAGGGGGGGGGGGGGGAGGGGTGGGGGGTGAGTGGGGGGGGCGCTGCGGGTGGGTGGTAAGTCAGGAGAAATAAGCAGGGAGGACCTGTGGGAGACTGCAAGGGAACGTTGTGTGAAAGAAATGACAGGTTGTTGCTTTGTTGCTCTTTTGTCTTGTGTTGTGTTGCTGAGTAGATATAACTGCACCAAAGTAACCAACAAAAAAGTAGTTTTAATAGGTGTTTCTCTCTGTCTGTCCAGTTCCCTTACTAACTCTGAATTAAACAGCTTCTTAGATTTTACACCTGCTTTTCCCAGATGTTGAGGCAGCGCTGCTTTAGTGCCTCTAAATTTCAGTACAGTCCAATTTTACTGTTTTGAGTCTAATAAAGGGTCAAATAAAACCCCCTTAGAAAATATCCTTTTAAGTCTAATAGATTGGATTTAGTGGAAATGTGTATTTTTTTTTCTGTTTTCTCAAAGACTTTTATGCACTTTTCTATAAAAACAGCCATTAGGACTGTGAATGGGTGAATGGTCTCACATTAAAGGTCTGCCTCAGAGGCCTTTGCACTCTGACTGCAAATAATATCAAGCTAACAAATGTCCATTTAAAGATTCTGAACACCAGTACAAACATTGGCTTTATTTAAAAAAAAAAAATATTGCTACCAACCTTTAAAAACCAACATCAGCTGTGCCTTTCTACTCCCTTCTTTCCTCACTGTTTCCCTTGTCTCCATCTCCTGTTTGTCTTGTCCTCTCTGTGTCAGCTGATGTTTATCTTATTATTGCTCTGGGCCTCGGGCTCGTGCGATCAACAGGTTATTTCTACAGCGCTGTGCTATCAGCTCTGTGCTTTACTGTGGGAAAGAAAAACAGCTCTTCATATCTGCCTCATTTCATTTTTAGCATTTTCTTTTGCTTGTACCACTTTATTTACTCACTTGTTATATATTAGGACAGACATGTGAACATTTCTCCATATCAGCTTTCAGGGTTAATTAGGAAATTTGTCATTTGTAATTTAAAAATGGCACCTGCACTTTAACAAATTTAGAGCAGCCGTCTCATAGTAATCCTGTTTATTTTACTAAATATTAAAACCCTGGTTGTTGATTATGACTCAGTTTTAGGATTTTTTTTTTTTGCAGTGCCTTGGGGTCCTTTCACTCCTAACCTGTTTGGTTCGGTGTGTGTTTGCCCATTTAGTTCAGGTCTTTTAGGTCAGTGTGAAAACTGTCAATCAAACGGGTGTGGACCAAAGAACTGCACAGAGACCATTTGAAAAGGAGGGTGATCGTCTGCTCCAAGCTGACCCTGGTGTGATTTGTTTGGGGTAAAGTTAGATATGTGACCCCAATCTAACCTTGGTCACAGCGAAGATCATGAAGGGGCATCGGCGGACGAATGGTAACTCATTCAGACAGCCTGTGTCAGTCTGAGTGGGACAGACTGATTGATATAAATGAGGTGGACAAAGGTGGAAACACTTCTCAGTTAAACAATTAAAGCGCTGTGGTGTTAGTGGGGGTTAATACCAGAACACACCTGATCTGAACGGCCACCATGGAAGGTCAAGTGAAAAGCCGGTCATCACAGAGAGGTGGGGGATGCAGTATTGTTTAATTTTGTGGATGATGATCACCCCCGCTGAAAGTAATGTTACACTCAGTGTTCACATGAAAAATGACAAGTAGTTGTGTAAAAAGATGAAAATGGTCGGACACAGCCCCACTGGTCCATCATCTGCCAGGTGGGGTGAGGGGGTTAACAATCCAGCAGGCAGTTCTGATTGAGTATACTGGCTCTTTTTTAAAGGAGCTGTTTGTGAGTTCTGCTATTGCTACATAGCCAACGTTAGCATTAACAACTGTTTTCTTACCAGTCTAGAGGAAACGATGTGAGTTCAGCATCAAACTTCTAACTAACTAGCTAGCTCCCGGCCCAGTCGGACCGTCTTGTCACTTTCTGATACTGAGTCACTGTAACATCCAGTCAGTCCTGCAGAAGTAGCGCTGCTCAGACAATGTATAATAACGTCTTGTCTTGTAAACGCAACAATGATGGAAGCTCTTGGCAGGATTATTATGGGTTTTTCACAAATTGTTTGCACACGTTTTCTAAATCTACTGAATCTCATTTTCTCAAAACTCTAAACACAAAACCACAAACACAAAGTGCAAAACTCTACAAGTCTTGAGCAAAAGCGGCATTTACATAACACTGCATTCAAAACTGTTTTATGTCCTTCCAACATGTTTTATGCATCCAGATGACACACACACACACACACACACACACACACACACACACACACACACACACACACTAATAAGTGCTCTAATAATAATCAAATGTTCTCTTCTCTTCTCACTTCAGGGAAAATGAGGGCTGTAATAAGTCTGTCACTTTCTGCCCTTTGCGTCACTTTCTGGACTCTGTTGTTTCCTGTAATTACTTTTCCTGGTGTGTCTGTCGGTTGTTTTGCCTCCTGCCCCAGTGTGTTTCCCGCCTTTTGTGATTGCCAGCCCCGCCCCAATTAGTTGCACCTGTGTCTCGTTAGCTGCTCCCCTAGTGTGTATTTAGTCTCTGTGTTCCTCTCTCTCCTTGTCAGCTTGTATTGTGCTTGTTTCCTCCTGTTCTCTGTGGATTCGCCTCCTGTGTTTGGATTATCTGTTTTGTTCCTGGTTGAGTTTCCCTCGTGTTTATTTTTCTGTTAACAATGCTTTTTTTTGGATTCCTGGCTTCCATCTTATCCACCTCAATAACTGTATGGTTTATTTCACTCATCCAGCTTGCCTCTGCATCTGTCTGCATTTTATAATAACTACACAACATTTCTGAAAAATGTGTTTCTTAAGATAAAGTACTTAATTTTAGGAAAATTAAATAAAAAGTGTAGCTTGACTTTCCCTTCCTCTTCTCCAGTCTCAACCATGTTATAATAAGCAGTCTTAACACATTTTAACAACTGAACACCTGTGACCTCCTTTTCTCTTTCATCCCCACTTATTTCTCCAACTATTGTCTGTGTGTCTCTCTCACTGACACGAGCTGCAGTGATAGGCTGTGTAGCATCATGTGACCAGCTTCATATTTTACATACAAACTTAACAGAGGCATCAATTTTCTAAATAAGCAAATAAGCGTGTCTCCAAAAATGTGGAACTTTTCCTTTAAGCCCAGAGCCAATCACAAACCCCCATCAACTGAGTGACTCCCATGACACACACACACACACACACACAAAGGGTTTGGGATGAAACAGGGTCACAGCCTCAGTTTACTGTTCATCCTCCACACTGACACAATCAAGCAGAGTGTGTCTGTCGAGTTCATAATAGCACACAGCCTTTGTTGTGAGGGGATCAGAGCTTTCAGCAGAGAGGGGGGGGTCTTCCTCAGGGAGTCACTGAACTCTGCATCCACAAGAAAGCTTGTACAACTTGTGTTGAGCCGTTCCTGACCTGGTTTTTCTGCCGAGTGAACTTGCTTTGGCACATTCTTGATCTGAGTGAGAGGCATTTTTTTCTCCGAGAAAACATCTGCGGTCTTGATCTCAATCATGTCAGCTCCAAAATTCCTCCAAGAAAGGAGCCTCATCTCCTGCTCGACCCCAGGGTGAAAGCTGTCGTCTCCCATGAACCTGTGGCCTGCCTCGGGAGTTTTAGTTTGATGTTCACCCGGCATTGTTGTCGTGACATTTCCTGTTTTATGAATCCATCAGAGGATGCTGTGCTCTGTGTCTGTCCCCCTGTCCAAGGCTGGGATGTAAGCAGATGTGATGTCTGTTGGACCGCTCCCAGTGACGCCTTCAGACATCGTTGTCTTCTTTTAAAACCGCTTCTAGCAAAGGCAACAATGTGCACTGTGTCTCCTCACCAGGTCTTCATGGTTGGAGTTGCGTGACTCCTTGCATTACACTCGCAGGGTACTGTACTGTCTATTCAAAATCAGTACAAAGAACAGGAGAAACTGAAGGGTTAACAACTATAAAAGGGGAGCAGTGTGGTTTTGATAATCAACATGTAATCAGTAATAATCTTTACACACTATAATGTGTTTAGTGACAATCATTATACAGCTTATGCTTAACGTTTCCCTGACATCAGTCAGCTACTGTAAGACAGATGTCCAAATAAACTCATACCACCACAGCAGCTTCTGGGTGCCTGAGGTCTTTACCCTGTCACTAAATCCATGTTTGCATCATATGGATGGACATAGATGGACAAGACTCCCATGTTTATCTTAATGACCTCCGATTGTTCACACCATCAGACAACTCAAGCCAGTTGTAGGCTTGTACAGGGAGACAAGGGTTAAAAATACACAGCCCTGACAGTAAAGCCCTTTATTTTAAACAGACTTTAGTTGACATGAGGCATATATTTTTGTTTTTTTAGTTTATTTTCAGGCTAATTATTAAGTTTCGGAGTCATATGGAAGACCACGTGAACGCTGGTTACGATTACAGTGACTCTGATGTAACATGAATGTGATGTAAGAACGAGCCCTGTGACTTCTGTGTATGATGACCACAGTGCGAGGGTTGGAACATACACCCAGTTGCTCTCTTCCAAACACGACAGTCCTGCAGTAAGTCCTCCTTCATGAAAGATAAAATGTTTTTGTTGCCACCGTTTCACAGACGTGTGGAGTCACTTTGGAGGAAGTGGTTTGTGGCACTGTAAAATCGCGGTGCTGTCATTTAGCTTATCCTCATTGATATAAGGACAAAATATTAAAAACACATGTCAGCGCTGCGCTACGCTGAAAAAACAAACAAACAACAAACACACGAAACACCATCACAAACTGCAGCCTCCAAAATGACCACGCAGTTCAATCAACACCTTCACTTTAAATTATAATGACAGTGATGTTATATTCAGCATTTCTCTCCCTGGTTGGAGCCACAGACACATTCACACAACTAATGACTCATTAATCTGAACCAGTTAATCAGCAACTCTTCTATGTTATTAGTTGTTTGTTTTCAGCTTAGTTTGTGCGTTTATCTTTAAGTTATGAAAAGTAAATAAGTAACTAGTTAACTTATTGACAGGTAACTCAGTGACTTGTTGATATACATCAGTGGTTCTCAACCTGGGGGTCCCGAACCCCAAGGGGGTCACAAGATAATTTCCAGGGTTGTGGAGAATAAAATAAAATTAAATAATATTTTAGACAGGGGAATGGTTTTTACAAGACATCTCCTGCACCCGTGTAATTTGCCTCAGAACAGATTTTATTGAGTGTGTTTATAAGAGTCAAAGTGTGCACGCACATGAGTTTATGATTGGACACACACACACACACACACACACACACACTCAAATTTGATTAGGTCACTTTGTGATTTGTTGGAGCTCATGTTTGGAGAAACATACCTTGATAATGATGTTAAAAATATACATTTCTGAATGGAATCAGATTCCAAAGTTAACTCCTCCTAACCCTCCTAACCCTACCTAGAAATAATAACAGTGTCTATGTGGTGAATCTAGAGATTCCCTCTCCTCTACCTCTCAGATCTGCATACCTTAAGTGTAGCAGCTCCCTTTGCCAATTAAAGTGGCATTAGCTTAATCACCCAGTAAAAACTACTCATCCATTCTTGCTTAGTTTGGGCATTTGATCAGTGCAGGGGCAGCTCAGGGGATTAAGGCCTAAAAACCACATCACCTATTCAGTAGTGGATGAGTTGTGACTCCAGCTCACGACATTTCTCATGTTTTCCTCTCTCTCTCTCTCTCTCTAATTATGAATCTAAATCTCTGGAAAAGGAAGATATCACACATGTGTGTCTTAAAGGACAGTTCCACTTTATTACAAATTGGGTCTCATTTATCAGTGGATTATAACAAAAACAAAAACACGACCAAGAATGCCATTCCCAGAGCCATCAACTCAGACTGATACTGATATTGACTGAACTTGGAATTTGCCATTTGTTTGTAGGGTTTTCTTCATGCATCCCTGCACTATTAAAGTATTGGTTCTCTCTGGTGCAGAGGTGTGATGAACACCTGTAGCTTTATAATTCCATAAAGCCCATATTATCCTATATAATATCTACGCTGGCTGGACTACAGGGCCAAACTCACTCTACTAACACTCTTATGCTTTAAGAGCCGCAGGTTTACTCTGAATTTTAGAAAATCTGTGTTCAGTTTTTGTGCACCAAACACATGGAAATATCTGCAACACACTATGAAGAACGACACGCTCATCACCCCCCTGGGACAATTCTTAGTATGCTAATGTTTTCACTGACTATTGTCCTCCTTTGAATTTTAACTCCGTATTTGTGTGTATCTCGACGTCATTGCAAATGAGGGAAACCTCAATGATCTTCAAGGCTTAAATAAACGAAATGAAAAGGGAATGCCACTAATTCTACTCATGAGGATCAGTTTACTTGTCACTACTGCGCTGCTATAGATCTGCAAAGTGGGAAAATCCGTTGGTTCCACATTTGTTTGCATTTCAGATTTTTCATCAAACAGTGTTTCAGTGTTTTTCCATCAATGGATGCTGTCACTGCTGAATTCATTCAGATTGTGTTATTAGTTTTCTCAACAGCGTAAACACATGTAGCAGCTCTGTGTCTGGATGTCTCTTGCCAAAATGCACCTTGGGAGTCGTAGCTGACTTCCTCCTCAAAGTCTTTATGTACACAGGCTTTTTATACAAGAGCAGATATTTTGAGAGTTTTCACTGACAGTCACATCCCATTTTTAATAATAATAATAAATAATAATAATAATACATTTCACTTATAGGCGCTTTTCAAGGCACTCAAGGACACCTTACAACACACAGTAAGAGACGAAATACAAAATAAATTAGAATAAATATAATTGCATAAAATAAATAATAATAATTTTTTATGCAAAATATGAATGGGATTTTTACCTCTGACACCATGGTGCCCATAGTTGCAATGTATGAACTAACATCCCTAACTAGCACCTCCTGTGCATTTCCATTGCACTTCTCTACCTGATCTCCTTGCACTTACTGAATTGCAGGGTTCAGTGTTTTTGGAGCTTGACCTGGAGACTAAAAGTGAGCCACTGCTGCTTCCTGTAGGGACGCAGAATGGCACCAGGATTTTTAAAAGTTTCGAGTCTTGCTATTGTTTTCTGATCATGTCGGAAAAATTTGCTCTGGCTGCACCCCTGTAGCCTGGTCTGATTAGGTGAATCTCTCTCATCAGCCCCAGCTTCACACTGCAGAGCATATCTGATCAGACTGATGTGATTATAGGTAAAGTGCATATTAAACCGGTGCCACTCATATTTAATCTCAAATGTGTGGAACCTGGATGGGATGTGAAGAGAAGGAGGTGTAATGTACTTGCACATACATCAATGAAAAGAGATGTAAATGACATTTTCACTTATACAACATGCTGAGACGGAATCTGCCTGATTAAAGCAGCATTAAAAAAAAAAAAAAAAGGAAAGAAACGACTTTCCAAATTCACATAGAAACGATGAGTGCTCCTGCAGCCGTCGCATGGCGTCTTCTCATTATTCGTTTGAAAAGGCATGGTGCTCAACACCTCCGGTCGACTCTACAGCACTAATTCTGCATACCTTAACAAAATAAGCTCCCTCTTGCCAATTAAAAGCACATTAGCCTAATCACCCAGTAAAAACCACTCATCCATTATTGCTCACTTTGTAAATTTTATCGGTGCATTTCACCAGAGAAATGGCTCCGCTGCACCGCGAAGGCCCCGTAAGTCATTAGCGAGTCTGCGTGAGTAGTAATGGAGACGGAAGAAAAATGTGTTGACAAATCAAATCACGCACGCCGATAAACGGGAATTACAAGCGACCAAATCTGCGTTTCTTGTTAAATCGGGGTAATTTTTTTTTTTTGGAGGGGGTGGGTGAGTGGGGGGGGGGGGGGGGGGGGGGGGGGGGGGGGTGGGGGGGGGTTGGAGGCAAGATCAGATATCAAGTTTAAAGTAATTGTCTGCATATAGCAGAGGGAGAGATACTGTATGTGAACTCATCAGTCTGTCTTTGCCACTGATGAAGTCTTGATATGAAATGTGCCACTTTCTGTGACTCATCAAAACCCCATTCTCCGGACTTTGCTGTGCACATGCACATGCACGTGCACACACACACACACACAGATTTCATCTCTTGTAATAAGAATAGATTGCTATCTCCCTCTTGGCCAGAGGTGCTATTTGCTCTTTTTATTCCGTATTTTATGGTTTTTGTTCATTTTGGCTGCTCTCGTGTTACATTTCAAATCCAAAAAAACTTTTAAACTGATCAGGGTGTTTTGAGATCTGTGCTCTGACGGGGGACAGAATCAGGCCAGGGTTTCATGATTGTTGCTTCGCAAGCGCTTCAGCCATCATTGCGTTTACAATACGAGAGGTTATAATACGGCATCTGAGCAGCTTCTTATTCAAAAACATCCAAACAAACTAAAAGCATGTGGTGTATTATCACTATAGCTATGCTAACTGTCTACAGAGTAGCTACATGGACATACACTGAAGCATGTAAAAAGTCATGAAGGTAAAACGTACTATGAACACACACACAGCATTGTACTCAAGCTCAGTGCTGAGATTTGGCATCGTGGCGACACTGCTAAAAACATTACTTTGGTGAGTACAAGGTTATCATAACTGATACAATGGCTATATTATAATAAACTAGAAGCATTTCTTAAGATTTCGTTTAAATTTTACTTGACAGTACAACACTGACAGAGGTAGTAGTAGTTTAGATTAGACTATACCCTGTCACTGCACACAGTACCGCTACAACGAAATGCACTCTAGCATCTAGCCAGACTAGCAAAAGTGAGAGAGTGAGTGTTCCTCAGTACTTCACTATGTCTCCCTTTCCTTCGTCCAGAGGCGGAGCCTTCCCGCCCTTGGCCTCCAAGAGCGCTTGAAATATTGTGTTAACAGGCCGGCTAGCTAATGGTTTTACTGGTTCAATCAATTCCTGTTGCCTCTCAGCTACAACTAACTAGAATCACCTCCTTGGGGTTGTCTGCCTCCACCACTCAGACTAGCTTCAGGTTAAATCTCCAGGTTTATCCAGAGTCATAGAAAATATGAACCATTTGTGTGAGATTTTGTCATAATTGCTGTGCAAAGTCTTGAGTAATGGGTAAAAAGAGTTTTGTGTAGTTTTGACATTGACCTTTGACCGCCAAAATCCAATCAGTTCGTCCTCTAGTCCAAATTCGTAGAAGTTCTCTCTCTGCGTTATTGAGATATCGTGTCCACAAGAATAGGACGGATGGATGGTACAGAAGCATATTAAATTTGATAATTGATGTGTTCTGTTTATCTTGAATTCTCACTCATGCCTCCTTCCGAACAGTAATAAGAGAACGGAGATGTCCTTCATGATGGTGGACCGGGTCGACGAGTTCCGCGTCACTGTAACATTGCATTCACTGTGGTATGAGTCCCGGCCCCATTAAGTAACCACCAAGCAGGTTAGCTTTTGGTTTAGCACCCTGGTCACCCACGCAGGCGTTTTCAGTTTACGCGGCTAATAGGACTTCTACCGAAGGTGAGGCTGTGCAGTGCTGTGCTGGAAATTTGCACCACGTGTAAATGTAATAGGCCTTTTTCATCAAAGACACTTTGACATGTCACGGTGGGAGATGCAGAGGTGTGAACAATGAGATTAATTATGACTGAACTCCGTAATTTAGATTTCTGTCAAACTCGACCCTGACGTGCTGTGATGTCGTGCCGACATATTTTTGATTGTAAAAATAAAAGCTGTTGTTATTGTGACAGAGAGAGAGCATTTTAAAACCTAATAATACAGAGTGTTTCTTGTGGATTATTATTGTGTATAAACTGAATATATTTGTCTGTATTTATGTATTTCATTCAGTCGGGATCTGATGTAACAGGATGTATATGGTTATGTGACTTCTTGTTGCTGGATGCTGGAGATGTTGCGTCGGCCTGAGCCACCTCATCTCAACAAGATTCCGGGTGAAATCCGTCTCAAACAAGCCTGTTGTCTGCTGCGAACAAGACCTATGATGAAGGTGAAAGTTCTGTACAACAAAACAAAAAAAAAAAAAAAAAGGAGGGTGAAGATTTTCTATCACAGTGTGTGCTGTGTTCACAGTCTAATTTGGGAAATAAGTGAAAACACCTGCCTGTGTAGGTACACCATGGCTGTGTAAGGAGGGGGTGTTCACAGGGGCTGCAGAGACAAACTGTCTCGAAAACAATGGGTGAACACACTTCATTTCCATGTTCAGATGTGGCTGTTTGAAGCATAAGCAGCAAATTAGTTCCCTGTATTATGTGTTTTGAAGCATGTAGTGCCTTAAAACGGAGATAAAACACAGTGAAGTCACTTGGCAAATCCCACCCACCCATAAGCAGCAAATTAGTTCCCTGTATTATGTGTTTTGAAGCATGTAGTGCCTTAAAACGGAGATAAAACACAGTGAAGTCACTTGGCAAATCCCACCCACCCACCCTCTCTGCTTCCTGCCTCTGCTGAATTATTTTTATCCCTGGTGGGAACAGAATTTATCCCCCCTCAGAGTGATTAACGCTACTTCACCGACAGAGCATATAAAATCCTTAATAAAAAATATTTTTTAAAATATATCTAAGTAAAGCACTGCAACACAAGAGCCGTCTATAGTGCAAACAACAATAAAATCAGAACCGGACTCTTCCACTGGCCTTGATCCATGCCACAAGCACAGATAGTGTATCTCAGCACATAAACTTCAGCTACTGTAGCTCGACAAATGAAAGGGGGAAAATAAAAGGATTCAGAGCAGCATGTCATCATGTTTTACAGGACACACACAAAAAAATCCTAGAAATATTACAACTGAGAATGAAACGTTTGGCCTTCTGAGGCTGTGGTTGGAGGCTGTATTCAGCTGAATTTGAATGTTTTTAAATGTTTTAAAACAAAATGATCTTTGAAAAACTCTTTCATTGTTTGTTTTGGGGTTTTTTTTCTCATATTAAAGCCTATCCCCGTGAACGATAGGAACTTTTATGTTGTCGTGGGCTGAACCACTTTGCCGCCAGACCACATCCTATACTTGTTTGCTATCTGGTGAATCGATAAGTGATCCGCAGTCTGCGTGTCGAAGTGTCCTTGGGCAAGATACTGAGCCCCAAATCGACCCAGATGTACCATCAGTGTGTGTGATAGAAAAGTGCTGAACTTATAGAAAAAGCATCAAGTGAATTGAGTGGTCCAAAAGACTAGAGGCTTAATTAAGCGCAATCCATTCACCATTTACCATTGATGTTGGGGTATTAATGCTAAAGTGGCACAATGGCTCTTTGGTGGAGATGGTGTTAGTACAAGATGTACTGGAGATCCTGCAGAGGGGAGCTGCCTGAGCTGCCAGCACTGAGGTGGGAACACTGAGGTCTATGAGGCAAACCGATATGAAGGCAAGATTCCCGAAAGAGGAATTTTAAAGTTTCAACACACTGAGGGGAGAACATGTGTCTCAGCCAAGTGACGGAGATCATCAGAAGGCACAGGTGTTTTGTGAAGCTTTCCTTGGCCGACAGCAGCCTGGAGGAGAACAGAAT
>NW_019174416.1:8248491-8254462 GCF_002260705.1 Seriola dumerili | reverse complement strand
TCACTATAGCTATGCTAACTGTCTACAGAGTAGCTACATGGACATACACTGAAGCATGTAAAAAGTCATGAAGGTAAAACGTACTATGAACACGCACACGGCATTGTACTCAAGCTCAGTGCTGAGATTTGGCATCGTGGCGACACTGCTAAAAACATTACTTTGGTGAGTACAAGGTTATCATAACTGATACAATGGCTATATTATAATAAACTAGAAGCATTTCTTAAGATTTCGTTTAAATTTTACTTGACAGTACAACACTGACAGAGGTAGTAGTAGTTTAGATTAGACTATACCCTGTCACTGCACACAGTACCGCTACAACGAAATGCACTCTAGCATCTAGCCAGACTAGCAAAAGTGAGAGAGTGAGTGTTCCTCAGTACTTCACTATGTCTCCCTTTCCTTCGTCCAGAGGCGGAGCCTTCCCGCCCTTGGCCTCCAAGAGCGCTTGAAATATTGTGTTAACAGGCCGGCTAGCTAATGGTTTTACTGGTTCAATCAATTCCTGTTGCCTCTCAGCTACAACTAACTAGAATCACCTCCTTGGGGTTGTCTGCCTCCACCACTCAGACTAGCTTCAGGTTACATCTCTGTTTATCCAGAGTCATAGAAAATATGAACCATTTGTGTGAGATTTTGTCATAATTGCTGTGCAAAGTCTTGAGTAATGGGTAAAAAGAGTTTTGTGTAGTTTTGACATTGACCTTTGACCGCCAAAATCCAATCAGTTCGTCCTCTAGTCCAAATTCGTAGNTGTTTATCCAGAGTCATAGAAAATATGAACCATTTGTGTGAGATTTTGTCATAATTGCTGTGCAAAGTCTTGAGTAATGGGTAAAAAGAGTTTTGTGTAGTTTTGACATTGACCTTTGACCGCCAAAATCCAATCAGTTCGTCCTCTAGTCCAAATTCGTAGAAGTTCTCTCTCTGCGTTATTGAGATATCGTGTCCACAAGAATAGGACGGATGGATGGTACAGAAGCATATTAAATTTGATAATTGATGTGTTCTGTTTATCTTGTATTCTCACTCATGCCTCCTTCCGAACAGTAATAAGAGAACGGAGATGTCCTTCATGATGGTGGACCGGGTCGACGAGTTCCGCGTCACTGTAACATTGCATTCATTGTGGTATGAGTCCCGGCCCCATTAAGTAACCACCAAGCAGGTTAGCTTTTGGTTTAGCACCCTGGTCACCCACGCAGGCGTTTTCAGTTTACACGGCTAATAGGACTTCTACCGAAGGTGAGGCTGTGCAGTGCTGTGCTGGAAATTTGCACCACGTGTAAATGTAATAGGCCTTTTTCATCAAAGACACTTTGACATGTCACGGTGGGAGATGCAGAGGTGTGAACAATGAGATTAATTATGACTGAACTCCGTAATTTAGATTTCTGTCAAACTCGACCCTGACGTGCTGTGATGTCGTGCCGACATATTTTTGATTGTAAAAATAAAAGCTGTTGTTATTGTGACAGAGAGAGAGCATTTTAAAACCTAATAATACAGAGTGTTTCTTGTGGATTATTATTGTGTATAAACTGAATATATTTGTCTGTATTTATGTATTTCATTCAGTCGGGATCTGATGTAACAGGATGTATATGGTTATGTGACTTCTTGTTGCTGGATGCTGGAGATGTTGCGTCGGCCTGAGCCACCTCATCTCAACAAGATTCCGGGTGAAATCCGTCTCAAACAAGCCTGTTGTCTGCTGCGAACAAGACCTATGATGAAGGTGAAAGTTCTGTACAAAAAAAAAAAAAAAAAAAAAAAAAAGGAGGGTGAAGATTTTCTATCACAGTGTGTGCTGTGTTCACAGTCTAATTTGGGAAATAAGTGAAAACACCTGCCTGTGTAGGTACACCATGGCTGTGTAAGGAGGGGGTGTTCACAGGGGCTGCAGAGACAAACTGTCTCGAAAACAATGGGTGAACACACTTCATTTCCATGTTCAGATGTGGCTGTTTGAAGCATAAGCAGCAAATTAGTTCCCTGTATTATGTGTTTTGAAGCATGTAGTGCCTTAAAACGGAGATAAAACACAGTGAAGTCACTTGGCAAATCCCACCCACCCACCCTCTCTGCTTCCTGCCTCTGCTGAATTATTTTTATCCCTGGTGGGAACAGAATTTATCCCCCCTCAGAGTGATTAACGCTACTTCACCAACAGAGCATATAAAATCCTTAATAAAAATATTTTTTAAAATATATCTAAGTAAAGCACTGCAACACAAGAGCCGTCTATAGTGCAAACAACAATAAAATCAGAACCGGACTCTTCCACTGGCCTTGATCCATGCCACAAGCACAGATAGTGTATCTCAGCACATAAACTTCAGCTACTGTAGCTCGACAAATGAAAGGGGGAAAATAAAAGGATTCAGAGCAGCATGTCATCATGTTTTACAGGACACACACAAAAAAATCCTAGAAATATTACAACTGAGAATGAAACGTTTGGCCTTCTGAGGCTGTGGTTGGAGGCTGTATTCAGCTGAATTTGAATGTTTTTAAATCTTTTAAAACAAAATGATCTTTGAAAAACTCTTTCATTGTTTGTTTTGGGGTTTTTTTTCTCATATTAAAGCCTATCCCCGTGAACGATAGGAACTTTTATGTTGTCGTGGGCTGAACCACTTTGCCGCCAGACCACATCCTATACTTGTTTGCTATCTGGTGAATCGATAAGTGATCCGCAGTCTGCGTGTCGAAGTGTCCTTGGGCAAGATACTGAGCCCCAAATCGACCCAGATGTACCATCAGTGTGTGTGATAGAAAAGTGCTGAACTTATAGAAAAAGCATCAAGTGAATTGAGTGGTCCAAAAGACTAGAGGCTTAATTAAGCGCAATCCATTCACCATTTACCATTGATGTTGGGGCATTAATGCTAAAGTGGCACAATGGCTCTTTGGTGGAGATGGTGTTAGTACAAGATGTACTGGAGATCCTGCAGAGGGGAGCTGCCTGAGCTGCCAGCACTGAGGTGGGAACACTGAGGTCTATGAGGCAAACCGATATGAAGGCAAGATTCCCGAAAGAGGAATTTTAAAGTTTCAACACACTGAGGGGAGAACATGTGTCTCAGCCAAGTGACGGAGATCATCAGAAGGCACAGGTGTTTTGTGAAGCTTTCCTTGGCCGACAGCAGCCTGGAGGAGAACAGAATTATTTGCTCTGAATCCGTCAAATTGGCCATCTGATGAAGATGAGCACCTCCTATAGGGAGGCCACAATGAGTCCCATACTCCTCAAGGAGAACAGAAGAGTACACATAATTGTCGTATTCCATCATCCACTTGTCTCTATTGTTTTTATTCCTTCTCTGCTGTTTTCTGCTCTACTTTTATTTTGCACTGCATTAGTCAAATTACTGAAACTTTTATTGACTCAGCTTTGGTTTAGTTGCTTGTTGTTCTGTCTTTGTGCATTCGACCGCTTTTATTAGCTTGTTTTTATTTCTCTTTAAAATACTGTGTAACTTTTGAGAAGAACTGTGTGAATTTAAAAAGAAATAAAAAAAACAAACAAACTATTAATTCTGTTCTTTTTCTTAATCAACTGCTGGCATTATCTTCCTGTGAATCCAGGCGAAATGAGTAATAATGCCTTCAGTACACCAACACTAACTGGCAAAACCAAAAGTCTTTGGAGCTGTAAGAATTAAACAGAACATTGATGAAAGCAGCCGGCTAGATAAATGTATAAACATCCATAAAAAGCAGCCACACATCGCTACACAGCCAAGTGGTTATTAGCCTCTGGGAAACAGAGGGCCTTGATCCAGGGGGAGTGATGAAATGTCTCTCAAGAGGGCATAAAAGGTGCAGCCTCTGATTGTTACTTAGTGAGTCAAACAGCACAAGATACTGATGAAGTGATGAGTATAAACCTACGTGATAACTCAGGAGAGAACCATCACAATTAGCATGCTGACATCATGGTATTTGATCTTTGTACAGATTTGATTGTTTGCTCAAATGGTCAGTTTGAACTAACAGTGGGCAGTGATTATAGTCAGTGTGGTGATTGAAATGGGAGGAAGAGGAAAAAAGAAGAAGAAGGAGAAAAACATGTACGCTGCGAAAGCAGATACTTCAAACTCTATTATTTGAGCTATAACATCGATACATCGGACGGGAGAGAGCAAACAAACTTACTTACGGCAGCAGTGGTTTAGGTGGTTTTGTGCCAAATCGGGATAAGTCTTAATGAGCACTCCTAATAGACATAAATGTGACACGGGGATAGGAGGTATGACTTCAGATCAATATCACCATTATTTCTAAATTTGACCTCGATTTTGATTAATTGATTTCTTATGTTTTTTTGAATGTTTTTTATGTTTTTGGCTTGTGCGTCTCTCCGTCCGTCAAGTTCTTCTGTAATTCACAAATCCATACAATAATTACGACGCAATTTATCTCGAATGTCTTTAAGGGTAAAATGAAGTGATGACATTTTATATCCAAAAGGTCAAAGGTCAACTTCACTGTGACATTATAATGTTCAGTCAAAACACTTCTGGCCATTATTCAACACTGCAACTCAGGAGGGAGAGATTGTGACCATACTTCCTGCAGCTTGGCCGACCGGCGGAGGCGTACAACCGCGAGGCGGTAATTCTAGTTTGAGCCAAGTAGTCTTCATATTCAGCGACGTGATTGTGCTCCAAGTGATTATAGAAATTGGTTACCTTTGGTCGCTATCCATGTTGCATTCACCACTGTCTGGTACACGTGACTGTTAAGACCCAATCAGGAGGCCAGGCAGATGTCTGCGCCATTGTTTCTAAAAGTCTCAGTTTCTGCCCGTCTAGACTACGGCACAACCCTGGAGTTTTCAAACTAAAATGGGTCCAACTACATTTAAAAAAAACCTCAGTTACTCCGATGCTTGAAACTCCATGGTTGTGTGGACACTAGGCGTAAATGTAGCAGTGTAGTTTTATTTTATTGTTTTAATTACATTCTCCTTATGAATATATTTATATAACATCATTAATGTCCATTATACTTTCCCTTTTGCCCTCTCACAGATAAATGCAACTACATCACATATAAACTGTACACACACACACACACACACAATAGACACATACCATACACATCATATTCTTTTATTTCTATATCTGTATAATGTATAATTGTTTTTGTTTTCATTTACATATCCCCAGATAATGTCTACGCTTCATGTCACACTTGTTTTCATTATGAAAAGCCATTAATAATAAAAAACAAATAAAAACAAAACAAAGACAAACAAACAAACAAACAAAAAAAGGCATTAAAGTGATGCGAACGAAAAACGTACCCTGAGGCTTTGTGTTTGCGCTTGGTTCATCCGTATCGCCAACTTCGCTTTCAGTGAATGTGGACTAACGTTAGTTGAAAAGTATCAACCAAATCAAATGACATGAGAAAGATGACAGTTATGCCTCTCTCTTACAGTCTGCAGACTGACCACTCTCGGCAGCCTTTCACCAGCTCTCAGAGAAGCTTCCTCCTGGCTCTTGGTTGTAAAAGGTAAACACTGATGAACTTCGTCTCTCCTCTTTGACCTCCAGGAATCTGGTAAACGTGCATCTGCCATGCTCAGATTTCTCCCTCTCCAAGGAGTTAGCAGATAGCCTGCCCTCCTTACCTCTACCTGAACTCACTATCCCAGACCAGACGCCGGAGTCCACAGTCACACCAGAGGAAGCAAACTCCCTCGCTTTAATCCACAAACAAAGATGGTTGTCATGGGAGTAAGCAGTTTCGCCTGATTACGACCTGCGCTGCTCTCAGTTTGCCTCCAGCTGCAAGGACCACTGCCTCCCGGTCTACACCAACCACCCACTGTCCCCTTGATTATTTTGGTCTTCACAGTCTTCACTTAAATAATGATGAAATTAAAATTAACTATTTAAATTCATTGAATTAACCATGCAATTAATTTCTAACTTTATCCATTTTATTGCTT